>NC_143575.1:176667161-176994311 GCF_048544385.1 Mastigoproctus giganteus | reverse complement strand
CAAAACCGCATTATACGGGACTAAGAACCATTACAAAAATGGGGGTTACGTTCCAAAAGCTAACAAAAAAAAAAATCATTTTTTTATAACTATCAGAAATTTAATTTTAATTAAAATAGTAATAACTGAACAAAAGTCTAACAAACTGTGATACATAATATGACAGTTAATGTAGTGCATTTAATTTTCTTCCTCTTCATTGTTGCTAAGCACAATCAAATGATCACGTTCTCTCAATTGCAGAATATCTTCACCTTCCTAACTTTCTTCTGCAGCATCCTTTTTTTTTTTTTTTGTTAGTTGTTGGAACATCAGCTTCTGTGGCCATAATGCACCTCCCAAAGCTTTTGTCATTTTACTCTGATCCAAGCCCGAGGCGGGATTCAAACCCGCGACCTTTGGATTTCCAGGCAGGCAGGCACTTTACCCCCCTGGCTAGTCCGGTCAGCTCTGCAGCATCTAGATTTTTATCTTCTTCTCTCTTTAAAATATCAGTATTCTGGGATTGTTTGCTTTGCTTGATAAAGCTAAAATTAACAAAAATGGAGCTAAGCATTTTTGAAGCTCCCTTTTGAACTTTAGGTTCATTCCAGTTGAAGAATCTGCATTAAAAAAAATAATAATAAAGAATAAGATTCTAATTGCTCGGTTAAGTTTATGCTTCCTGTATGCCATATCCCACCCACCAACACAAGAAAATAAACATTTTCCATTTCCCACTGGAAACTAAGCAGTAGGAAATGAAATTTTCATCTGCCAAATAATACCAACCGACCACCAGAACAAAGGTGTTTTATCGACATCTCCGTGCATCACCAAATGAATGGCGAGGTCCATGGCAAACCAACATTCTTCATCCGACAGCCATACTACGAATCTAGTTTGCTTTCTCCCAACCACCATCCCCTGCCGTGAATAAAATTCTCGGACTTCGTACAGTCTCCTTTCTCGTGAATTTGATATCATCAGAAAATGCTGTGAATGGATGATCCAACCACAGCAACGGTGATCCCAGCCTTGATGAATTTTGGAACCACCAAGGATGCCCGTCTAAGGCCAATCACTCCAAACATGAATGTCAGTCTCATCTGGGTGCATACCCTTCTCCAGCATCACCAACGCTTTCAGCTGTAACAAATCAGCAGAGCAATTGTAGCAGTAACACCTAATCACTATGACGAGTTCAGAGGCACAGGGGTTGACTGTATTACATTCTCTTTATATTAGCTGGGGTGTGGGGACAGCAGCCACCACAAAAGTGGGGATCGTGGGGCCAGTAGCAACCCAGAACAAAAAAATGAATGGCAATCACCTTTCTGGTGACAAAATGGCTACATTATGTATTAGCTGTCGATTTTTTTATAATTACAGCTTGCTTCAGTGTATGGTATCAGGTATCGCTGTTTGTTGAATGCTGTAGAAAGATCAGCCCAGAGAAGAGGAAACATAATAGACCTTATCGAACAACAGAAAGCTTAGTGTAAGTTTCGCGTACCAAAAAAAAAAAAAAAAAAAAAAACCTAAAAGTGTTTACACTTGCAGGGGTGTGGGGGCTGCTGTACAGAAAACGGGGGTCGGGGCCTGACGCCCACAGGAAAAGAAAAAAAAAAGGTTAAAATGGTTGGAAGTCCATTTTCTCTGATTACAGCTGTAGAAGCGGCGTATAAGATGTGTCTTGTTTCTGCCAATCACTCTTAGCGCTAATCCTCGCCTTCGCCAAAGGTAAATCACGTAGTTTCGCGTTTATTCGTCCTTCGTATGCGTAACCGCATTTTTACCATTAATATTATTTATGTCTATTTCTAAGGTTGAGAATGTAATTTGAGCTTAGGATTTTATACTTGGCATATACGTCGATCCTCAAATGCACGATTTTTTATTGCTTCAAAAATCGACTTACCAGTGATCAGTATAACGCAGGTAGTCAACAAGTTCTACTAAATTTATAAAATGCAATTCAACTTTCTCATATTTGTTAAGCTATTCTCGTTTTCGGCTTCAGAAAATTAGAAAACAACTAAGATTACATTCATTCAACTTAATAAAAAAAGAACAGAAATAACAATACTCACATAATTAAATTGAAATTCTAATTCTAAAACAAACGTTTGTTTACATCAAGCACTCCATGATTTCCCGAGCATATGTTCCGTGCTGCCACCTAGAAACGCGAATTTTGACATAAATGCAATGTTCGGAAATTCAGTTGGCCACAAATTTTTGACTTGAGGAATATGATATAAAGTTAGGAATGACAAATGATATTTTTAAAAAATAACTGTTTTTTTTTTTTTTTTTCGTCTTAAACTGCTTGTATTCTAAGTCGTTTTGTCTTGCAGGATGATGATTAGAGGTAAAGGGGTCCTTATCGCCACCAATACTGTCCCATTAGTCACTGGCCCCAAGCGGAGAAACAATAAGGACTCGCTCACTCCTTAATATCTCAGATGCGGTTTATGGCTGCAGAGCTGGTTTGAAACTCTCAGCCATGTAAATACTGTATTGGAGAGTCAGTAAATAAATAAATAAATTTTCTGTTGTACTGCGGAACACTGAAAGAGGATATCACAAGACAGAGACTGCAAAAATATCACCAAAATCAAAGAAAGGAGAAGAGAGAGAGAGAAAAAAAAAATACTGTACTTAGTAGTCAGTGCATTTTATTATTATTTATTATTATTATTATTAGCCACATGGTACAAGGAAGCCTGAGGCTTATGCTGCACCAGCCAAAAAAAAATAAAAATTCCCGAGTTACTCTGAGAGAGAGACAGAGAGAGAAGTAGAAAGGAACCACCAAGAAAGAGAAGAATGATGATATCCAGCTCAGGACCCTGGGTTTGCCAAGCCCATACTTATATAACTTCAAGTTTGCCCACTCGATTACGATGTCTATTGTATAAATGGAGTGAAAAAAAGCCCATAAAAAAGTTCGTAGGGCCTTTTCCCCTCGGTGTGGGAAAGACGGCGACAATGCCACTGTGCTATCGGTGCATGCTGTATACTTGTATTTTTTTTTGTGGTAACGTACAGGCTTGATCTCTCAATTTTGTGTCCGTTTCTCTTGAACCACAACCAGTCGTTTCGTCTTGTTGATAAATTGATTCATAATGAGTTGTTCCTGTAGCATGATTAATGCCATCATCAACAGACTTTTAACAAAGAATTGGATTTCACACCCCAATTAGCAAGGCTGTATATTGTAGTTTAACATACACTTGCCTGCTAGTATTTTTTCTTTAAGACTCCTATTTCGTAGCATATATATTCATGTAATTTTTCTGCTGTAAAGAAATTGTCAACATTTCTGTGTTCAATATTTTTTCGTTCGTTTTTGGAACATCATTGTGTTTGCTATTTACTCTTCTTTATTTCTACATAATTAAAGCTGCCATTCTAAACCGACCAATTTTTTGAATTAGAACGGCGAACGAATCGGAACAGCGCTGAGTTCAGCACTTTTTTTTATTATTATCATTAGCTAAGGGCGCAAGGAAGCTCGAGCTTTAGCGGCACCAGCCAAAAAAAAAAAAAAAAAAAAAAAAAAATCTGAATTACCCTAAGATAGAGAGAGAGCAGAATCACCAAGAAAGAGAAGAATGATGATATCCAGCTCAGGACCCTGGGTGTGCCAAGCCCATACTCACCAGATGTGAGCCCTGGTGTATATAAACAACAAAATACTGACACACTATATTAAAAATCCTAGTAATAGAGTATTCGTACTACTGCCGGACCATGTAAAAATCACAGTAATACTGTGTTCATATTGCTGTTCCCATTAAATAAAATGGTTCCAGCAATACTATATTCCTTTTTTATTTTGCAGTTACACTTGTGTGCTACTGTTTATAAGCGGAAATTTTACCCTATATTGAGGTTAAGCACTGCCATTGCTAAATCCAATAAAACAAGAAAACAGGAAAGAAAATTTAAAAAAATAATAAAAAAAGGGTTACGTATTACTGCTTATTGCATAATAATAAATCCACGTAATAAGGCTGAAATCATGTACCGATGCAAAAGCAGCGAAAACATAAGTGTACCTAAAAGAGATATGAAACGTAAAACATGAAAGAAAAATAACTTAAAGCGCAAAACAAGAAAAGAGAATAATTTAAAAATAAACCAAAAATAAATAAATTAACAATAATAGACAGACGTCATTGTTCTAATATTTTCGTATCACTTCAGGGGCTCACATCCGGTGAGTATGGGCTTGGCACACCCAGGGTCCTGAGCGGAATATCATTATTCTTCTCTCTCTCTCTCTCTCTCTCTCTCTATCCTCTCTCTCTCTCTCTCTCTCTCTCTCTCAGTGGTAACTCGGAATTTTTTTTTTTTAGCTGGTTCAGCATAAGCCTCAGGCTTCCTTGCACCATGTGGCTAAGTAGTAATAATAAAGTAGTATTTTAAATACCACTGTCATTTTTCATAGTTGACACATCTTCACTTGCCATATGGACTTGGCATTTTGAAACGAACGAGTCTTCTTTTTTTTTTTTTTACTTTTTAATTTCTACATTGCTTTATCCTTTTTCCTCCATTTGCAATATCTATAACTTTTAATTTGAGCGAACAATAGTAATTAAAAAGCAGTGACCAAAACGTTATCTCTATAGGCAGTGCTCGACGCTAACACAGCAGGTATGTTGCATTAATTTACTCAATGTAGGCGTAAAGCGAGGTCTCTTTCAAAGCATAGACTACAGCAGTCTTGTGTAGTGACCTAATTTTCATTAGTATAATTAAACCTCAATTTAACTCACTTTATGCAATAAGTGTTTGAGTGGATAGCACAGTGGTATCGTTATAGTATTTCCTACACAGGTGAAAAAAAGGTCCAGGTTCGAATACCATCGATGACGCGAGGAACTTTTTCACTCCGTGGCTGAGTTAGTCAGTCTCAGGCATAGATAGCAAAGTTGCTCCCCCCCCCCCCCCCCCAGAAACAGGAAAATCGACAAGAGAACACACGCAATTTATAGACACAATACATACTCTGCCCTGCCATTAATATCCGGACACCTGCCTTTAGACGAAAAAAGAGCTTTCATTGTGTAATTTAATATTTTGTGCTGAAACCTTTTGCTTTTATGGTGCCTTCAATCTTCGCGGCATACTCTGAACTAGCTTTTATAAATGTCAGGTGATATGTTCCTCCACTGGGCCTTTACCACAGCCACCAATATTAGTATTAGTAATGGCCACATTGTGCAAGGAAGCCTATGGCTTCCTTGCACCACATGGTGCAAGGAAGGTGCATAATAAAATGCAATGTTGTGCATAATAAAAAATAAGACCACATGGTGCAAGGAAATAAAATAACAAAAAATTTTAAAAATAACAAAAAATAAATAAAATAAAAAATAAGAAGAAAATTAAAAAAAAAATAATAATAGTTAATGAGAGAAAAGGAAATAGAAAAACTATGCGTTTCCCTCCTCCTGTAAGTAATCATCCAGCTGACCTTTGAATCCAGCTTCCCCAAACTGTCAACCTCTACGATCCCAGGTATTGGCCCTCCCCAAAGTATTGACATAATATTGGAAGTGCATAGTTGTCCAGGCTATCCTGGTATTGCACAGCATCCATGGTTTTCTCGATAACGACTAATGGGCCCAAGCCAAACCATAACAGATGCCCCATACCATGACACTGCCTCCACCAAACTTCATTGTTAGGAGGATACAATCAGGATGGAACTGTTCTCCTGGCATTCGCCAAACCCACGAACGGCCATCAGACTCGTAGAGTCCGAACCTCGACTTGTCTGTCTATAGAACTGTTTTCCACTGCTCTACAGTCTAGGATTCTCGCTCCTTACCCCATGTTAATCGGCATCTAGCATTTGTTGAGGTGATCAATTCTGTTGGATTGTTGAGATAATTCCGTTGAACTTGTCATCTTGTATGCCCACTTTTATAATTGTCTGTTCGAAGCCCAGTGTGCATATTTATAGCAGGGTCTATGAGGAACCTGCTATAAAGAATGCATAGGACTTGTTTCCCCATCCATGGAGGGGTTTCCAGATATTAATGGTAGGGAAGTGTATATGGGTATATGAAAGAAATTTCCGGGTGACCTTTGTGTAATTGTTATATTCAATAAGGTTTGCACGGTAGCACAGTGGTATCGTCACCGTCCTCCCCACACCGGGTTCGAATCCCTTCGATAATACGAGGAACTTTAACGGGCTTTTTTCACTCCATGTCTGAGTCAGGCGTAGATAGCAAGATTTTTTTCCCCGGACCCTGGGGTTTTTCGTCCAACAAAGCAGGCAAATCGACCAGAGAACATACGCAATTTACAGACACAATACACATGGGTAGTTGAATTAATATTCCGGGTGACCCTAATAAATAGTTTCTATGTCTGATAAGGGAGTCTGCGCGCGTACCACAGAGTGGAAATGGCCCAGATTCGAATCCCGTCGATGACGCGAGGAACTTTAATCGGCCTTTTTCACTCCGTGGTTGAGTTAGTCGGTTTCAGGAGTAGATAGCAAGGTTTTCTCCAGAAACTAGGATTTTTTCGTCCAGGAAAAATGACAAGAGAACACACGCAATTTACAGACACAATACGTATATGAAAGAAATTTCTGGATGACCCTAATGTAATTGTTATATGCGATAAGGTCTGTGAGGGTAGCATAGTGGGATCATGACCGTCCTTCCTACACCGAGTGGAAAGGCCTGGGTTCGAATCCCGTCGATGATGCGAGGAACTTTTACGGGCTATTTTCCCTCCATGGCTGAATTAGTCAGTCTCAGTCGTAGATAATAAGGTTTTTTCCTCCGGTACCTGGGGTTCGTTCAGCAAAGCAGGTAGATCGACCAGAGAACACAAATTTACAGACACAATATACATGGGTAGCTGAAAATAACTTTCTGGGTGACCCTAATATAATAGTTTAGTTTATATGTGATAAAGGTCTGTGTGGCTGGCACAGTGGTATATTCACTGAACTCCCCACATCGGGTGCAAAAGGCCTGGTTCAAATCCCATCAATGACGCGAGGAAGTTTTATGTGCTTTTTTTACTGCATGGCTGAGTTAGTCAGTCTCAGGCATAGATAGCAAGGTTCTTCTCAGTGGAGACTCGGGTATTTCGTCCAGCACAGCATTTACAGACATAATACACATGTGTTTAAGTGACTTTCTAGGTAACCCTAAATATAATAGATTTAATTATATGTGACGAGGGTTCTCACTGATAACACGTAATTATAGCCACCAGCCCCTCCATACTGGGTGGAAAAGGCTCTGTTCGAATTCCGTCAGTAATGCGAAGAACTTTTATAGGCTTCTTTCACTCCATGGCTGAGTTAGTCGGTCTCAGGCGAGAACAGCAAGGAAAAAAACGTTGCTGTTTTCGGTAGCTCGAACTGTTCGTCAGCCAAACCGACCAGCGAACCATGCATTTTATGGACATAACATACACAGTTTGATGAGGCTTTTCTCGGGACTTGCCATGAATGATATATATGTAGTCTCAAAGATGCTATATTGTTAAGGAAATATGCCATACTATTTATAAAAAAATTAATACTGTATTTAATGCATTTTACAGTTGTGTAGAGTACAAAATCTCGAAATTTTTTCATGACATATAGTGATGACAGGAGGCTGAATAAATTTGGAGGTTCAGATGGCTCCTGATGATGCCTTCTGTAGTTCGCTCTGCAGGCTGATTGAAAATGATGGTAAGGAAAACCCTAGCTCTTACGGTGCTCTATTTTATTGCAAAAATATTTTGTCACCATCGACGCGGTCCGTTTTTTCAGAAGTCCGTTAAACCGAGGATTTACTGTAGTATGATAAACCCCGTGCTTTTTTATTTTATTGTTAAGAAAATTGTTAAGCAGTTGACTTCTTAAGCTGTGACACTGACGTAACTGTGTCATGCATTGAGATTTGAATTCTGACTTAGCATTGTCAGTTTAATTAAAAGTAATCATATCAATCAATCGAATTTGGGAATAAATTTTCTTTAATTACTCACTACCTTTAACTTTATCAAACAAGAATATTCATTATACAGATGAGCAAATGAATCTATAAGACCTCTCACAAAATGATTTTGTCTTCCGAACCTTTGAACATACTTTGAACATTCCGGACATACTGAGCACAGATTCTGAGTTTTTCACTGGCCTCTTTCTCGCTTGGTCCTGCTTCTCCATGTGTTCTGCTATTTAAATTTTCATTTTTACTTTTAAACCTTATATAAGATGACTGCTTGATCTTATGTTGGAGATCACCAGCAAGTAAATGAAGTCCAAGTTGTTTTGAATAGCTTCGTTTCACCTATACTTGTGTACTGAAGGTAAAAATCACATATGAATTTATGTTGCCAATATTCAAAATGGTGCAAAATTATAGTTAGAACTCATCTTCGACTATCTCTTGAGGAATCATAAAAGGAAGATAATTGATCTACGCTTCGCATCACTAATGTTGTATTTGCAAAACGTAATTTCTGGCTTCTTTTGCAGCCCATCGATTGATGCATTATGACGCACTGTACTAAATAAAGGTAGTGTGCATGTTTACCTTTTTTCAAAACACATGAGGTCAGTGCTCTGCTTTCTTGGAATCCACACATATTTGTATATATTGTCCTCTGTTATTTGTGTTTATAGATTCCTGTGGGCAGGGCCGTGCAAATGAGGGTGCACTGGATGCGCCGCACCAGGGCCCCCGATCTAGGGTGCCCCAGTCAAGGGAGCCATCAAAGTAAGCCTCAACATAAATAAACGAGGCCCCTTAACACCCCCAAGTACCTTTTCAAGGCCCTGCCTGTAGGAGTTCTCTTTTATTTTTCTGTAGTATTGCAACTAATTTAAGATGTGACTCTTCACTAAATCAAGTGCATGTTCATAACTTATAAACCAATTGTCCATTGATACATTTCTTCCTGAATCAATAATTGCAGCAGCAATCATACATTTGACTATTTCAATGAGTGAATTCTTCTGCTGGTATCTCAATCAATTTTCAAATATGACGAAAGACAAAAATTTGAAGTACATGTGTGGGCGAACTGTTCAAAAATCTTAAACTGGCCAATAAAAACAACATCTCGAAAGGAACATGACCCAGCAGAAATTTCAATTTCTCTTCCATTTGATTACTTAAATTAACTAAATTCATTTAGTTCTCTTTAAGAACACCTGCCAAGTACAGCAACCCTATTGAGGTTTTCATTTCTTCAATGTTAATATTTCTACTTATATTTGCACTGATTTCTATTTATATTTGCTTTGCATAGCAACTCTGCCTTGTATAGGAATGGAAAATGGTGTGGTTTGTGACACTGGTGATATTCAATGTCGGAACGGCTGATATAAGATTGTAGTTCGCATACTTGGCGATCAGGGTTTGAATGAGGAAGAATGGGTCAACACTGAGGTCTTTACAACTTCAAACATGGAATGGTTGCCGGGACAAGATGTGCAGGTGCAAGTGTCTCGACAAGAGCCAACTTGGTTGAGTATTCCTGTTCTGTCGTGTGACGAGTCTACTGTGACTGTCTCAACAGCAGTCGAACAATAAACCAAAAGTCACAAGTGGGACAACCACGTATGGTCGACGTCTGTAGTGATCACATGTATCGTCTCGTTACACGGAAGCAACGCAAAACGGTGGCCCAGCTAACCATCCAGGGCAACGTAGGAACAGCAAGACCAATATCCACATGGCGTTTTACGTATTCTGTCAAGTGGCACTGGGGGTTCCCCCAACTCCGGTATTCATATGAACTATGCACTGGACATTAACTCTTAGCTATGGCAGTCGACGGCCGTAATCAGTACCAATGTCACTGAGAGATACAAAAAACTGCACCTTGCATGGGCACATCAGCACCGACGTGGAAATCTGTCGGCTGTTTTAATGAATCTGGTTTCCAACATTATCATGAGGATGGGCAAATCCGCATTTTGAAAAAGCAACATGAAGCCATGAAACCTGGATTCACTGGTAGTATTAGGCAAACCGGGGCGGTGGTATTATGGTTTTGGGATTGTTTTCATGGCATGCCGTGGACCCTCTGATTCCTATATATCAACGGCTCGATGATAATGTCTACCTTTCTATCGTCGTCGACCAAGTTCACCAGTTGAATATAGACAATTCTGACATCTATCAACAGGACAACACAATATGCCACAAAGCAGGTTGATTACTGGTTTTAGGAACATGACAATGAATTCTCCATCCTCCTAGGACCATTCAGCATAGCTTGACCGAGCTCAAGGCACTTACTTGAAAATGACATCTGATTCTACGACTATCCACCTGCCAACGTAAGGGCATTATTGGACGCGTTATGCAACTCATTAGTATCACTATCACAGAACACCCTGCAACACTCACCCTGAATCCATATCAAGACGAGTACAGGCTTTATTATGGATAAAATGTGGACCTACAAGATACTACAAGAATTCAAGATACTAAGTAGGTGTTGCTAATGCAAAGCCAACTTAGCTTATCTTTTTATAAGTTGATAAAAATATTTGCTCAGTTTACTACATTACCAAGCATATCTGGAATGAAAAACGTACCAACAATCTGGTGTTTCTGGCAGAATCTTTTAGTCCTGATAAATGACAGACAATATTATTTTTCTTAGGAATTTCTCTCAGCCATTTGTTAGTCGGTCTCAGGCGAGGGTAGCATGGTTTTCCTCCCGGAAACTCAGTTTTTTCGTCCAGAAAACAGAAACTCGGCCTTCGAACACATGCAATTTGCAGACAATATACACGGAGCAACATGACCTTAGTCACCAATGCTCCTAAAACTCAACCAGCGCTGGCCACAAGCATGTTCAACCGATTCTGTGGAACAGGGCCCTGCGCTGAAATTGTTAAAACAATATTGTCGATCTTCTTTTTCAAGAGGAATGTTTCCATTTACAATGGGTTTCCTCAGCCTACGAGTTATTTTTTGGTATGAATTTTTTTCCCGCCGTAAAGTGCGGTTCAGAGTGTCTGTGTCAGTTAAACCTCGGGCTGTCATGCATTCCCGTATTCCATTCATCCATATCCTCCTAGGTCTTCCTCTTCTCATTCTTCCTGGAGGTATTCATTCCAGGATAGCCTTTAGATATCTGGTTTCTTGCCTCCGTTTTACATGTCCATACCATGCTAAACACTTTTCTTTGAGAGTATCAATATTATTTTCTTTGATAGTATCAACAATAATATAAATAATAATAATATTGTTGATTAATGCATTAAACATTATTCGCATTTAAAATTTTTGTTTAGTATAATATAAAATTATTTAATTGTGTCTTAGTTACTGTAAAATATGAAAAATAAAGAAAAATCACTATTACAAAAACACCCCATATAAGTTTTGCACATGATCATAGGGCCCCGCAAGTAATTTTTGAACAGAGTCCCGCAAATTTTGGAGCCGCCTCTGACAACAGCTCAGCCATTTGGTTTTTCTATTCTTTCCAACATAGCATTTTAAATCTTCTCCAAATGTGTCTGTTCTTTTTTTCTTCATTAAAGCGTTTTTCTGTATCAGTTGTACGAGGGCTTCGGCGCCTCTGTAGCCAGATGGGCAGGAGCAGCACTGCGTAGCACACGCTTCTTGATTAGACCCGGGTTCAAGCCCGTGACCACCAAATACGGAGGATGCGGAAAGGTCAGGGAATGACCATCGCATATCCTCGGAGCAATATGGCCTCAGTTGCTAATGATCCTAAAAACCAAATAACAACAACAGCAAGAGGGCTTACTTAAACATCACCTTCACCTTCACGTGCGTCACTAAGCTGGACGATTTCTTCAAATATTGCTGCATCTTGTTCAGTTTTAAATAATTTTTCTTTCGTAATTCATTGGGTAACTGCGTATATTCTCCAATAATCTTGGAAACTTATAGTTTTTATCAAAATTAACGTACCAATACAGCAGCATGTGTGACATCCCCAGAGACTTATCATACCTAACTTACCAGTAGCTAACGTACAACGTAAAACAAAACCCGTCAAATTAGAGCCAGTGGAGAAAGATCTCACCTGTCCATAGGAATTACGTCTAAAATTACGTGCGTTTTCTGGTTGATTTGCCTGTTTTAGTGGAAGATGACAGAGAGTGGTCATCAGTGGGCACGGCTCATGTGGACTAATGCTATCAGTGGAGTCCCGCAGGATTTAGTGCTGGACCCATTATTGTTTTCAATATTTATTAAGGATATTGATGAAGGTATATCAGATTTAATGTAAAATTCACAGATGAGACAAAGGCTGGCAGGGTGGTTAATGACAATAATCAGGGTGAGTTCCTGCAACGAGATCTAAGAAAATTTGGTCAATGGGCTGAGAAATGGCAGTTGAAGTTTAACATTGACAAATGCAAGGTACTGCATATGCTAGCAATAATCCCAGAGTAACTTCCCAACTGTATGATACTACACTCAGGGTAGTGGAAAATGAAAATATCTGGGGGGTAATTGTGCAGTCAGAGATGAAATTCTCTGAGTAGTGCAGATATGCTGCCAGTACAGCTCATGGGATTTTGTCAATGATATACAGAAACTTTGTTAGTAGGGATAAGGAAGTGATTATCCCTTTTGTAAGCATGCTTAGGCCGCATCTTGAGTATTGTATACAGATCTGAAGGCTTCACTTTAAGAAGAATGTAGACTTCTATAACGGGTGCAGAGAAGAGCAACCAGATTGGTGAATGGAACAAAAGGGTGCTCTTACCTAGAAAAGCTTCAGTTCTGCAAATTGCAGCTTGTGAAGACTAAGCACCTTCGGGGTTTCTAATTGAGGTGTTTAAAGCCTTGAATGGATTGAGTAAGCTGTTAATGGTATTCTTCCACTTGTTGAAAACTAAGCAACATGAGCAGTGCCCATTGATGACTACTCTCTGTCTTCTTCAATCAAAACAAGCAAATCGACCAGAGGACGCATGCAATTTTTAGACATATACACGTGGACAGATGACATCGTTCACGGGTGGCTCTAATTTGACGGTGTTTAGTTTTTTTTTTTTTTTTTTTTTACATCTGCAAAAAGATCTAAGAAAATTGGGTCAATGGACTGAGAAATGACCGTTAAAAGTTTAACATTGACAAATGCAAGGTACTGCATATGGGTAGTGGTAATCCCAGAGTAACTTCTCAACTGAGTGGTATTACACTCAAGGTAGCGGAAAATGTTAAAGAGCTGGGGATAATTGGGCACTCAGATATGAAATTCTCTGATCAGTGCAGACATGCTGCCAGAACAGCTCATGGGGTTTTGTCAATGATATCTACATACATTAGGGGAGGGCATAAATTCAAGTTGAGAAATGGTGAGTGCAGGATAAATATGTGGAAGTTTTCCTTCAGCCAGTAGGTGGTTGGTTGTTGAAACAGGCTCTTTTGTTGATTGTTGTAACACGATCTATTGTGAAAGCGGATGAATGAATTCAAGGAAGAACTGGTCAAATTCTTGGTATGGATGGGAATACGTGTGTAGTTTTTTTTTGGCTGATGTTATATAAGCTTGCTTTCTTGCATCATTTGCCACTACTAGTCTGAAAAGATTCTTATCGTGGCTGCACGTTAAGCTGGAGCCAAGATTCGAGAAACGAAAGACATAACTGGTTTCTCAAAAATCATTTATCTCAAAGGTTTTTAATGCCTGGAAAGCAAGCGGTGATTCCACATCTCAAAGGGCGTAAATGTGTCCGAAAACAATACTTCACGTGCGAAGCCGTTGCACTCTAAGGAGGACTGTACGGAAAAATAGGACATCCAGGTGCAATAAATTACATCTGAATTCAACCAAGCCCAGAATTATTGCAACCCGTACTATGCGCAGGGAAATGAAGAAATTGGATATTGGCAGTAGCCTGCCTATTCAAAAGCCACTTGTTTCAAAGAAAAACAGACACATCCGCTTGCAGTGTTGGTGAGAACGTCGTGATTCGACAATGGAACAATGGAAAGAAGTCATGTGGTGAGACGAATCACGATACACTTTCTTTTGAACTGATGGTAGGCAGAGAATTTTGCCACAACCTCACGAAGCAATGGATCGTGCTTGCCTTGTTAAGACGAAGCAAGCATAATGGAGGTGGTATCATGGTACGGGGAATGTTTTGTTGGCATGGGCTGGGTTCGTTGATACCGTTGGAAGGTCGAATGTCATTCAGGGATTACCTAAATTTTGTATCAGATCTACTGCACCCTGTAATGCTACACTTTTATCCCGAAGGCAGTGGCCATTTTTATGGATGACAACGGACAGCGCATCGTGCCAGAATTATGCAACAATAGTTTGGAAAACAGGACATGGATTTCCAACATCTTCCCTGGCCTCACACATTCATCTGATCTAAAGCGTTTTGCAAATATACTAGGATATGCAGGAGAGGGCTATCAAATGAAGCCCTTTTCAACTCTGTCGTAGTTAAGCGATATTTTGCTGGCGGAATGGTTACAATTAGACTAAAACGCACAAAAGCACCTTATAGAATCCATGCCCCCACACATAGACACACTTGCTGTTATTCGAAACAAAGGCAGTGCGGTTCGATACTGAATAAAGTTTGTATTTTTTTGACCTGTGTGGTTATTTTATAATAAACAGAGTGTAAACAACAAATAATGTAATAGGCTATTTTCCCCTGTTTTATACGTCTTAATATACAGGGTGTTTCAGTTAAACGTTTCAGAACTTCTAAGAGGGGTAGGGTACATCCTGACAACTCGAAATCATATAGCAATGTGGGGTCGGAAATGCTTTCCAGAAGCGGTGTTGTACACAGAAGCACCATAAAGAAAAGAGACCGTAAGTGAGAAATCGTTTTAACAATACATGAAAAGAAGCAAAAGGTACATGGATTAAAGTAAGTGTTCGAAGTTTCTTCCACGGGCTACAATGCACGCCTCACATCTCCGACGCATGGACATCCGAACATTCTGGAATACTCCAGGCGAATTTCGAATTTCTTGAACAAGAACGCCAAGTTAGTAGGATGGATGATTACACGAACGCAGAGTTAGCCGATATGCATTTGGCGTACGGGGCTGCAAATTGTAGTGGGCCAGCCGCACAGCGTTTGTACGCGGAACGATATCCGACGAGGCGTATTCCCAGTCATAATTTCTTTGCAAGACTGCACCAGAGGTTAGCTGAGAGAGGTTCATTTGAAAGAGCTGACAGGGACAGGGTAAGAACAGCACGGACTCCAGCCGTCGAACAGAATGTGCTGCAGCATGTACAGGGGAATCCAAGAACGAGTACACGAAGTCTAGCAAACGCAGTCGGGGTTTCCCATTGCAGCGTCTGGAGGATTCTCCGAGAACAAGACATGCATCCGTTTCACGTGCAGCGTGTCCAGACACAGCAACCGGAGGATTATGCACCTCGTATTGCTTTCGCACAGTGGTACCTTGGAAAATGTGCTACAAATCCCCTTTTTCCTGCTGAAGTGTTGTTTTCCGATGAGGCATCCTTCACAAGGGAAGGAATTTTCAACACGCATAACGACCATATCTGGGCGGTCGAGAACCCACATGCAATACGACGTCGTGCAGCACAGATTCGATTTTCGGTCAATGTATGGGCCGGTATTATGGGAGATCACCTCATCGGACCTTACCTGTTACCGTGTCGTCTAACCGGACCTATCTACTTGATCTTTCTGCAGCAAGTATTGCCACAACTTTTGAGAGATGAACAGATTTCTGCATCGACGCAACAGACAATGTGGTTCCAACACGATGGAGCCCCTGCCCATTATAGCGGAGATGTTCGTAACTACCTGGATGTCACATTTGGTCAACAGTGGATCGGACGTGGTGGTCCCGTGCGTTGGCCTGCTCGGTCACCCGACCTATCATGTCTTGATTTTTATTTCTGGGGTCATATGAAATCGCTAGTTTATGACACCCCTGTTGACAGTGCTGAGGAGCTGGTTGCAAGAATCGCAGTAGCTGCCGAAGAAATTCGAAATTCGCCTGGAGTATTCCAGAATGTTCGGATGTCCATGCGTCGGAGATGTGAGGCGTGCATTGTAGCCCGTGGAAGAAACTTCGAACACTTACTTTAATCCATGTACCTTTTGCTTCTTTTCATGTATTATTAAAACGATTTCTCACTTACGGTCTCTTTTCTTTATGGTGCTTCTGTGTACAACACCGCTTCAGGAAAGCATTTCCGACCCCACATTGCTATATGATTTCGGGTTGTCAGGATGTACCCTACCCCTCTTAGAAGTTCTGAAACGTTTAACTGAAACACCCTGTATAAATCTTGCCCTCAAGTGAACAATGAAAATACTTCTTTTTGCCTCTCAAAAAAAAAAAATAAATAAAATAATAATAATAAATAAAAAATAATAATCATTAAATTTTGTGTCTGACTGTAAAAAGTCTTCTCTGCTTCGTTTTACAGTTTATTTTAAAAATAGCTAAGAGCTTTATAACCATCCTATAATGCAGATAGATTGTATTAGAAAAAGAGAATGGAAAGTATTTATTGAAGTATTTATATATCTGTTCATTTCTTTGTAGGGTATTGAGATTTGAGCAGAAAATACTCGTATCTTCCATTCAGTAAGATATTTATCCTGGTTTTCAAGAGAACAGTTCTGTTTCGGATGGAATTAAGTGGTTTCTAATTGCATTTCACGTTATGCTTTTCGTAGATATTCCAAAGTTATTTTCGTCAAAATTTTAAACAGTCGTGATCTGCAAGAAGGCAGACCCTGAAATTACTGGCGTTCCCTTTTTATAGGATGAGTTGCTTACTAACTTTTTTTTTTTTTTAAGAAGACAGATTTCATACATATCTACCTAAAAAAAAATCTCTGAGGTGGATTGTGTGATTACCTTTATTTCTTTCTCTGTAAGATGAATGGCCATTATTGTCCTACTTTCTCTAGAAATAAAATCGATATTCAAACAGAGGAGCACCTTTCTTAAGGGCGGCTCGCATCAGATGTTTACCACATTATGTAAATGGGCTTTATTTGAAACACGCGCCATATGGAAAGCGAAACTGACCACGGGTAATAGTGAGTTTTTATGGTAACCTGTTCAACTTACAGTCTTCCATTCTTGGCTTCAATTAGTGACTGCATCTTTACAAAATTATAAAGTACTGACGTGTCGGATTCCAACTAGACACTCAATATAGCTTAGCAGTTTTTCTATAACGACTAATGGGTCCCCAGCTATTGATATTTTCGGTTTTTTGATGCACATCAGCAACTTACGTTACAATGCACTATTGTGCATGATGTCTGCCGAAGTATGTATATACATACTTATATACGAAAAAAATCATACATTTGCGCTTAACTTTCAGGTTTAGTTGATTGATTAATTTTATCTACACGAAGGCAATTTAGGCAATGATGCTTCTTGTGCACTTTTGTAAAATTAGACTTTTCCGGTGAGTAACTATTATTACTCACACTGAGTTAGACTAAATCACTTCTTTTGATGCCATCTCCTATTGGAGGTTGGCGCTCACTACGCTGTACTTCTCTCTGTCTTGGGCAAGATGAAAAAGATCCTCAACTGATCTACCAGTCCAATTGTAGATGTTTTTCAGCCAAGAAAGTTTACTCTCTTTCCCTTCTATTATTACTTGAAGCAATTTATATTTCACATTTCTAAGGATGTGTCCGAGATAAGCAGTTTTCCTTCTCTTCACTAAGCTCAACAATTGAAGTTTTCTTCTTGCTCTTTTCAAGGCCTATTTTGGTGATTTTGCCTAACCAAGATATTTTTAGCATGCGTTTGTAGATCCACATTTTGAAGGCCTCTATTTTGTTCATGCTTGATGTTTTCAGCGTCCAAGTTTCAACTAAATCAAGCTAATCAACTATTTCAAGCTAAACCACTATCAAAGGAAAATCTCGACTTTCAGAAAATAATACCAGTGATAACAAGTTTTAATAATGACACATAGTGGGGTGGACAAAATAATGGAAACACTTGATATGAAACTAATAGTTTTTGTAATGGCTATATGACTTATTTATGAACAGGCAGTGATTTTTTTTTTTTTTTTTTTGTTTTTGTTTCTAGAAGGTAGGAATGTGAAGGAAGAATGATAAAGATAAAAAATGGTGTTTATTTAGAGGTGATATAAAATGACACATGAAGAAAATAATCAACCTATCTGAATTCTAAAGAGGCAAAATTGGTGTACATTTAGCACTAGCATCGGTGACTAAAACTGCTGATTTCTTTAATATATGCAGAAAAACTTCATCGAAAGTGATGTCTGCATTCACCAAGTATGAAAAATATAAAATCACGCAGAACATCGAACCACGAAATCACGTAGCAGAAAATCGAAGCTCGCTGAAAGGGGACGTCGGACACTGAAAAGGATTGTAGCCCGAAAACCTAAAATTATTGCCTGAAAAATAACTGCAGAACTTAATGTGAGTCTCGGCAATCCAGTTACTACAAAACAGTTCGGCGAGAACTTTCTGAAGCTGAAATTTATGGCATAGCCGCTATTGACAAGTCACTCGTTATTGATGGTAATGCTAGAAATGGAATGCACTGCGATAAAGAACGCAAAAACTGAACACTTGTTGATTGGAAATGTCATATTTTCAGACGAATCATCATATTTTTTTCAACTTCAGGGAGAGTTTACGTTTGGCGAATGCCAAAGGATGCTTATCATCCTGACTGTCTTGTGCCAACGACAAATATGGAGGAGGATCAACGATGGTTTTGAGCAGCAAGATCTTGGTGTTATTTAGGTCCTATAATCATCCTGAATGGGCGGATTAATGCTTCTAATTACCTTTATATTCTGAGTGACCAAATTCATCCCATAGAGCAAACATTGTTTCCCATAAACGATGCCATGTTTCAAGGTGTTATTGCTTCAATACACACAGCCAGATATGTAAATGTCTAATATCTTGGTTTGAGGAGGATGAAACTGAGGCTAAGAATATCCGATGGCCTGCATAATAATGACTAAAACATTATTGAGCCACTGTGGGGAGGAAATGTCCTCCACATTCATCACTCAAGGAGCTTGAAACGTTCCTCCTGAGAATGATCCAATAATCCTTTTGAGACAGTTTAAGATTTATTTGAATCTATTCCATGAAATATACAAACTGTTTTTAAAGCCATGGTTAGCCCAAGACCATATTAGTGCATACCTGTAATTCTTATCACAGGTGGTTCCATTGCTTTGCCTAACCCTCACATTGGTCGGTGTTGAAAAGAAGGAGAAATCATTGCCATTAAAAACAGAATAGTAGATTTCGCCACTTGTTAACCATTTAGAGGATTTTTTTCCCTACTGAAGTTTGTAGTTAGGTGTTTGAGTGAGGATTTCATCTTGCTCAGACCCACACTCACGCAAATGCATGCCATTATATAGATCATCATACATGCCGTAGGTAGATACAAATTTCAAGGGAAACTACCAGAAGTCTAGGGGAAGCTTTTTAAATGTCAGATTTGTATTTTTTAAACACTGTTTATTTAATCATAAAACATTAGAAAGAAAAGTACAATCGTGATTACTGCCAATATAATAAAATCTCAAATATACCCAATTAAGAATGTGGACGACTGGACTAATCTACAACAAAGTTTACAGAGTTTGGTAACATCGGTTACCAAAAATTACTAGAAGTTGAAGAACATTGACATTGATAAAAAAGAAATACAAGCTGCCCGTTTATAAGCTAAACAATGAGCGATGATGTTTATAAAACAAATGCTGACGATTCTTGACTTCGTCATACCTGCGCCGCTCTGCAGTCGCTATATCATCTGCAGTAAAGATGATACAGTAACTGCTCTGTGCTTAAATGTATTTTGGAGTTAGGCTTAGGAGGCCTAACGTAGCCGGGCGGTCAAAGAGCAAGAGTATTAGCACTCGCTCTTTGACTGGACTGTTCAAGCCGCATGACTGCTAATTATAGTTAACGATTGTAGTGGTGATTCTTTTGCGCTGATAACACAGTGGTATCGTCACCGACCTCCCAATATCGGGCGGTAAAGGCCCGGTTCGAATCCCCTTGAGAAAGTTTAATGGGCTTTTTTCACTCCGTAGCTGAGTTAGTCGGTCAGGCGTAGATCGCAAGGCTTTTTCTCCAGAAACTGTTTTTTTTTTTCGTCCAGTAAAACAGGCAAATCGACTAGAGAACACACGCAATTTACAGACAAAATACATATATGCGTATATGGAGAAAACCTTAGTGGAGTCCCCCAGGGTTCGGTGTTGGACCCATTGTTGTTTTGTATGTTTATCAATGATATCGATGAAGGATTAATGTCGAAGTTTGCAGATGATACAAAGGTTGGCAGGTTTGTTGATGACAGTATGCTACTGCAACAGGATCTAGGAAAATTGGGCAAATGGGCTGAGAGTTTAGATATTAGGGGTTAATTTTTAAATTTCTCTGTAAAGATTGTTACTTATTCTCTTTTCACGCTAATTCTCCTTCCCCACTGGGAAAATTAATATGGGAAAGGGTAAGTAATAATAAGAAAGAAGTCTAACTTGACAGTTTATCCTGTGTGGTAATATTTTTACCCCGTGGGTGGGGGATTCTCTTCAAGAACTCTCTTCATATCCAACACTGTATGATGAAAGCTGAATACATAAATAAATCCAGTATAATGAGAATCGCTTTTAATAACATATAAAAAAAAAGTCGAATTACTAGTGAGGTACAATGGCTTACTGGCTGATTTAATATTTCAAAGATGTTTAATGAAATGATTCAGAAGATGAAAACCAACGACTGTTTTATTAGCCCTAGTAGGAACGAAATGCTAAGAAAAAGGATATTTCACCACTGAATTTTCTTTTCGATGCGACACGAAAGTGCAAGAGAAAGAGCCTATCATTCACTTCATGGCTAGTAGAGACGGCCTAAGTGTGATTGATGAAAGATGTCCCATTGAGTTGCGACAGCCATGCTATTGTCCATATAGCATGATTCAGTGACACATCATTCATCATATACACTACAGTAAATGGGTTTTGCTATATCTCACTGTCCATCTGAATCTAATTTGCATTGTGGCACTAATCGCAAGAATGTTTCTTCAGTTATAGCCCAGTGCAGATGTGTCAGTTATTCTGACAATATTTTGACAAAAACAAATACTGTCACCTTGGGTTCTATACACCACTTGCTACAATCGCTACAATTTCTTCGATTGAAAAACCAGAATATTTTCCTTAATTATATTCAAAAGTATCAAATAAATCGAAAAAGAAATTCTTGTGTTTTGCATGTTGAATTTTCTGTTTGAACAAAGAATTAATAAGATGATAGTTAATTAGTGCATTTGGGATAATTCACCTCAAAGATTTTCGAAACTGAATGACAAAAGAATTTGGTAAAAACCACAAAATAATCAAAAGAATCCTACCTGGTTAGTGGAAGTTGTTCCAAGAAAATAATAAGGAAGCGGAATAAAAGAAATAAACACTACTGATCAACAAGGGCAAACTTGTCAGATAAGACTCGTATGTCTTAGAGCAGTGGTACCCAACATTTTCGACTAAGAGGACCAATTTCAGCGATCCATACACGATAACAGCTGTACTTTTAGCATCCGTTGATCATAATAGAAAAAAAAAAAAAAAGAAAGCTATTATAAAACCAGTAACGCCTCTAAATGAACTTATTTTAATTCAGGCTAGAAAATCTGAAAAAAAAAAAAAAAAAAAAATTACAGTGCACGCATATTAATTTGTGTGTCCCCTTGCTGTAATTCCGCGACCTCTCCCAGGAGTCCGCTGCTTACACGTGGGAAACCACTGAGTTCAAGGTTTTTTTAAGGTGATTAATATAATACCATATTTATAAAATTTTTGCTTTAATTATTATTTTTTGAAAATTAATATTCTTAAATAGTTTTAAAGAATTAAACCTCTTAAATCATTCTGATTTCCACTCGAAATTATTTAAAACAGCAAGAAATTTAAAAATTTCCCATCGTTACTCCCCTATTTTACAACATTATTTGTACGTGCATAAAGTGATTAACATAACACAAAAGAAAGGCTGCTACAGTAAACTTAGCTTCGTGCTTACTTTGCATTACGCAGGCTACTAGCAATTGGTGCATACCAACAGTTGAAGAAAGTGTTTCTGTAGGAATCGGTGGTGGATTGGCTCGGTAACTGGCTGACCAGCAATCGCCACCGTTCCTGCTAAATACCAGCTGATCTGATAATTGGAGAGGAAAATAATAAAGATAGAAACTCACAAGTCGTGAAGATTATACAGGATCAGACTATTCAGAGTCATTCATACCATTGAAATGGTAAGTTATAGCCACTTTTTTTTTCATTATCTTGGAAACTAATTCGTGATCAGCTAACTCATTTAAGTCGTGCATAACAAATTCTTAGAGAATGTTGCACTAAGAGATTTTTCGTAAGTAGGCATTACCTGAGAAAATAAAACAGTATTTCAGTCTTTGATTTCATGGATTAATTGTTTTGGAAAACATTAATTTGGAAAACAATTAATTTAATTGTTTTCCAAATAAGCAATTCATAACAGCTCTCAAAACTGTAGATACCATATCTGATTAGAAAGATTTGTGGAAATTACAAGGTTTATTATGAGGTTGAGGTCAAATTCCTCAATTAGATTTGCTTTTCTGAATGGGAAGTGTTTTTCCTTCTAATTGAAACTATTTTTCTCGGTTCACGTCCTTCTTGTGACCTTCTGTTCATCACGTAGCCTTTCCCAGTAAAATGTCACGTGACACGAGAAGGGGAGGAATAATCATCACGTCCTTCACTTCGACCGTTAGTCTGCTACGCACAATGGCTCGCAAACACGTCCTTCACTTCGACTGCTCGTCGGCCACGCCCAGGGGCACACTATACTAAAGTTTAGCCAAATTTGCAATTTCGTTTGTAATTGAACTGTTCATATTTTATTGTCAACATCCGGATGACGACAGACTAGATCTTGAATGGGAAAACCCAAATTTATGCTCTCTGAGAATTTTTCATCCTGGAATTAAGCATTTTTATTGTAATATTGGATGCTTTCTATAACATTGTAATATGAGATGCTTTCTATAACATTTCTGTAACATCTATCAAAACCTCTGGCTTTTCGTGGAGTGATGGGCGCTATTGCAATCAATTTATAACATTTGTCTTACTCTTTAACATTTCGTACGACAGATTCTTCCACCTTGATTTGATTAGTGTTCTGTGAACCTCGGTCATTTAAGGTTTGACCCTTTATCTCCCCCCACACATACAGAAGCTGAGTTTGCAATGCGGAACTTTAGCTAGCAACCGATCCTCTCATTTTTTTACATCCATCTCTTTTTATTCCCTTCTCCCTTTCCTACCCCTAATTTTCATTTATCTTTTCTTCCTTTTCCTTCTCCCTATATCTTTCTGCCTCCATGGCCCATCATCTTGAGCCATGCAAAGAGGTCGAGAGCTAACGAAGGCCCCGTTGTAAAGTTCATGACACCCCCCTTATCTTTGTATATGGCTTTGTGTGTGTCTCCACATGTAGACGTGAAAGTTAAAAAGCAACAAATAAGTTCTAACATATAATAAACCAATTATAATTAAAGATTTAATTAGTTAAAAATATGTAATTTAAGGACACGGCGGGCTCCTTGAAGAATTGCAGACCCGGGTACCGTAGGCGCCTAATCCCCGCCTTTCGTCGGGCATGCAGTCATGTATAAATGTTCTACCAAAATTTTATTTTATTTTTTTAAGTTGAGAATGCCATCATATCAATTCTGAAAACTTTTTGTGTTTTTAATCTTATTGTCTGTTTTTAACACTTTTAAGCCTAATATATTTTAAAGCTTTTATCATTATTACTTATTTTTTTCTGTATATTTTAAAACGGTTTTAGTTTTATTTAAAGACTATACATTGTATACTAAAGCTGTTTGAACATTGGTTGGCGTAGACAAGAATTACTTAGTTACGCATGTTGTTACTTACTACTGAATCTTTGTATCATTATATTCCCACCCCCCTACCACCAGAGTGTATCTTTCTTACTTGCGGGTTTAATTTCATATTACAGTTATCTTTCTTACTTGTGGATTTAATTTCATGTTAATATCATTTCATGTTAAGATACATAAAATTAGATAGACACTGTATACAGAACCTGGAAGTATTTCAGTGGAGCACAGTTTGTTTTTATAATTTTTATCCTTTTCTTTTTATAAAAAAATTATCACATTATATTATTTCACAAATAATGTAATTTGTGAAATAATTTTATGTGGTCATTTTTTTTCCCCACCTGTTTGGTCCTTATGTTCGACTAAGATTATTTCAGTTTCTAATTCCTTTCACTTTTTTAGTTTCCAATTTTTAGATTATAACTTCCAAATTACCATTTGTTCTGAAGGATTTTAATTTCGTTATGTTTTACGTTTCATTTTTAAAGTGTAATATTTGTGCATAAGAGTGGTTCTAAACATAATTTTCTAGTTTCATTCGGTGGTGCTGATCATTATCTTAAGAAAAGATAAATGCAGTTTTATCAGAAAGTTTATAAGGGATGCATTAAAAAAGTGCAGGGCAGCTTTTTTTTGATGGCGAGCAGCAATAATATCTACAGGGGGGATTGAGGCCGCACTCAAAGGCAAATTTGCTTTCTGCAGTTTATCTGTAGACGTCTAAAAGAGCTTACATTTAAAATCTGGGCTCAGGTTAGCATTATACTCGTATGCTCTGAAAATGTAGCACTCCATCTTTTTCATAATGTTTATTTTTAAGTATAGGGTTAGCCAAAATAAAATTTACAGAAAAACATTGCGATAATTTTACTACGCGGTTAAGTTTAGCAGAGGGAGGTCTACACAAAAAAGTGAAATAGATATGTGTGTAGCTTTTTAAGCAAATAATTTATTTATAATGATAAATGACATGCTCCATGTGTCCTACGTTCCTTCGTAAGTATGGCCTCAATCTGTCACCTAGTTTATCAAGAATGGCATGAAGTATCAGTATATACTTGATTCATTAATATTTCTTCAATTTAATAGGTCATTAATGTTTGTAGTTTTATTTAAAAAATAATAATAAGCCAGCTTAATAATAAAATTTGTTATCAAAGATCCCCCTGAGGGTTACAAATAAATCCAGGGTAACACAAGGTCCATGCCATGGAATTTTCATTGTTTTTTCGCATTTAATAATTTTAATTTTTATGGGAATTCACTCACGGGCTGAGGTTTCTCGTTAAATGTAAAATAAAAATATTTTATTTATTTAAATTTAAGCCACGTTTTTAAGGCTCTAAATTATACTTATTTATGGTTCTGATTGTTTTTATATTTTTATTCTTGAGCCAGTTTTGTAACTGCCACTTTTGTTTTCCAAAGGTAAATAAAATTAAAAATTGCAGAAGCTCTGAAACATCTCTCCCCCCGCTTAAAATAATATTATTAAAATGAATAATGCATGCCATAATGACAATAAAAAATAAATTTGAATAATCAGTAGTCATGAGATTGAGAAACTAGAAAATTCAAGAGCAAATGGTATTATTTTTTCCTTATATTCGGAAAAATCTCATGCTACTCGTGATTATAAAATTTCTTAATTTTACATGTTTTGCTCCGAGATGGCGCCACCGAAAAACAACCGATGATTCCTCTGGCGAATCTTTAGCATAATCACATTATAAAGACACCTTCGTGAATTTTCACGAGCACTTCACAAATTCGAGACGACATAATCTCAGTACAGTATACGAATTCCAGTAGACTGGATACAAATTCGCGATTTTTAATTTTTTTTTGTTTTCCCTGCTGCTTTTGAAAGCTGCCATCTGCACAAAAAGTCAGATATTGTTAACCAAATAAGTATATCCTGTGGAAACCGGAAGCTGCATCCTTAAAAACTGACTTCAAACTTCTTATCAGCCTGACTTCATTTCACTTCGATCGCATAAAGTAGCTGTTGTCTTCTTAGCCTGTAGATTTTATTGTAGTAGACCAAGTTAGTGCAGCTCACAAAGGTCTATAAATGGCCAGTAACTTCGCTGGATCGATGTACGATATGGGAATCCAGTCTCGGTCATAATAACCACAGCCTTATTTGATGCAATCTGTATTCTTCCCAACGGAGAAGCGAAAGCTATGAGACGCGTTTATGTGTTAGTCTTCCTTTCTTACTTTGGATGTCTACCAAAACGGCTCTTTGGTTTGCAGAAAGAAAGTTGTATTTACAAAGTACGAGATTTGCACATTTTCTGCTTTCCAAAAATTAGAAAATTTAGAATGTATTATAATTTTAACTAAAATCACAATAATTGGTTATTACAAAATTTTTAAATATTTTATTAAATAAAAAGTGAAAAGCTGTAAACAAAAGAATGTTGTAAAATCAAATGAACAAATCAATTATTTTTTTAAACTTATGGTCTACTATAACTGGTATTATTATTATCTTTTTTTCGCACAGCGTTGCCTGAGTTCATTTCCTTTCCTGTCTAGACAGGTAAGGAAATTTAATGGGCTTTTCACACTGTAGTCAAGTTAATGAGGAGAAGACTTTACGTTTTTTGTTTTTTTTGCAGGAACTGTAGTTTTTCATCCTCATATGGCCTTAGAATACATACAGTTTTTACGAACATAATATGCTGATTGGTCAGTTGGTTGTTGTAGGGTTTTAGGCGCATCAGCAACTTAGGCCATATTGCCCCGTATATGATATGTCTGTAAATTGCGTGTGTTCTGTAGTTGATTTGTATATTCTCTGGGTTTCCAGGAGAAAAACAAACCGTGCCACCCTCGCCTCAGACCGTCTAACCAGCCACGATGTGAAAAAGGCCCGTAAAAAATTCCTCGCTTCATTGACGGGATTCAAACCCAGATCTTTTCTACCTGGTGTGGGGATGACGGTGATTATACGAACTGTGGGGGGCATAATGTGCTGACTACCTGCCTGCTTGCCTGCTTCCAGAACAGTTAACTAATTTGCAGATCATCTTTACGAAGTGTGATCATATAAAAAATTAGTACATACATAATTTTTATGAGTGGTCTCTTTCAAAGTTGTTTCCTCCCTCAACCAATGTTATGGAAGTGTCCTATCGTTCCTACCACATTTGGGAGCATTGTTGGAGTTCTTCAGTTGAGTTTAGTTGTCGTGTTTCGTTGGATGGTTGGAATGACAGGACATTTCCATAAAAATCACACTGGGAAAGGTTAGGTGAATATGGAGGATGGGATTCTACAGTTATGCTAGCTACGTACCATAGCTAGCACATACCACGTGGCTCGTATACTGGAATATAATAGGCATGTAACTTGAAAAAGCCTTCTAATCAAGACATTACTATAGAAAAACATGTTTAACCATTAAGCGCTGAATCTTCAGTGTTCACGCTGAAGTAGAAACCAAAATATAAGATGAAAAATTTCTTATATGTAGTTTATCACAACTACCATTACATGTATGACGCAGTAGGAACACCTATGATGTAATTGGTGTGTTATGGCAGTAGTTGCTGTTGCACTTATAAATCGACAACAACTAAAAACTATCCTTCCTTAAGTTTAAAGATATGTCCTTTAGCTCGTGCCACCTGCGAAAGAAAAAAATATATATATTTACCCCATTATTTAGTTTACCGAAACCAAATCTTTCCTGAAATATTTAGATCAGACCCTCGCTCAGGCGCTTTGAAACTTTTCAACCGACAAAAATGAAGTTTTTGTTTTGTTTTGATTTAGGAATACTTCTTTATATCAATAATTAACCGTGTTTCTCTTTCTGGAGCCATTTCCAGCAGATTCTCATTATTTCCGAAATGGGATTGCCCGATCTGTATTTGTTTAATGAGATGACGTTGTTTGTTTGTTGAAAATTTTAGTGTAACTTCTAAAATAATTCGAAAAAATTATAGTATAATTATTAGCTGTCTGAACATTGAACACATTTGTTTTAGCTCTATCTTCATCAGTTTTATCAAGTTAACAGATACACAAAAAGAAGTCTCGATATGAACCACTGATAGTTACAAATTAAAACTTAATTTTTTTCCATTTGTCAATCTTAAAAAGTTCTGTTTTATCAAAATTATAATTTTCTTGGAATTATATATGTCGTTTTGCGTTTTGTATTATTAAAATTAATAAAGAATATAAAATTGATTCGCTAAGAATGTAATTTTTCTCTGAAAGATTTTTTGAAAACTTTGAGTATAAAACAGTTCGCCTTTTTTTTTTTTTTTTTTTTACTTACAGGCAAGGCCAAAACGTTTGGCTGATTCCAACTTTCTCATTTATCATCAATCTAAGAAAAACAACCGACACCTGAAATTCCTTAAATCCCTTCATCGGTCAAGAATATAATTCATCATAAAGCCAGTATGAAACCGAAATGTCACAGGTACGTTTAACCCGCATCTCTGCATTGATCTTTACAAATATCATTTCAGAAGTATTTGTATCCGTTCCCTCCTTAATTCAGTAACCTATTCCGTAGACGCGTATCAGTCCACCCAGTGCTGGATAATAAGACGTGTACGAAAGATTTCTTTAATAGCTTTAAGGGCTGACATATTTGTCACGAGAGGCGAAAACACTTGGTGCGTAGCGATTTTCTGAGACTAACAAGACGCGAAAATGTTCCTCTTGTCATTAAAGCTACCTCTTAAGCTGGTGATTTATTGTTTCAAGTGTCGGTAATAACGTCTTGAGTCTGAGGATAATCATTATTGATGTCTGTCTTTATCTAACGTGTCAAACAAGTCGCGTTTCATATCAATGGCATTTGCACAGTTCTATTTTTCACAGAAACACAAATTTAGTTATGGCATATCGGATCATACCGAGCAAGTATCAAACAAACGACCATGAAAATTTGTTTGATTTGACATTATTATTAACTGTGTAATTAAAATTATTGTTATCATCTGTTACATAATAGTAATAATATAGTATGTGACAGTCCTTTGATATCAGGGGAATTACAGTCATATGTACTTGTATAATTACTGAATACAATAATTCAATTATGAACGCATTCGTTTTATATGGTATTTAATGAAAGGGGTACTGTCTATCACCAGGAATCTTTTTACCTTTCATTTAAGCTGCATTTCTGATCATCTTTAATATTATCATCTGATTTACAAAATGGTTTTGGGGTCTGGTTAATTTTGTTTCCTTTAGCAATTAATGTATACATGTTCGAAACTACGTGTATTTCTCTTTATCATATACAGATTTTTTTTTCGCAAAATATCAAATTCTTTTTGTTTTCGAATAATTTCGAATAAAATATTCACATTATAATATTGCATTTTTATCATTACCAAGTTTGCGATACTGCTTATATATATATTTACGCTTTTTCTAGTTTAGCGAATCCTCCAGAAGTTTAGAGGATTTACAGCGCAAGGTGGTTAGTATATAAATGGACATGAGAATAATCTTCCTCTAGGAAGCTCATTCTCTGTACTCTTAATTTGTAATCCAGGTTTTTAGAAAAAGGCGCTTGTCGTTGGAGCTAGAGCAGCATTAATATGGAGAAAGGGTCTGGGCAATAATATACTATATAACAATCATGTGGATCAGCTGTCTTACATCACGTCTTCTCGTCGAGCTTCACTCAGTGTGGCCTTTCTTGAGTTTTTTCTTGTAATGGAATGTAGTTCCTTCTCTGACTGCACTCAGCTGACAACATGGAGCATTGGACGCTACCCACGAATTAACCTTGTACTATTATGCACACGCGTCTCCATGTGGCTCTGTGTAATGTTCGTCCTAATAGTCCGCCATGGTTCAGTATTCCCTACATCTCTTTGTGATGCGCTGAAAGCTGGTTTTCTGCCTACACCTCGGTTGCATCTCATTATGGTGCAATTATCATTGGAACTTCTGCAGTACTTTTATTGCATTTTATTGGCTTTCACTGTGTTGAAAAGAACTTTGTTCCATGCCTCTTTCGATGCATTAGGATGTGTCCCTTCGGTGCAGTAATTAAGGTGAGTTTGCGCTCATGAATAGATATGATTGGTGGGCGCTTACCCTGTCGATGGGTGGTTTGTGAGATGAATGACATGCCTTTGTGCAGATGTTTGTGGGCTGACCTGACGAAAAATATTGCTCTTGGGAAACGGTCATAGGCGTTTCAGTTGTTAGTCTGATGGTGAAAAGTTCTGGCTCCTGGTTACACACCTGTGAGCTACCTGACGAATGAATGGCTCTGGTCCTGCTTTGGTTAGTGTACAACATGAGTAGCACTATATTCGAACACGTGAGTGGAAGCTGTCTTGTGGCAATTTAGACAGAAGATTGGAAGTTGTCTGCGACTGGGGTACATCTCATACAGTCGTATGCGACCTATATGAACTGATGAGCCAACTATGAAATTGATCTCGATGTTGAAGTAGGGGGGCAGAACTTAGAGACCAGACTTGAGTTTGAATTTATGATCCATTACCCTTGAAGCACCTGTCATCTCTGGGTGACTGAGTTCGTGTCGGAAAAGAAAAGAGGGGTTCCTGTGGAGGATTAAACCGCCACGGCGAGCCTGCCTCTTATGATGGCGACGGTTGAATAGTGAATCGTTTCTTTGCTTCTTGAAGGTATCGTTTCAGACTGGTCTTCTACTGAGCTGCGTATTCCTTAGTAGTTACTAAAATGATGCTACATCCCATATTAATTCTATTACTGCATAAACTTGTATATATATTGTGCTCCATTTTCTGAGCAGTGCTATTCTTAATTTCTGCTTCAAAATTGCTGTGATGGGTACATCAGCTGCATTTGTTGTTGTGGTTACAAAGACTTTGACTTATCCTGATTGTGATTTCATGTAGTGACTGCAAATTTCACTTTCTGTGGTGAGGTGAAACAGTTAAATATTTCCTCTTGACTTATCCTCTGATCAAGACCAGCAGACTCTTAATCAGCTTTGGTGGGAAATAATTGTTTAATTGACATACGAACCAATGAATCCAAATTGGGGTATTATATTGATGTATGATGTTATCAGTATGATTGATGCTGTATTTGATATCATCGGTAAGCAGGCAGACGATCCAGTGTTGCCAGAAAAACTAGCTGGGACCGCCTTTTTTAATAAATAAATACTCTTAATTCGTACAGAACAATTCATGTAAAATGGTAAATTCTTTGTTAATTTGTTATAAAAGAGTACTGCCGGTATTTCAGTATGAAACCCAGCGACCTAGGTAAATTATATCTCTCGAACCACATTTGCTACACTTGTGTGAAGCATTTAAGGAAATATTGTGTTCAGGTCTATAGGTCACACTTGAAGAAAGACATTGAACTTCTAGATAGTGTTATGAGATACTGAGATATGTTATGAGATACTTATGAGATACTCAGACTTACTGTTCCCATGGTCTGAGGTGAAGTTGGAGATAATTGCTGTTTTTGCTTATCAAAAGTGCAAGGCTAAACACTGAAAACAAAATGAAGATTTCCTATCCGAATCTGCCACCTCCTATAAGAACTATTGCTCGTGAATATGATCTGCTTAAACACCCTCTCCACTAGAAACTCTCAATATACAATAATTTCTTCATCGGATTCTGAATGTAATGTATTAATATTAAAATGAGAAAATGATGTTTATTTCCTAAGTGTATTGCTCCAGCCGTGAAGTTAGGAGGAGTGATGGTCTTCAAGGGGGGGGGGACTTCGTGTAAACTTAGTACTTAGTAATATATCCCTGGCTGGCATGCGTTTGGATTGATCTGGGTTCGATTTCCGCCGAAAACTGAAGAAATTTCTCAAGTCCTATTCAATCGCGGTTCGTTGTAGTAGTTAGCCGATTTCAGGTAAACGGATGGTGTAAGATTTTCCCGGTGAGTTATTTCTAGTTTCCCAGCCTTCATAACATGCAAATTGGCCCCCGAACACATACAATCAGTGATCACTGAATTATGACCACCCCATCCGTAATGGACTTTGTCGCATAGCTCGCGGTACAAAAAGCCAAACAGCTTCGCACGTTAGAACAGTGGTAATTTGAAAGTTAAAATGATAGTGTAGCAGTTATGGGACGTAGTAAAGATATCACTGCATTTCAATATGGCATAATTATTGTGAGAGCTCGTGCTTCTAGTGCTTGCGTACCGGAACCGCATGTCTTTTCGGTGCTCACAACCCGCTGTGGTTAAGGTGTACAAAGAAGGCAAACTGGTCAAACCACCTCCTGCCGACAGAACTGTAAAAGATTATGAAAGGTGGATGTTCGTGGTGCATCGCGTTGTACAGGCTAAACGGCAGGTGACTGTGTGACAGTGGACCTCGCAATACAATATGGGGAATTCAAGAACAATATTCCAAATGGTGATGCGCCGCACAATCAGACATATGGATTTCCACAACAGAGGATCCATGAGACACCCTTTCCTCTCCGCTGATCATCGTCGACGGCGAATGCTGTGGTGTCAACAACACGCTGGTTGGACACTGAGGATTGGAAATGAGTTTGCTGGTCGGATGAGTCTAAATACCTGGTGCAACACGCCGGTGGACACCTTCGTGTGAGGCGCAAACAACGCTAGTCCATTAATCCATTGTGTATGGTGTTCACTGTCCAGGCAGGTGGCGGTGGTTGCTTAATTTTCGGCATTTTCTGCTGACAAGAACTAGGATGCATGGCGTGTAGAGACCAACGTTTTAGTGGTGAGGTCTACCGGCAGCTCTTAGGAGACCATTTGCGCTCTGCCATGTTGCATTTTTCCCGGACAGAAACGGGATCTTCCAAGACGATAATGCGCGTGTCATCTGGCCTACATCGTGCACGAATTGTTCGAGGAACACAGTGAAGATATCATCCATCTTGATTGGCCTCCAAATTCTCTTGACCTCAATCAAATTTAACACCTGTGCAATGTTCTGGAACGGAAGGGAGGCATATGGACACGCAACCGTCATGTATTCGGACACTGTGGAAATATCCTCCACTAGATTTCTGAGGACATCCGTAGGGATCTGCTGCATGGCTGCAGAACCCTACAGACTTCTTCAGAAATCTAATGGAGTCAATGACTAGGCGAATAACGGCTGTTATCGTGCGAAAGGGCCCAACACAGTATTAGGTAGATCGTTATAATTGATTGATCACTGAGTGCCTCTACAGACATAATACACTTAAGGTTATCAGCATAAACTGGGTGTAGTTACAAAAGGTCTTGAAAGGAGTTGTTGCACATGGTATTCACTAGCTGGTCACAGTGTATGGAACCATGAACGCTTCGTCCTAAATGATTATATGGGCAGCTAGTCTCTCAAATTCCCTGAGTAAACTGATCACTTATTATTTTATATACTACCCAACAAAACTATACGGACGCCATCATCTTTAGAAGAACACGAATTTTAATGAACAAAGCATTACACAACGTGGAACACCTTCGACCAGTTCCTTGTGGCAAACAGGAGGAATCTGTGCCCCTTTTGCTCTCAGAGTAGTCGCCTAGTTAAAGTACAGATGAGTGGCGTATTGGATGACGGCTTGATCTGCGTTTCTGATTATTCAAATGGTGTTGGATTAGATTAATATGTTCACTGCAGTTTAAGTCATATACGCGTCAGAGTAGTTTTTCATCCCCCTGAATGAAAACCTACTATGAAAATCACTTGACTTTAAGAACCATTTTTTCCATAATTTCCTGAAAAAGACCGGATATTTTTGTCGAGTAACTTTATTGATAAATCTTATTTATCTAGACATAAAATGATGACATCAGCTGGTACTGTAGAAAACAAATAGATGACAATTCGGTGCATAAAATGTAAAACGTGGTTCCAAGAAAATTGCATGAGAACCTTGATAATGCAAATAGTTCTGAATAATTCTTTTTAATGTTAAGCTGCTTGTATTATTTCACTAAAGGATATTCAAATTTCATTAAAATTTGTTTGATGATATATTTATAAAATATCAATTTAATAATTATAAACTTCATACAGGTTAGGTTTATTTTGAAACAAAAGAGTCCAGTTAGGGATACAGTTCCTAAATTGGACAAATAATACGCTATTCACGGTTTGTTTATTTATTTATATTTCTCTTTATTACACAAATTCTATTATTTGAAAGTATTTATACACGTAATATATCAACTTCTTAATCGTTATTTTTCGACATTTTATTTTTATAACTTTTTCAGTTATATTAATATTTATAAAATACTGTTTAGTATAGGTACCTCTAAGCTTTGTGTGGAAAATATCGAAAATATTGGAGGGTGCCCTGCTGGGTGTATATGAGACTATTGCTTTTTGCTACTACTAGATGGCAGTAGGATCTAGGTGTAAGGATCCTATCAGTGGACTTAGTTAATTAACAACTGCATGCAACTGAGATGATATTAATAGATAGATAATTAAACAGAATTTTTTATCCATGGTATGTAAACAAGCATGAACTCTAAAAAGCGCTGATTACCCGCTTTCTTAAAAAAACATATACGTTCTCTCTAGTTCACTGTATTACTGTAAATATGTAGCTATAAACGACTTGCCCTCGTGGGTAGCCGGTGGAAAAGACCTGAGCTCAAGTCCTGTCGATGACGAGAGTAACTTTTATGGGCCTTTTTCGCAACGTGGCTGAGTTAGTCGATCTCAGGCGAAGGTAGCATGGTTTTTTCTCTCGAAAACTCTGGTTTTTCGTCAAGCAAACAGGAAATCGACCACAGAACACACGCAATTTACAAACAGTACAAACGGAGTAATATGGCCTTAGTTGCTGATGCTCTTAAAATCCTACGACTAAAAAAAAATAATAATAAACGACTTGAACTATCGATCTCTCATGACATCAGCGGTTAGTTCCTTACTAATAAGGAGGTTATCAATAAGGGATGCTTAAATTAGTTGTAGAGTAAGAAGTCATGCATTAGGGGAAGGAAATTTTATGGATGTTTGCTTACTGTAGCCAAGTTAGTTCTCGGGAGAGGATGGCATGGTCTTCCACCTCTTGGAAACTCGGATTTTTCATCCAGAAAAAGAGGTAAAACGACCGTAGAACACCCACAATTTACCGATGCAATATTTGTACATTCATACCTCATAGTCTTAGCCTTCATTGCTTTGATACAGAAATAAACGAGTAAAGAGGTGTATCATCAGATCTGTAATCATTAGGAATGTATGCTGTAGGTCTCCTTCATCTCTATTTGTGATCCATCACCCTTGAAGCACCTGTCATCTCTGGGTTCATATACAGCAGATTTATATACAGTATCATAAAGGTCACAAAGCATTATTTTCAGTACTAAATAGTCATCGAATTTTGTGGCGATATATAATTTAAATATATTATAGTAATTTGAACGTTTCTGGTCTCATGTTCTACGTGAAATGTCTCTTTAAGTGCACAGCCTTATAGATTTGTTAGGAAAAACATATGCCCTCGTGAGTAGCACAGTTTGTATTATCACCGTCCTCCCGCAGGATGGAAGAGACTTTAGTTTGAATCCCACCAATGACGCAAGAAATTCCTATAGAAATATTTCACAATACGTGACTGATTTAGTCCGGTCTCAGGCGAGGGTGGCATCGCCTTTTCTCGTGTTTTTCGTCCAGAAAACAGCAAATCGACCAAAGAACATATGCAATTTACAGACATAACCATATGCTGTGCAATATGGCCTAAGTTTCTGATGCACCTAGAAATCTCTACAACAAGAACAGTTTACTTAGTGAATCATAATGTCTTAAATGAAAATCATATTTGACTCTTTCAGGCAGTAACTTTTTCGATGCTTTACAAATCCCACCAAGTGAGACAGGTCTGTATTTAATGATTCTGCAAAATCATTTAGGTAAACCACGAGTTTCTTGTGATTGGGTTTCTTACATAACGCTTTTTTCTTGGGAGAGAAATAAAATTGGCAACTTTAAATCTTTCGAATTACAGTACTTGAAATATATTGGATTAAATAATGTTCTTAAAAACTTTAGCATACCTTTTTATGATTTCTTAATAGAAAGAAAGCTATTCCAAGTTTAGAATGAATTTTTTTTTAATTAATCAGTACTGGACAAAACTTGATAAATTTTTGGTCAGTCGCCACCGTATGGCTGAATGCTAATTTTTTGTTATTTTTCTTTTTGAAATTAAGCTTAATTTTTTTAGAAACTACAACGGCATTTGTGTTGTTTAACATTTTCTTCTATTTGTGGGGAGTGGGAGATGTAAAGCTTCTTTATTACATATTATTTTATATTTGTATATTTTTATTTATTTATTTATTTATCTATCCCCTTGTGATTAGATCCCCTTTTAAATAACTCCCCACTTGCGCATCTGACCAGAAAATTAAATTTGAATTCATACATAAGACAACATGATTTAGTCTCACCTACATATATATATATATATATCTCATAATCATACATCAGGTAAAATCAATACTAGCTGATATCAATCCCTTCCTTTCTAGATATATTTAATCCTGCATCCTTTAAATACCATTAGTAAAAGATATCCATTCCATTCTGCCCCCTCCTACATGTATAATACTGCATCAGTTAAACAAGAAATATCAATTCCATTCCATTCCTTCCTACATATACTTAATACTGCATCAATTAAACAAGCAATATCAATTCAATTCTATCCCTTTCTACATGTCATATATCCAACATTCTAAATATCTTATATCTAATAAATTCCCCCCTTTTTAATGTTCTTCCTTCCTGATTCTTCCCTAAACTATCTTTAAAATTAGGTATTTCTAAAGTCCTGCTGACCAATTTACTGGGTTTCTACAGTTCTTTGTGTGTGTGAAGGTACTACTACAATCTAGCGACTTACTTGTAGAACTCGGCGGGGCGTCATCTTTCATCCTTCCTATCAGGTACAGCTTATCTTCACCGTCTGGGGCGGCGTCTTACTATTCTCGAAGAATTTAGCACGGGTAGTAGGGCTGCCAGCAGGTTTCGGCTTCTTTTATTCAGCCCGCTTGATGCACTTCTTCTGTTCCGGAATGGCTACTCTCATGTCGGTCGGGGTTCCGATTCCATCCGATCCAGCACTTTGCTTTCCAAGATTTCAGGAATCTTGGTCTTTAACGGCTGATTTGATTCTACCTTTTTCTTGTGAGAGACTCGTTTATCTTTCACATATTTCTTCCCAACTCCTAGACCTTTCCAAAGAGCCAGCATTGACTATGTTCCACTCAAAAAAAAAAGAACTCTGACTTTCTCAACGACTTACCCATTCTTACTAGCACCGACCAAACAAAACTCAACTATGTGTTCCTAAACCATTTCCCTCACACAGACAAAAATCTCAACTTAGTGCCCTAAACCATGTTTTCTCACCCCACAAAAATCTCAACTTTGTGTCCTAAACCATGTTCACTCACCCCACAAAAATCTCAACTTTGTGTCTTTCCAATCCTTTCACTGCCTTTTTCCTTCATCTTAGTCCCGATTTTGCCACGCCTCTTCCCACTGATTTCTTCCAATGTTATATCTCCTTTCGGATTTTATCTCATTCCATTTGTTGGAAAACCCCTTATTCCGGCGGCCCAGTAGCACGTGATCAATACTCCCCTTTTTTTTTTTTTTTTTACAACCTGCTGGATCTGCGGCCATCCGGTGTGCCCTTTGATGTTGCCGATTGTCCAAAAACAACTCTACTCCTCACATATAACGCCTTGTCTCCATAGCATTCTAAAACCACAAAAAGTGACATTAGTGACCACAGCATCTATCTTTGGAAACTTGTGTGTGCTGCTTAAGAACCGATTTCCTGTTTGCGGTAAATTTCGATCCTGCATAAACCTTAACTTGTTTGTCGCACCAAACCCCCTGCTGTGTTTGCCATAGTAGTCTCCGTCTATTCCATGCTTTAACGGAAGTTAATGCTAATGGCTCTGTTTTCATTTCTACTACCCACTAATTTTATAATTCTTACTGAATAATTCTTGTTATTGAAACTTCGGATATTACCATTTTATCCTACTAACGGCAAGAATCCAAAGGAAAACTAACTTCCAAAGTCTTTATAAAAAAAATTATTTTTGTAAGAATTTAAAATCTTACATATTATTAAGAATAATCTATATACATTATATAAAATAAATAAGTAGTCGTGGAGCTCTGGGCAAATTCGAAGTAAGTGTTATTGTGCATAAGTCTTCTCCATCCATCTTGTTGAAATATTGATATAAGAAAGTAAACTGAATACTTTCGAGTCATTCTCTGAAAGGTTTTCTCGAACAGGAATTGAATAACATCATCAAGGACATCTATTCGCACGTAGTCGATTCCATGCCACTGGATTGCCGCTGACATCGCCGTTAAAGCTGGACCTATATACTATTTATGTATGTTCTGTAATATTTTGTCAGGCACCGTGGAGGTTTGTGCTGTATATAACAACCAAGTCAAAAAACATGAAAACGAAATGGTCACACAGTCTGACATGTGCAGGAAAGTGCTATAAAGAAGTGTGAACTGATTAATACTCAAACCACTTCACGGGCAGTGAGGGAAGAGTGCGGTCTCATGGACTTCTAACGAAAGTATATTTGTTGGTATGTTAGTTTAGCAAGTGCTGTAGCAGAAGGAATAGCTGCGCTTCTCGTATTCGGGTATTCAAAAACTGGTATCATTCGACTATTTAAGGAATGGAAAAACAGTGTGAACAGATGTAATTGCGGCGGCAGAAATAGCATGGTGACAGAGCGAGTTACTCGACGTCCAGAGCGGATCTTCAAGTATAATCATCGCCAAACAACATAACAATTAATTTTTGCATTTTTAATGTAGGAACATCACAAGGCAGCATTGCCACAAAATGCGAGAATCCTACAGAGGATGTACTACAGAAGTAGCAGAACTTATATGAACTCATGCAACAAAACTATTCTTAATTCTTGCAGGGATGTGGGCAAAGGATTGTGCTGACGAACACGCCTTCCCACTTCATTCTACAGCTACTCAATCAGATTTAGATTCGGGGATTTAGCTGGCCGGGGAATATGCTTCAGATCTTCCTCGTCTTTCTCAAACTACTCTTTCACATATTTCGCTCGCTGAATGGCCGTCATCTTGAAAGTATCCCTGTCCACAGGGATAAATATGAAACACTGCTGCCTTACTTGATCCGCAACAGGGTTAGATATGCTATGGCGCGTTCACGGTGCCCTGATACAATCAGGAGCCCATGGATATGCCCGAAAACATGCCCTTCACTCTCCATTATACCTATTATAGCAGCCTGTACTGTCTATGCACAACAGGATGGTTCTGCAAGAATAAACTCTTACAAATATAATCAAAATATTTTATTTTATCTGAATTAAAGGCATGAAGGGTAGAAAAAATTGGGAATTATTATTAAGTTTGATTTTGTTTCAATATGGTAAATATTAAGGATTATAAAAAGGGAGGTTATAAATTTGTGTATTAAATGGCAGTTAAATGGAGACAAGAATAACAAGTAATACAAAGAGAGTGAACTGAGAGTAAACAAAAACAGTGGCCCGTACTGGGGAAGGAGTGGCAATTTGCAAACAAGCGGGAAAGGTTACTAGAAGCGTAGACAAATGGGACCGTATGATGCAGGTAATTAAGAAGTGTCTGTGATCGAAGCCGAGCCGCAGTTTGCGAAAGGAGGAAGTTGACACGGCAGTCCAGCGTTTTCGTCGAAAAAGACCACGCCAGTGTGGCGATTTTACTTAAGTTGGCGACATTTAGCTAGAAAAGTGTAAACACGAAAACAGCTACTTTTGGCGACGATCGGCATATATAAAAGATCTGTAATGCTGGAGTGTGAAATAAACAGGAAAGCAAGGAAATTATAATATAAGAGAAGGGTTCGGTTTGTTGACGGTTGTGATAAGTTTTTTTTTTTTTATAAATAGGAAAGAGTGAGAAATTAAAAAGAGTATTGGGATTGGTTGAGAGTCCTGTGGAAGGCGTTCCAAACTTCTGAGGAAAAAGGGTTCGGAAGAGAGTTTTTGAGTGAGAAGGTGAGTTGCGCGGTTTGAGTTCGGAAATCGTGGAAGTAAGATGAAAAAAAAAAAGTAGGTAAGGTAGCGAGGAGGTGAGGATATGGAGAGGTTTTAGAGTTGGAGTCCGGGTGAGAGTTGGAATTCGGAAACAGACAGAAGTGTGAGAGATCTGAGATGAAGAAGAAAAAGAGAAACGAAAAAGGAAAAGTAGTGAAGGACGTGATTGAAGGCGCTTTTTTCACATGTTGTTTTAAAGTTAAAGTGGAGTTGGCCAGTCGTCGGGTGGTCGGCATGTCTAGCAACGTAATCACATGCTGTGTTTCTGAAGAAATTTCATGTAGGAATTTACAGAAATCTACAGATGTGTGTCTAGATCCGGTCCCGTCGAGAATGAGCCAGGTATGCAGATATGCGATTCGAGAAATCTACGTGAGAAGGAGTGTCCAGTCCAAGAGCCCCAGAAGGAGACACAGACCATCAGAAAGATATGAAACGGATGTGATAAGCCTGTCTGCCACAGAGTTAAAAAAAAACCCACAGTGAAAAATAATTGAAACTACCGGCCCATTTCGGAACGTAAGTGTGTTCCAGTTCTTATTGAACCCCGAACTCATAGACTATTAAGATAAACTCTGTGAGAAATTGTTTGATTGTTTCTTTCAAAGGAAATCCTTCTGTAATGTACAATTGGGTTAGATTATAGATAAAGTTAATGACCATGAAATGATGTAAGGGCACTAAAGAGGTAAAGAATAAAAAAATATAAGGGAATTAATAATAGAATTAAATCATAGGCGTAGTAGGATGAGAAAGTGGTAACCTATATTATTATTCTAGACAATGTGCTAACACATGATAACAGAACAGATAATATTCTAGGTAATGTGCAAAAGGAAGAAATATTTATTTTTATGGAGAAACCTTGAGAAAAAAGGAGAACCCTACCCTGGATCAGAACAGGGAAGTAGCAAAGATGCTTGTGGGTGAGGTTATAGTAAGCAGTATTGATGTAACTGATGAAATTAGTAATTGATTTTATAGAAATAAGTGATTTGTAGTAAGTACTACTGATATAAGGTGAAAATAGTAATTGCCTTGATGGGTGATTTGATAGACATTGGTGATTTGTAGTAAGTAAGAGACAACTGATGTAAAATGTTATGTGTAAACCTGTAAAGGAAGGGAAGCACCTTTTTCCTAAGCAATAGTTTGAATTTATAAATGATGTATTTAATAATATATGTATACATAATTTATAAATTATTTATATATAAGAGGAATAATTCAGACTATTTGATGTGTGTCAGATGGTGAATTGTCTTGTATCATAATTCCTATATATGTCAATTTAAATTTCGAATTTGCATGTATATTGTAAATTTTGTTTATATAAGGCTCATTAAAAATTTATTTATGTAAGTTTTGTGTCGTCTTCATGCTCTGCTATCTCACCGCTTTACACACCTTACAATTTGGAATTTTCTAAAAATAGCAGTCAGAATTGCGATTTGTGTCCGCCAGTGACTGCAGTAAGGTGGAAGTCAACAAACAACAATTATATTTTAAAAATACAAATTTGTATAAATAAATAAAGTACATAAATAAATGTGGTTTCTTCCATATGACTGTCCTATATCAATTTTTCTTTTGTGGTTGATTTATCATATCATGTTAGTGATATCACCCTTTATTGGCCTCGGCTTGGTCTTGTGGTGCCGATCTAAATTTATTATTTATTCAATTATAACCTTGGCTGTATTTTCCCCATACTTAGTGTACATACATGCATATATATAAAAAATGCACGTTTTTATTATTATTATTGTTGCTCTTATATTATTTCTCCCTGATTGGGGGATTCCACTCCGTGACGGGTACTGCTACCAAGTACACAGGGTGGTTGTTGTTATGTCTGGTGTTACTGTTGGTCGAGAAATCTCTGACTATCCTATAGGTGTTCAGGATTGCGACTTTCTAGAGTTCCTTGTAGGTATTCTCTGGGAGACCTATTGCTGCTAGGCTGCTATGTAGGGTCTTTGGCACCATACTGGTGGTCGACACGATGATTGGGATGGTCGTTACTTCTTGCATATGCCACATCTCCTTGACCTCGTATCTCAGGTTCTTGTACTTCCCAATTTTTCCCTCATGGGTTTTCTGGACATTGCTAATATTGGGCACCGCTATGTCAATCGGGTAGGTAGCCTTTTCCATCTTGTCCACACGGGTTATGTCCGGTCTGTTGTGCGGGATGGTCTTATCCGTTATTATGGTGCGGTTCCAGTACAGCTTGTGGGTTGGGGTTTCCAGTACTGCCTGGGGTTCGAACTTGTAGTATGGTACACTTTCTTTGGTCACCTGGTATTTCCTATAATAGCTTCTGACGTATTATCCCGGCTACCTGGTCGTGTCTATGAGCGTACTCAGTTTGGGTTATTATTATTATTATTAGCCATATGGTGCAAGGAAGCCCGAGGCTTATGCTGCACCAGCCAAAAAAAAAATTTCTGAGTTACCCTGAAAAAGAGAGAGAGAGAGAGAGAGAAGTAGAAGGGAATCACCAAGAAAGAGAAGAATGATGATATCCAGCTCAGGACCCTTGGGTGTCAAGCCCATATTCACCAGATGTGAGCCCCTAACATGTAGTGAGATATATAAAATGCACATTTTTTGCAAAACAGTAATCTTTTCAGTAAAGACCGTTCGATAAAAAAAAAGGAAATCGGCAAACTTATCGACGAATTTTATCTGGTATTTTATAGCCGGAGGCCATTGTTTTATCTAATTATGTAATTGTAAGTAATTATGTAATTGTAAGAATGACCTTTTAATTTGATTTTTGTTCTTTTCACATACATGCGCAATCGAAACTTAGCGAGACTCCGATACTTTGTCCCAGGTCAGTCACTTTTTTGTCCACTTCTCAGATTCAACCGTGATACTAATAATTGTTATTAGTATTGTTCTTGTTGTTATTTGGTTTTTAGGAACATTAGCAACTAAGGCCATATTGCTCCAGGGATATGCGGTAGTCATTCCCTGACCTTTCCGCATCCTCCGTATTTGGTGGTCACGGGCTCGAACCCCGGTCTAATCAAAAAGCGTGTGCTACGCACTGCTGCTCCTGCCTACCTGGCTACGGAGGCGCCGTTATTAGTATGCATTAAGTACTTGCATTTAATGATAAACTACGACTAGAAAGAGAGCAGCGAATAGCGGGAAGCACCGGTTCCCTAAGCGCGACATATCACTCAAATTTTTCTCAATTTGCTTCACTCGAAGCTGCAAAGTAAAATGGATACCCGCCATTTATCTGGATAATCACGGGAATCATCTGGATAATCACGAGAGAGAGAGAGAGAGAGAAGCCAATCCACTGGTGTTTGGATATGCAGACACATGTAAAGCACGCAAGCATGGTAATTTACATCCATTGGAGAATTTCATGCCTACAGGGAAAGGTCTTCGCAGACTTTGAAAGCATAAAAGAAACGACTACGTCTCACGAAGTGATTACTGCTGTCTCAGGTGTTCTTTCATATTTAGCAACTTGATTCCATGTTAAAATCTACAGCAGACATTTACTAACCTTAGTATGATACCTAAGGCTGCAAAAGGGGAATGCATTGAATGCCAAGATATAATATTCTGTGTATTGATAATCGTTTTAACATCATAACAAAAGTGGGGTGGGGTGGATTCACAACCATTTGTTATTCTCCACTGGAACAAAAAAGGTGCTGTTTCTAGCATTGGAACAGCACCTTTTGTCTATGAGCCAAGCCAATATCTTTATGTCCCAGAGGAATCTGAGTAATAATTTCTGAAGAATTTTTCTTCCAGTTTCACTAGGAATGATCATACGGACATTTAATGCAAATGGACCTTGTGTTTTTCCAACTTAGTTATAATGCAACTACCCTTTCTACCTTATTTTTCAGCAGCTGCGACTTGATTTTTCTAGTTTTTGTTTAGACGGCAACGCTACAATTTACATTCAAATTTCTAATTCCGATCGATTCTACTTCTGTTATTAGCAACACAATTTAGTGTTTTATTCGCTGCATATTCCCGTTATCATACAGATTCAGTCTTTAACTCTCCTAAAATGAAGTATAATACTAGAATTCACTTCGATGCTTTATTTTTAATTTTTTTTCCAGATTTACAATGTGCGATTTACATTTCCATATTAATTGCGAAAGACCATATTAATATGGAAATGGGCTGTCCGCACGCCAACTCTTAGAGGTGGCAAAAATGGAGAGAAACTTTTCGTGTTTGTGAAGAAGAGACGAAAAAATTAACTTCCATGTTTGGGGGGGAGGAGGAGGACATTTTCTTATTTGCATCCATTTGATTAAAAGTTTTAAAGATTCTCCTTGTGTAAGGAAGACACCCAGAACAAAATATGCTTTTTTGTTAAATTTAAGCATATTTCATATCAGTTCTTTACCTCTGTTTCATTTATCGTTCTTTTAGGACATAAAAGAAATAAATAGTGGGTCGGTATGCCAAGCACAGTAGTTACAATCACCGTTTTCCCCACATCGGGCTAAACAAAAGTCCGGGTTCGAATCAGTAACGTGAGGAACTTTTATGGGTTTTTCTCTTTCTGTGGCTGAGTTAATCGGTTTTAGGCATGGATAACAAGGTTTTTTTTTTTTTTTTGGTCCCTGGAAAATGTTTTTTTTTTAAGTCCAGTAAAAGAGGCAAATCGACTAGTGAAGACACGCAATTTATGGGCATATTGACATGGGCAGATGAGTTAGTTTTCGAGTGGCCCTAATATGACCTTTTTTTTTGTGTGTGTGTGGGCACAATTAATGCCCAGACTTCTGGGTATTAATTATATACAGTTTCCTTCCTCCTCTTTTTTTCATGGAAAACCCCTAACTTTGCACTCATTGGACATTAGTGCACTTTACTGCTATCTTGTATAACTTTTCTTTTTTTCCAGCTCGGTGTTTTTTTTTTTTCTTCTTCTTTTTTTTTTAAATAATAATAACTGGACGGTCTGTTGGCAAACTCCAGAATCAATGGATGATCAAAATAAACGCAGGTAAAAGAAAAGCAATCATTATTAGTAATGATATAAAAACTAATCAGCAAACCGCATGCTCTGTGACGTATACATGTAGTGAAATGCACAGGAACTGTTTTGCGAATAAAAGGAAAGTAATAATCGGAAACTCTTGCAAAAGAGAACGATTGCAATAATTTAAACGTAGAAAAGCTGTTACATTGGCTGATTGCCGCATTGTCTGTTTAACAAAACGTTTCCTCGTGAGCCAGAAAGAGAAATACAAAACTGGTATCATTTTCTGCTTTGTTGATTTTTCACCTGAATGGAACTCTGTAAAACTGTACGACTCTGTGATAAAATGCTGCATATGGTTTCTGCCTGATTCACAGTCTGATTCATCCCATTAAATTTTTGTCAACGAAATAAGAATAGTCTTTCAAACACACGTGCAGTGGGTTATTTCTAAACCTCATAAAAGTAATGAGTTTTAGAAACAGCATGCAGCAATACACACAAACGAGATCAGTGGATGCAGGATGACATTTATGACGCAGAATCGAAACTAAGGTTAAGCTAGTGTTTTGGACTCCAAGAACAAAGAGAAAGGAAGATGGGCACCATTTTAAAGAAGGGTGAAACAGCAATACGCGCATTTTATTTGGGAAAATCGCTTTTCTTGTTTTTTTGCATTGATGTTTGTGAGTTCGCTAAATTTACTTTCGGTCCAACAAAAATAGGGCATTAACATTAAATATTTTAATGTGGTTGAAGTGTTAATTTTCCATGATTATCCTACTGCCTACGTCCTATCAGAAGCGCTAGCACGGCTCACTTCTAGTTAGCTGTGCTAACAGTTCTGTATCATAGTAGATATCTTCTTGAAATCACTACTTGCAAGTACACTGCCTTCCAAAATGTATTAAGATATCTCACTCTTGGGAAGAAATGGTTAATTCCAGAGGTCGCATCACAGGCAGACGGCAGCACTTTCACTCTCCTTTTCTTATGGGGAAACTACTGACTTGGACTCATTATGGGCATAAATGCATTCTACTGCTACAATATATGACATTTCTTTTTTTCGATTTTAAATTTAAAAAAATAGTGAAGTATATAATCCTTCGGTTTTTCCTTCAGTTTTCTATCTCTTTTATTATTGTTGGGTTTTAGGAGCATCAGCAACAAAGACCATGTTGCTCGTGTATATTGTCTGTAAATTGCGTGTGTTTTGTGGTTGATTTTTTTGTTTTCTGGACGAAAAACTCGAGTTTCCGGGAGAGAAAAAACGCCATCCTCACCTGAGACCGACTAACTCTCGGTCACGTTGTGAAAAACGACCATAAAAATTCCTCCAGTCATTGGCAGGACTCGAACTCAGGTCTTCTCCAGGCGGTCCTACCAACTGTGCTACCCACGAGAGCCTTTATTATTGTTCTTTATTTAATTTGATATTATTTTTGTTTGGTTCTGTACACTTTGAAATATGATACAAAATAAACTCTTGGAAAAAAAAAACAAGTCCCCTAGCAGAGGATATAAGGATGTGAAAGATATTCATATTCACGGCATGTAGATGGAATAGAATGGGACGAGGAAGGGACTCAGATGCATGGGTAGCACAGTTGGTATAATCACAGTCTTCTCAACCCCTTTGTGGGAAAGGCCCGAGTTCGAAACTCGTCGATGACTTGAAGAATTTTTATGGATGTTTTTCACAACGTGGCTGAGTTAGTCGGTCGTAGGCGAGGGTAGTATGGTTTCATCTCCGGAAAAGTCGGGTTTTTCGTCCAGCAAACAGCAATCGACCATAGAACACACTTAATTTTCCGATATAATATATACGATACAGTGTGACCTGAATTGCTCATGCTCTTAAAAACCTTAAAACTAGCCGGACTTAGATCTATGGAAAAGATGTTGTGACATAGCGGCATGTCCATTTTTCAGATAGGAAAAAAGTGGAAAACGGAAAATCAACTATTAGAAACATCGAACGCTAATGGCAGACAGAAATTAACGCGACCATACATCACAATAGGCAGACTACTATTTGTGATCCAATATCATATAAACAGTTGAGATCGATATTGAGAAAAACTGGCAAAGGCCATTAATGAGTTGGCTCAAAACACGGTTGACAGAACTGGAATAAATGGTGATCAATAACTATCAGAAAACACTATATAGAATGAGTTACCATGGTCGCGTAGCTGTCTCCCAACAATGCACGTCACCTCCTATCCTGGTGCAGAGAAAGAAAGTAGTGAATAATATAGGGGTAGACCTTGATGTGCAGTAATAAATGGTGCTACGTAGTCCAGTCATCAAATGGCTGGAATTGGCGTTTTATGACCTGAGTCGCTCATACGACCCGAAATCAATCAATCATTAAATGGATGCACCTGGTATGGCATATGTGACATATGTCACATCATACAGAGTGCAATGCAATCTGTATGAAACCATTATTTGAATATATGACATGTCTGTAGGTTATCAATGAAGTTCGGTGGTCCATAGCAATGAAGTTCAGTGGTGACGGTGATGGTCTGATTTTCTTGGTTTCGACTTGGTCTACTGGTTTTCATAGATGAAAGCTGAACAATTCTCCTTTACTTGCACTGTGGCAGTTCTTGGGAGATGGTGCTCATTATCAGCATATCAGAAAGCATGGTCAGTATAACTGTCTTGAGGAGACTGTGTCGAATTTGACAGGATATTGTAAGATTCTCTACTAAAACAGCGAACTGGGACCAGTTTGACAATGTAATTCAAGATGCTCTTCATGATCCAGCTAGCAACTTCTACCAATCAATGAACAGTGCGCAGAAAACAGACTTTGTGCAGAGTCTGCTCCTCAAAACTTCAGAGGCTTCCATGAAAAAATGTTCCAGGAAACCAAGATCTGTTCCATGGTGGTCGCAGGAACTCACTAACCTGCGCAATTCTCTGAAGCGCGCTCGGAAAGAATACCAACGCAAGAGAAGGACTGAACCTGCTCACATTGTAGAACAGTATAGAGACCGATTCAAAGCAGTCCGCCGTGAATATACTAACAAAATTTACCATGCCAAGCAAAGCTCCTGGCGTTCCCTTGTCGAGACTGAGGGGAACCGGAATCCGTGGGGTTTGGTCCACAAACTCGTGAGGAATAATCTGGGATCCACGGATGTCATACACTCTGTCCGCTCTGATGACTCGTCTGAGACTACACACTGGGAAGATACAATCAACCGGATTCTGGATGAACTAATATATCAGGACAACACCAACTCTGACACTGACATCCACAGGAAGATAGCAGTACAAAATTCCAGCTTCCAGCCAGACAATATGGAGGAACCATTCACAGAGGAAGAAGTCGATGCAGAAATTAAAAAAATCAAAAAAGGTAAAGCTCCTGGTCTGGATTTTATTGAAGGCGAGAGTGTGCAACGTCTCTGGGCCATAGCTCCAATGATACTTCTTCAGCTCTTCAACACCTGTCTGAATGAGGGTAACTTTCCATCACGTTGGAAGCATGCTAACCTGAGGCTCTTACCTAAGGATCCCACAGGTACCTCCAAGGCATATTGCCCGATTGCGATGCTTCCCATTCTCGGCAAGGTTTTTGAGAGTCTGCTGCTCTCCCGCTTCCAACCCCGATATGAAGCCAGTGGTTTGGCATCCTCGCTTCTATTTGGATTCAAACAAGGGTGCTCCACAATTGATGCTCTATCTAAAACCCTCAAAGTTGCAGAACAGTCGGATGCAACTTATGTACTGGCAATCTTCATTGACTTCAAAGGAGCTTTTGACACAGTGTGGTGGCCGGGCGTTCTTCAGAGGGCCAGAGTCTCTAACTGTACTTGGAATTTCTACCACTGCCTCAAAAGCTACTTCTCTAACCGCAAGGTCAGCATCAAAACAAAATATCACTGCATCACCCGACATCTAACCCGAGGCTGTCCCCAGGGCTCCTCCATCCTGGGGCCAGCTGTCTGGAATATGATACTCGACGACTGGCTCCTGAGGGACTACCCACACACTACTCAGCTTTCTTATGCCAACGACATGGTTATTATCATTGAGGGCCCCACCCGCGCCACCATAGAAACCCAGGCTACGGTTGTTCTCGCTGTTCTGTCCGTATGGGCCACGGAAAATAAACTCTCAGTCTCCACTGAGAAGAGCAAAACCCTCCTATTAAAAGGCAAACTGGACTTCTCCAGACCTCCTACCATACGTTTTAATGGCCGCCCACTGAAAAACTACCGATCGGTGAAGTACCTGGGAGTAATTTTGGACGACAGGAGAACTTTTATTAGTGACAAATGGGCCTGGAGTACTGGGGTCCATAGTTTAACAGATATTTATTTAAAGTATACCCAGTAAAATAAAATAAAATAAAATATTTCCAGAAGCTTTCGGAACTCGTGTCCCTTTCTCAACTGACAGAATTTTTAAATACATTACAAGCAAACTGTGGCACGTTACTCATTCGTCATTGTTGTAGCACGGACGTGTGCTGCCTTGCGCCAGTGATCATCCATCAATAAAACGGTTGTCTCCAGGATTGGATGTATACGCATGCCTTTCTGGCGATTTAATGCCTTAGGGTTGTTCATCAACAACATCAACTGCCGCCCTACAGCTACTAACAGGCCGCCTCCCTTTGGACCTCCACGTCGCTTTTATCGGACTTTCTCATGCCATCAAGAAGAATAAGGAAGCTGAATTCCTCACTATTCAAACCCGTACCGATACCGACATCAAACAGGAACATAAACGTGTGTGGCTACAATTCATAAACTTATGGCAAACCCGCTGATGGATGATCACTGGCGCAAGGCAGCACACGTCCGTGCTACAACAATGACGAATGAGTAACGTGCCACAGTTTGCTTGTAATGTATTTAAAAATTCTGTCAGTTGAGAAAGGGACACGAGTTCCGAAAGCTTCTGGAAATATTTTATTTTATTTTATTTTACTGGGTATACTTTAAATAAATATCTGTAGAACTTTTATTCCTCATATCCAGGCTATCAAAGAAAAGATAAAAAATTACATCACTATGTTAGCACGCTTTACCCGCAAGGACTGGGGTCTTAAAGGACCAACTCAACGCCTTTTATACTCAGCAGTATTTATACCAATTGTCACATATGGGGCTGCAGTTTGGTACCACCGAATGACTTTAGTGCATGCTCAACGTAAAATTCAGCAAATTCAAAGACTTATGCTACTACAAATGACCCGCGCATGTAGAACAACATCAACTGCCGCCCTACAGCTACTAACAGGCCGCCTCCCTTTGGACCTCCACGTCGCTTTTATCGGACTTTCTCATGCCATCAAGAAGAATAAGGAAGCTGAATTCCTCACTATTCAAACCCGTACCGATACCGACATCAAACAGGAACATAAACGTGTGTGGCTACAATTCATAAACTTATGGCAAACCCGCTGTAATAACTCCACAACTGGTGCAACTACTAAACTTTTCCTTCCTGTGGTAACTTACATCAACAAGCAACGTTCCACTTGGTTTTTCCCTAACGCCTATGCTTCCTTCCTATTAACTGGCCACGGGTCCTTCAAGAGACGCCTTCTAGAGTTCGGCCTAGTCGAGGATGCCCTCTGTACCTGCGGAGAACCTGAAGACTGGGATCACGTGATGCACTCATGCAACGTATACTTAGATCTAAGAAACCAACTACTCCTAGACCTCCACACTACATCACTTCGGCCAGAAACCAAGTTTTTGGAATCTAACGATGCCTTCCGTGCACTGACCAGTTATGCCAACGAGGTCTTTCGTCGTCGCTGGCATCACCTGCAACTCCCGAACACTACTCCTGGATAACCTCCTCTAGACAGCAACTGATACCCAGAACCGGAAACTTCCAGACATGAAACTGCAAATGGCGGACAGCCCTGTCGACGCCGCTCCGTGATTCTCCATTGTGACGATCCTGGACTCTTTAATTTGAACTTTACCTATTCTCTTCTTCCTACCCACAGTCTTTCTCCAGGACTCCCACAACGGCACCTAGCACTCTTCCTGCTCCGTTTCGCCTGGGAGGATGCCTACGCTCTGTCATCCTCGCTATCTTGTCTGTCTTCCACTTTCCTGTCTCTTCTCCGCTCTTTCCTTGGCCCTCCCCACTCTCGCTCCTGCAAGAGTGTGGACGGCCCGTCAGATGTCTTTTACTCCCTGGTCCGGCTCCTCGTGCCAGTGGACGGATGCTGGGAGGCTCCTTCCTGGTGATCGCGCCTCCCAGTAACGAAGAGGCCAGTCAAACAACACAAACAACACACTACTCACACATAACCCACACTGACTGGCTTTGCTATGTTAACAGAGTATTTAACGCGGATTTGTGGGAAACCACGGGAACCGCATAACAAAAAACACTATGTCCACTATGTCCACTATTTACAGCCCAGAGCCTAGAACTGAATCAATTTGAACACCTTTGGAACAGCCCTTGGGGGTCGCACAGTAATTATAATCATCGTCCTCCGACACAGGTTGGAAAAGGCCTGAGTTAGAATCCTTTCAATTATGGGACGCGAGGAATTTTTATGCGTTTTGTTTTATTTATTTTTTCATAACTTGGCCAGCTTAGCTAAATTAATTGGCCTCAGGCAAGGGTTGCATGATTTTTCTCCCGGAAGCTCCCTTTTTTTTCGTGGGCAAATAGCTGAAAGAATTCTCTCAATTACAGGCAAAATATACTGACGCCTCATAGCATTAGTTGTTTTGGCGCTAACCACACACACACACACACACACACACGCGCGCGCAGTGGTTCCCCGTTATGAGCGCTTTCATACAGGGACTGAATTTACTGGTGTCGAGCGAAAGTTACTGCATGCTATTAGTCCTCCAGAAAAGTAAAGTTTTTTTCATCCAAAAAAGGCAAATCGTCCACAGAATAGACGCAATTTACAAACATAATGTACTGATACCTTATAGTGTTGGTTGCTTCGGAAAAAATCTAAACAAATGAAACTTCCGTGAAAGATATCTAATTTTTTTTCTTTGTGTAATCTTGCCTTATTGTTTTACCTTACTGACGAATTCCCTAATGAAGGATTAGGCAATTGGTTAGTAAAGTAAGTTTGGTTAGGGTTTAAAAGTATTTATTCATCACGAAGTAGTATGTTCATTAAGAAAAAAAAACCCCAAAATTATCCAAAAAGTAACCTGTTTTTTAAAAACATTTTGACTTAGTTTTCACCAAGGATCCACAATGCATCTAAAATTTTGACAGCGCAGGAACCAATTAGCGGGTTAATTGATTCCTCCCCATTATCGTAAAACAAGTAGAATCCAAAAAGAAATTTTTTGATGAAAGAAAAAGGAAAGGGCTTCAAATTCAAAAGCGGGACTATAGTTGATTTGGGGTATTTATTGGCCTCTAACTGGAGAGAAGCTGTTGTGCATGGAACACTTACAGGTTATCGCGAGATACAGATTTATGAGTATTATAAGCTTGTATGCAACAAAACCACTGACAGGGAATAGAGTTGAATAAGTACTGTACAACGATCTTTATAGTTGAAAGGCCACGGGGATATAGTAATAAGGACTTGCACTGCTTTAAATTAAGCGATATATCTACCTTGGAGAAGTGTATATGGGAAAATCTACTAGCGGTAAGCGAAGGTAAGACTCCAAGAGTGGACGATATACATCCTTTTATAGTAAATTGGGTTGTATGTCAGTGCATCGTCCAGTTGAGAACGTTAATGAGATCATCATCAGATTCCGGGAGAAGCAATAATGTCTTTCCAGTCCACAAAGTAGACGCAAAAGACGTGATGGGCGACTTCAGACCAATAAGTTTGCCTTTAGTTGCAGTAAAGATCATGAAGTCTATGGTTTAGAATAGAACAGAGGAGCAGCGGTACAGGAATAATGTTCTTAATAGATCATAGCTTGGTTCCACGAAGGGGTAATCTTGCTGACCATCTGGTGAATTATTATGGCGAAGTTATAAAACAGTTGGATGCAAGAAAACAGAAATATCAATATATGTGTGATTGAGAGTAAATTTCAGTCACTCTCAATCACGCATATATCATCATCGTTATATCGCCCACAATAAGAGACCATCTGTATCTGCAGATGGTCTCTTATTGTGGGTACACTATTGAATGTACATATGTAATACTTTCCATAGGCAGTGACTGATTTAGGCATACGTCATGGCTTGGGCTACGCAGTTTGCTTTTTGTGAGCATAACCACCTCTAATTATATACGTATATATTATCGGGCCTCTTCATATGCCTTAGCTTAGGATTTATTAGTTAACTGAGCATTTTTGATGGATCTACTGATTCCATTAATCTGTCCCAGTTTGTATTTTTGGATTACTGAATAAACATGTTCATTTGGCTGAGTGAAAGGTTTTTGAGATACGAAAACTGGAAAATGAATATAAAAGAATTTAGCTAATTTGCATTTAACAAGGAAAAAAATAATAAGAATGAAAATTCTCTCTTTAAAAAAATAAGAACGCAATAATGGCCAGAAAATGATCTCAAACTATGTCCATCCCCCCCAGCGAGTAACCCAATGATTATAATCATCCGTGATTATAACCATACAAAGAATTTTTATGCGTTTTTTTGCAACGTGGCTGAGTTAGTCGGTCCCAGTCAAGGGTTGTATGATTTTTGCCTCTCGGAAACTCACAATGTCATTAAGGGAGATAAGAAACAGAAGTGTCCCAATACTGGTTCCTTAATGATTCTACTTGCTGCTCTGGCCCACAGGAACACTTATTTATGACTTCTGTCACCTGTCTTTTCGCCAGCCCTTGATTCAACCAAGGATCTTACCAAGAATCCCAATTTCTTCCATTTTATTTAATAGCTTTTCATAGGAATTGTATTAAAAGATTTACTGAAGTAAATAACGTTAGTAGATCCTGTATTGTGAGTGGCAATTACCGTAGGTAGGAGGAGACAGTTGAGTGAAAATTCTCACTCATAGGGAAAGACAGGTGGGATGTCAGGGCATTGTACATATCAGAATGTAAGTCATAGTTAATTAATAAGCCATCGGTAGCTGGTCATAGTTCAATAGTAGTCCATTTGTTTTCTGATAGCTATCTCGTACTTCAGTTTAGGGACGTCGTACTTTGAATCTCGGCCTGTTTATATACTCATGTCTGGTGTCTGAGTTCAGTTTATAATAAATAATTTCCGTTTATACGAGTACTTTGTGTGGTCATCGCAGCCAAAGAAGTTTATAGCTTCATTGTATTATTGCAGCCAGTACAACAGTTAAAAAGTTAGTTAATTTTTTTTAAATGTTTTTTTAATTTATTTTCCGTGATGATTAATATAAGTGAATAGTATAGGACACTCAATAAAACTCTATAGTTTTTCGTTCTCTGAACTTAGCTGTTCAGTTTAATTGAAACTGTATAATATTTATTACTCTCCTCCCCTATACCATTTTATTTCTATATATATATCTTCACAAGCGATACAACTTTTCAAGAGTCTTACACACGAAGCGTGCACAGACTCTCGAAAGCTAACGATATTGTATTAAAACTCGATTTAATCTATGAATTTCTTCCTTTTTTTCCCATGCAAATTGTATAGAAAAAGGAAATAATATCTGCCGGATTTCTATTGGTCCGATTTTAATGACTTCTGGAACGGCTCCACAAATATTTTTAACAAGCTCAAATATAAAATTTCAAAAAAAAATCCGTCAGCAGGGAGTAGAGTTGTTACATGCAGACGTCGGTACGGACGGACAGACATGGTGAAGATAGCATACCCATATATATATATATCTTGGAGATTACTAGGTCAATCTGTTCCTTGGTTGCTTGCAGGTTCACCAAAAATGAAAAATTGCCAGCTACACTCCTATACACTGTTGCACTTCGTCTAGGTTAACTTTAAGAGCATCCATGACAGGGATAAATGAATTTACCCTAAACTTGTCTCTTGGAGAAAGTTCGTGTAAGGCTTCGGGTGCTGTCCTATCATTGTTTTTTTTTTTTTTTTTTCATACTCTCTGCCTTCTTTTGACAGTTTTGTACTCTACATCCGGTAGAGTAAATTTTGCTCGCTGTTCAATTTCATCAAAATTAACCCGAGTGTTTGATACGAACTGCAATAGTGAGCTGTAAATATTTGCACATGTGCTCAATGAAATTTTCGAACTTTGGAGTACCTTGTTAACTTTATGAAATTGATCTAGCAAATATGTCCAAAAGTGAATCATGAAAATGAATTCAAATTCTTCTATTTTCTGCAGAAGATTTTCAGCCTGTCGTCTAGTATCTCCTTTTTCAGTTTCATCACAGTAAATATGACTGAGGGCCTCAACAATATTGACATAACTTTCTCTAATAGCTGCAGTAGCTTTGGCGTGAGCCTCTCATCTTGTATCTGATAAATGTTGAGGAACTTTTGACTCGGGAGGCAAGAAATTTTTTAGCACTGCCCGTCTTTTTGTAGAAGCTGAGAAAAAACAAAGCTCATTTATTGTGCCAAAAAAATTCACTACATTCAGGCACAAGTCAGCTGCAGTTCGTCCAATTAGATTTAGGGAATGTCCAGCGCATGGAATAAACTTTGCAAACTTGTTCCTTTCCAGAATGTTTTGTTGAACGCCGTTATGCTTTCCAGCCATATTGACTGCATTGTCATTTGATTGTCCTCTACATTTACTGAAATCTATTTCAAGTTCACTGAAATAGTTCAGCCATACTTTCACCAGTGTGATCTTTCAGCTCAAAAAAACTCAGAAAGCGTACAACTGGTAATCCATCACTAGGAGAAACATATCTAACAATGACAGTAAGTTTATCAACATGGGAAACATCAGGGGTTGAATCGACTGATAAACTAAAATAACCTGCTTGTTTGATGTCGCTCAGTATTGATTCTTGAACTTTATTAGCCATCAACTGGATAACCTCTTCACATATGGTTTTGGATAAGTACGATGGCTGACCAGAGCCTTTACCACCATACTGATTTATGTGAGCACACAAAGCGATCAAATTTGGCAATCAATTCAGGCAATTCAAGAAAGTTATCATTGTTTGGTGAATCAAATGTTTCATCATCTCCCCTAAATGCCAAGCCACCTTCTGCCAAAAGAGAAATCACTGCCATAACTCGCTGAAGTACGTGCCTCCAGTAATCCTGCTCTGCTTTGATTTGCTCTTCGAGTTTTGATTTGAGCGTTTGACACGCTTTCTTGTTAAGTATGTTAGCATAGAGTTCATATGATTTTTAGAGTTTCCGTGGATTTGAACAAGATAAGCGTAATGCCAATCATCGAATCCAGTAGACCGTAAAGCTGTAGTTGAGGTAGTTTTTAGAGAAAAGTTTGCACATAAAACAGTAGACTTTTCCTTTTGTGGGAGAATACACTAGCCATTATCGAGGGTAGGTTTCTCCATTTACTTTGGTGGAATGGAATAAATTCTTTGAGCAGAACCGGGTTTCGTTTTTGAATGTTCTCTTCGAATTGGTAAAAGGTCCATCCAAATGCTGACATCCCGATGGACCTTTCTCAATCCAGAATGATATTTCTCGTTATTCAATGTGGTCCACCTACGTCATTGTCTCTGAAATCACTAGTAGCATGAACAGTTGGTATTTTGTGTCTGCAATGCTAGGGTTTTCGCTGAGATCATTTGCTTTGTTTTCCAAGTCGGTAATGAGCTTGAACTGCTTCTTTTGGTGTAACTATCTCGTGGCATATTCCTTCAGCGCCTTGTGTTAATTCTTTGGCTGTAGGTCCTGTCACTTCATGATCACTTTCTCCAGAAGTTTCTGTACTTGTAGTGGTAGTTACTGACAACAGTTCTCCTTGAAGTTCTTGGGATGCTGTGTTCTGTATATATAAACTGGTTGTTCTTCAGTCTGCTCAGTGTAGTCTACTTGATTTTCTTCCGTTTGTACGGGCTCAAAAGCAGGTTACTGTGCGACATTTGACCTATTTTGCAACACAATATTGACAGTTATTGTTGTAATACTGTATATATATATATATATACTGTTTTTCTGTAAATAAAGGTTTCAGTGTCCGGATATTAAGTCTGGCGTATGTAATATTGGAAAACTTTCGCTTTTTTCAAATATTGTATGAAATTAGAGGGGAAGTCGAAAGAACTGTATTTTGTCTTTAACATTAAACATTTTCGATAATCAAACAAGCTCGCCTTAAGGTGTTTTATGAACACGAAGTCTGTTTGTTATTTTTTTTTTTTTTTTACTTGTAGCTATCTGTTTCATACGTTGCACTTCTCATAAAATTTTATTTATTTCTTTTTCCGAGATATTGCTTTTTTGGCTAAGGAGAGGAGAGCTGAAATAATTTTTATAGTTTCGAAGGAAATGGCAAAAGCTTTTCAGAAGTTCCTGAAAGTAGTTTTCTCTTCCATACTGATGCGTACTAACTACAGAACGTTTTGTAACAAAATCAGTGAATGTTATCTTAGGAGAAATTCTTATTGGTGTGTAAAGGAAACACTCCAGAGTAATGGGAAGTGTAATTTGGTATTTCGAAGCTTACTATTGAACTGACGACAAAGACGTCTTAGAATAAAATGTAAAGGAGAAAAAAGACAAAAATATCATTGTGCTTTTGAGATTAAAATGGAGAAAGACTTAACAAATCCCTTGCAATTTTTAGTTAATTATTTGGTATTAATTTATTAATGTTTCCTGTTAATATTAAAAAAAATATATTAAAAAAATTTTAAAGCAGGGTTTGAGAACCGTAAGAAACTGATTTAAATAAATAAAATAATGTATTAATTAAAAATCTTCGAAAAAAATAAGAAAATATTTTATAAAAGTAAAAATATATATATATATATTTGAAGATGTGTGTACTAATTATAATACAAAATAAATTTTATCGAAATGAATAATATTAAGGGAAAAAACTTTTAATTTCATGTTTCTAACTAGTTTTGTAGTGTAATAGGGCAAAATATTAGTTATAAAATAATTTTTACTCACGAAGAGATAATTTTAATTCCTGAATTTTTATTACAAATAATGAATGATACACTAAAAATTAGTCTGGGCATCCCTAGGCATCAAGACGCTGGGTAACATCGGCTACATGGTCCGAATGTTGAGGTGTGGAACGTGACAGCAATAAAGTACAAATTTGTAAATGTGAATAAACCTGTATGCATCACCAGCAGAGACCACAGCGTCCACGAGAAGAAGCCACTCGTTTAACACGAGGTAGCAAAAGCTAAAAGCTGATATTATATATTTAAATCTAAATTAGACTCAAAATTATATTCCTGGATTATTTCTAGATTATGAGAAACAGTAATTGTATCAATTTCCTTGAAGCGAAACCTCCTAGGCAAATATCTAATGTGCCTATTGGGTAATTTGTACTGTAAGAGTTTGATGTGTAACAGTGCATCTCACTACTATATTATGAAACGTGTTTGTAAATGTGAAAATGAAAGTGTGTTTCCTGAATATTATTTGTTTCGATAACGGAAATGTTTCCGGTACTGTAAGTGTTTTAGCTATTCAATTGTCCATGCAACTTTGTTTCGATGAAATGATTGTTGCTTAATTAGCATATGGCCGTCATAGTTAATTATATATTTTGCAATTCGTGAATGAACAATCTTTCTTTTTCGTTGGGCTAGATCCACCTACTCATTAAACTGCAGAATATAGCACTATATTAATAATCACTCTATTCTTTGAAGAATTAGAACACCAGAATGAGCGTTACTTTACACCATTTATGTCATTCCCTTTTTGCAACGCTGCTTACAACTGATATCAAAATAAATAATGGCAAAGCAGTTGGACATTTGGTTATGATTTCGTCTCGTGCTGGAATTCTTCAGTGAATGAATTCGCTATTATTAATATTAATGGCATCTGTTGTGCAATTTAGCCAGTATACTTGTAATTAAAAGCATTATATGCTTCATTTTGATTGAAACTTTTCAATTAGCTCTCACATATCTCTCGATATGAAGTACTATTCAGAGGCGAGATGGCAGTTGCAAGGGAGAGGGGGACAAAAAATGTTTTGAGAGGCTCTGAACATTTTTTTTTCCAATTACAAGTATCCTTCACCGATTATAGAAGTTAGGAATCACCAAACTCTTGCAAGATACTTAAAGTAATTGAAAAATGGGTGTTACGTTTCAGGCGACTTAGAAAATAAAGAAACACCATTTTTATACAATGGAAATGGAAAATAAATTGGTAATTTAAATTATATGTATAAAAATATGTTTAATTTACCTGTAATCTAAATAGACGATATGAGGCGTGACATACTGAGAGATGACAAGGGGAATGGTTTATTGGTGGAAGAGTAAGATGCAGAGGGGTTAGTCGCAGTGGTGGTTGATGCAGTGGAAGAAGAAATTAACTTAAACAACTGTGTGTGATTGAAAACTTATTTTTCTTTTTAATTTACAAACAGAGTTCCTTATTTGGACACACACACACACACAAAATAAATAAACCATCTGAGCCTCACGGAATTTCCTTTCTTATGAAGAAGGCTTTAAATTCTTAATTTAAATTCTCATTTTCAAAATTTGCAGCCAGAATAAGTCTGGAATTAAACCCTGCCAAATTTCACAAATTTCTTCTAAAATACATGGGTTCAGTTTAGGACAGCTATAAACATATGGGTACTCAGACTTTCAAAAAGAATGGCAAACTGGCAAGAGATATTGAGATGACTTTGAGCACACACAATTAAAAGTAGTATGCGGACTTATGGAATCTGTATTTAATGAATTTGGAGGTTTAACATAAGGTATTTGGTCAATTCACCACCTAAGCACACATGGCACCTGGATGGCATTCTTTAAGTAATATTCGGGTCATGGAACGTGCAGTATATTCAGTAGTACAGATAATGCTTGCCTAGTAAGCCTCAAACTGATATGCTGGGAGCTTGGTTTGGACAACATAAATGGATGGCAGGAGATAATTATCACACCTTCGTTGCACATATTTTTGAGTAAGACAGAAAAGTGGAAATAAAAAGTTTAATTTACATGTAGTCAAGCAAGAAAGGAGAGCGAATTAAATAATAAATAGTTACTGAACTGTCTTGATTGTGCAGGATAAAACTGATCCGGGGAAATAAGGAAATATCTGATAAGAGAATTGTAACAAAATAAATATTGGAGTATTTATCTATCCGCTAGAAAATAGATGCTCAGCTGGTGAATTAACCAAATTTTTTATGCAATTAATTGGAGTGGACGTACATAAATTCATTTATTATCGGTGTTCTTCCAAGGGCAAGGGCAGAATACAAGACAGACGTTTCCTTTACTTAAGACCGGCTATTACTTAAGTTACTATTACTTAAGACCGGCTATTTAGGACAAAAAGATATTTCACATTCGACATCCTCTAAGTTAAAAGATATTTGATTACTATGCGATTCAATTCTTGTTAAGAAAGTTTAATTTTACTCAGACAATTGCATCAAGCCTTATGAAATGACTTGATTGATCTGTATTAACTTAGTTGAAGGATAATTGGCGAAATATAGCCAAAGTTCTATTTAAAAGGAATGCGAAAATTCTCAGATCAAAGTTAGAAAGAAAATTTTCGTGTGGCGTTTGCTAATTTCAGTTGAAAAAAATCAGCGGTTTTCTCCAGAAAAAAGTATCCCTACTTTCGTGTCCACAATGCAAGTTTAAATTGCAGAATTTTTTTCACCAAGGTATTAGCGAACATCAGAATAGATCAAATGAGCTTTTGTAAAAGTTGAAGTAAAGTTTCCTAACATTCGAATGCCAACACCTTGTGAGATACTGCTATTGGGAGAAGAAAAAACGGAAACGTTTCATGAGAGAAATTAGGACAAAAAGTCACTGATGGCTCGTTTATGCAACGAGTTATGCTATATGACCGTTTTGGTTCCGAGGGAGAAGGGTAACTGTATTGCTAGATCGATAAGAAAATAATCGAGCCTGATGAGATTTTAATGGTGCAGATGACAAGCATTTGAGACCACTTATCCATCTAGGTGGCAGCACCGTTTTGTGAAAATATCTGTTGAAGAATCCATTGACATTAGAGGATGTCTGCCAGAACTCAGAATCAGCAGACTGAAATAAATTAGGGAGAGATCCAGTTACAGCAGGCATTAGTCTAGCTACTGTGAAAATAAATTAATTTCCACTTCTCTTATTTTACTGGACGAAAGTCGTTGAAAAGTCAGTGGAAGTTTGAAGGTTATCTTTATTGTTTGTATCATTACGAATGTTTTTACTACTCTAGTTAAATTTGTTATTTTTCCATTTAATTTATATATAGTGCGAATTGATAGACGGATTGACAAACTCTGATAATTATCTGGCGAATAAATGTTTGTTTGTGTGTTGAAGAACACGCCACTACATGTAAAGAATTTGTCTTAAAGTGAAACGGTGGCACGCACGCACGCTCCAGGCATTAGAAAGTGATGATCAATATTTTCAAAGAGCCTTGACTGCATCGTGCAATTTCTTCGGTGAAAAGATAGATCTGCACTCGTTAAGATGGAGAATTGGTTCCTAAGCTTTCCTTCAACAGGTTATGACACATATGTGGAGTTTTTCTTACCACCCATATTAGTATCATATCTAACGGCAGTGCACTTGCGCAACCATTATATTCTGGCCTTGCGATATCGGCAGTAATGTCACCATTAATGCCGATATATTTAATGCCTCGATACATTGAGTTATAACAGTAATATATTGTTACAATTAAATATTGCTAATAGTGCGCAAACGATCAAGAGTGTTGGGTGTATGGTTAGGATTGTCCAGTATTCTGGTAGGTAAGTGAACAATCTATGTGAGGCCATTAGCAACTGTAAAAAGCCACAGCATCTCGACCAACTGGGTCCGTCCGTGTGACAACGGAATGGAGTTGTGAACATTAAAACCGCCAAGAAAAATTACCTCACTGTTAGGAAAGTTAGACTGGAGAAAGTCTAGTTTCAAAGTGAGGAAGTCAAAGAATTCCAAGTGATTGGGAGATAAATAGAGGCAACAGATGAATTAAAAAAAAATGCATTAGAGAGATTTTAAGCTAGAGAAGATCGAAAAGAAGAAGATTCCAAATTACTGTTCTGACAGGGAATATTAGAATGGACATATGCAAAAGTACCACCTTTCCATTCAAAAGAAGCAAAAGGAATCGTACAGCAAATAATTAGGACAACTGAGATGAGTAGTGATTGATTCAACGGATAATTGGGATTCTGTCAGAAAAAAACTACATAGGGTTTGGAAGAATGTAAGTATAAATGAGCATTATTGAGATTGGAACTGAGACCACGTATATTGGTGAAATGAACAAGGAAGTGTTTGGGAGTTTAGATCTTTTCACAGATAAATTTGTTCTATTAGTTTGACAATTAATGATGTATTCTGTAGTATGGAAAGGTCGGGAGGACATGTACGAAATAATTGAATTTTTGCATATGGTGTACACACACAAAAATATATAATTTCCTTGACATAACGTGGCCTCGGTAACGCCCTCCGCATACACACTACTTGGATTCCATCCGGTCACTATTTGGCAGAGTAGAGGCAGCGAGATTATACACTAGCTGATCTGGAAGCCTCCTAGAGAATTACCAATAGGTTCGGTCCGGTGGACTATCTAGCAAACAGCCTGCCGAACACCGTTTTAGAGCTGTACCCTCGAAACGTAAGGAAGATTGAATCAAGCCATGATGCCCATCATAACCTCAAAAGACATCATGTTGGAAGAGATGGAGGTTACTGCATGATGGAACAGTTGTTGTTATTGGGTTTTAGGAGCATTAGGGACTAAGGTCATATTGCTCCGTATATACTGTCTGTAAATTGCGTGTGCTCTGTGGTCGATTTTCTGTTTGCTGGATGGAAAACCCGAGTTTCCGGGAGAAAAAACCATGTTACCCATGCCTCATACTGATTAACTCAGCCAAGTTGTGAAAAAGGCTAAAAGTTCCTCTCGTCATCGACGGGACTTTAACCCAGGTCTTTTTCACCCAGCGTGGAGAGGGTGGCGATTCTACCAACTGTGCTACTCACGAGGGCTGATGGAAGAGATAGGGGTTCTCAGAGTTTTGCTCTTGGAGCCTAAACATGGGTTTCACCACTTTAAGCCTCCAATAAGCAAAGTGATAGTATTGCGTAGTTGATGAGTGGTATTTATCACCTAGGGTTGCCTTGTGACACAGAGAGGTGGCATTCCTCTGCGTGGTGTACACACCACACTTCGATCCCTGTTTACTTTGGTTCACACCTGGTGGTCATCTCCAGTGTACTAGATGCAGTGTTGCAGAATTTGCGCACGGCGGAATACTGTTGGTTACCAACAGTGCCGCCATGGGGAAGTGTAAGAGAGCATTTGGTTGTCCCAGAACGACGGGAAATCACCGAAATTCGATCCACTTGACTCACGAGTGTCGCTTGACTATCAGTTCCATCAGTGTTTTAGATTCCCAGGTAGCAATCCCTAGCTTGACATAACTGAGAGAATGTCTGTGACAAGATTCAGGGACCGATGCAAGTATTCCTATTGAAACGACGTAAAAGTTGGTAGTTAAAGTAGATAATGAAAAGCACAGAAATAATCATACAGTTCGACATGAAGCCCTCTCAGCAGTATAGACAGGTGGCTAGGCAGCATGGTGCTTTATGTACATAATTGCTGCAAGGGAGAAAGACGTGATTATTACGTTACACTACTTTGCATTTACAACATCCCATTCTGAAAGAATGGACTGTCTGTGACGCTGGTGAAAGTGCAAAGTCAAGAATGGCTGACATAAGATTGTAGTTTGCATACGTGGCGATCCGTTTTTGAGTGTTTGATAGGAGGAATGGGTCGACATCGAGTTCTTTCCATCTTAAAACTCAGAATGATTTTGGGGCAAGACGTGCAACTACCAGTATCTCAACAATAGCCAACTTGAGGTGCTCCCATCCTGTGGTATCACGAGTCTACCGTGACTGGCTCAATAGCGATCGAACAACTAGCCAGTAGTCACACGTGGGATAGCCACGTGTGGTCGACGCTCGTGATGAACATCGTGTGTATCGTCTAGTAACACAGCAGCGACGCAGCACAGTGAACCCACTTAACCACCCAGTAAAATATAGGAAAAACAAGGCCAGTATCCACATGGATTTAGTGTTACATATCCACATGGACTTGTAGTGTTTCTTGTCAAGTGGCACCAGGGGTCTTTCCTAATTCTGCTATGTCCCGGACATTAGCGCGTATAGGCTATGGTAATTGATGGCTGTCAAGGTACCCATGCTCACTACGAGATACAAGAAACTGCTCCTGGCATGGGCAGATCAGCACCAACACTAAATCACCGACATGTGGAAATCTATCGCCTGGTCTGACGAATCCGGTTTCCAGCTCTATCATGCTGATGGGGTATCCGCATTTGGAGAAAGCAACACGAGGCCATGGCACCTGGATGCACTGCTGGTATCCCCGCAGAATGGAGGCGGTGGTATTATCATTTGGGGGTTGTTGTTGAGGCATGCCCTGGATCCTCTGATTACCGTTAATCAACGGCTCGGTGAAAACACTTATCTTTCTATTGTTGCCGACCAATTCACCTATTGAATACAGACAATTCTGACGTCTATTAACAAGTCAATGCGCGATGCCACAAGGTCCAGCAGGTTGCTTACTAGTTTCAGGAACGTGACAATGAATTCCTCCTAGAGCTGAAGACCATATCTCAACCCAACTGGAAAAGAACATTCAGTCATTCAGTGCTATGAATATCCATCTTATAATGTGCGAGAATTCTGTTCGGAAAAGATCAAATCTCTCAGTAATGAAGAATTTTTATCGGGTTTTTTTTCACAATGTGATCTACTTAGTCTCGTTTGTTTTTTTTTTTTTTAATTTGTTTTTCATCAGGTACCCTCACTTAGAGTAACCTTTGAAAAAGAAGATTATTTCAATCATTTGATAAAATATGTTTCGAGCCAATGGGTTAAATTTCCCCCTTTTAAAAACAGTCGATTTTGTGTTCCATGGTTAATATTAAAGTTATTGCAACGAAGTGTAATGGCGCAGGCAGTGCATCTGTACCAGGGTCAGGGAAGAGACAGAGGAAAAGAGAAATATAACTTAGTGGGGCAATAAAAAGACGTTGCACCAGGGCTCATTCTCACAATGATACGCTACTGGGTTGACGATAACTATGTCACTGTATATTATGTTTGTATCACATGATAATGTTTGTGAATTTTAGTGTTCAAAGATTTTAAGTTGCCACATCAAAGCTCTTTGGTACCAGTAACAACATCCTCTTTCCTTTGCTCTTTCTTTCTGCTTAGTCATCTGAATGGCTGGGCAAAAAAAGGGCTGGAGAGGATTATGACAAAAGAAGGATGTAGAAATAAAAATTTCCTTTTATCTGATATTCTAGAAGAAACAGCAAAGGTGAGAAAGCCAATAAGTGACCATCCTTTCCTGACATTAAACTGGAATCCACATGTACAATTCCAGTCTGAAGTCTCATTTTTTGCTCTTTTTTGTAAACAGCAATACAAGACTTTCATCCCTATACACATAGGTTACTACATTATAGGAAGTCCTCTTTCTTCTGATGGATATGTACACGAAATTTCCTCTTCCATCTTAAAACGAATGGCTACTTGACCAGTGCTTGAGTGATCCATTTCTAAAGAAAATTGGTTCACTTGGCAACACTTTTACTACGTCCTTGAGAGTTGGTTATAAAGCACAAGTAATGAAAGGCCAAACGACGGAATCTGTCAAACTGACATTTCTCACGCAAGCTATTAATAGTTAACAGTTCTGGTGGACATGTACACGAAACAATGCGTGTGTATGCAAACACCCCCTTGCACGTGCGTAGGTTTATTAATTGGGAACACTATGGGTGCCTTGTCTGTAAATGCCAAGCAACAACCCACGAGCATAATTATTCTCACTCGCCGAACACAGTATTGCCAGTTTCACGCAATAGGGTTCTAATCCAAGTTAAATATCTGACTACATATCTGGATGTCTAGCAGAAACATGCAGTTAAGTTCCCTCAAAACTTAAGTGGAATGGTTTAAAAGCCTTCTGCTATGAAAAAATCTCTGGTATGAAGAATCGATGGAACAAGCAGAATGAGAAATTATTGGTGACTTAAGATTCCGTTCTCCTCTGATGAATTTGTTCATTAAGATTTAAAAATTTCATTTTGTGTAACTCATTTTAACATTAACTCATTTTCAATTGTGATTTCGAACAGGCGAGAATTTCTATTTAGATTTTTACTCTTTTTTAAACCACTAAAAAATTGTTTTTCATTCATTTAAATACTCATTGTTTCTAACACAGTACTTACAGTATAGATGCAAATTTTACACTGTAATAAAAAGTAAATTATGAAAATAGACTTGATAAGTTTATCGAATTCTCTGAATGTATAACGCGGTTGGTATCTTCTAGAAGCAGTTCATTGATTTTTGCCACGTTTAATGGAAAGCTATTTCCTTGTTAAGTAGTCAAAATAAAATAGGGGCGTTCTGGGATTAGCCACTAAAATTTTTGTGATAAATTTTTAAAAAACGTTTCCTTCTTTTATGTTGAGTAAGTTTTGTGTAATGTTCTTTATGGTCATTGTACCACCAGTAAAGTGTTACATCTCTTTCTAAATCATCGTTATGTGATGAATTATTATATAAGAAAAGTTTATAAGATTAATTTTAAAATAGTAAATAATGATATTAGTTAAATGCTCATAACAAGAATTCAAAACCTTTCTGTAGACCCAGTGAGATCAGTTAATAATTCGTAGCTACGTAAATATGTTCCCTTTACGACTACAGCCTGCGAGTTAGCGTCGCAGTGGCATAGTTGATACGAGGGGGTATCAAAATGTTCGTACCCTGACCTAGATAAAACATCAGTAGGAAGATGCCGTTTTTAATATAAGTTGTCAACATATTCAATAACTAACATATGAAATTTCATTCCTGTAGATGATCGTACACCAGAGGTGGAGCCCGGAGTCTGAGGAAGGACGCTATGGTTGACAAAGTGGAGCATTGGGCAGTGATCAAGTTCCTGCATTTGCGGGGCAATAAAGCTCATGAAATTGACCAAGAAATGAAAGCTGTGTATGGGCAGAATTGTCCATTCTATGACACTGTAAAAAAGTGGAAACGGGAGTCCCAGTGCGGTTGTACAAGTGTCTTTGACGAGCCAAGAGAAGGAAAGCTATCAACATCCACAGACAGTGAGAGGTTTGCAAAGGTTGAGCAGCTGGTGCTGAGTGACAGGCAAATGCGACAATTCATTTAATCGCAAATGCTGTGGGAATTAGTTATGGGCCTATCCACAGCATTTTACATGATCAAACTATTATTTTTTTAGGCCACACGAATAATTAAATTCATCTGCCGTATTGTGTGTCTTATATTTGTTAATTTATTGCGTGTGTTCTATGGTCGAATTGTCTGTTTTGCTGGACAAAAAAAACCCAGTTTCTGGGGGGGAAACCTTGCTATCTACGCCTGAGACCTAACTCAGCCACGGAGTGAAAAAAGCCCATAAAAGTTCCTCGTGTCATCAACAGGATTCGAACCCGGGCCTTTTCCACCCGGTATGGGGATGACGGTGATGATACCACTGTGCTACCGTGCAGACGTATTTTACATGACCATCTGCACTTGTCTAAGGCCTCCGCATAGTGGGTTCCAAGATTGCTGACGCCTTTGCAGAAGCAATGTCGAATGCAATGTTCTCGCCAACTGTTGGATTTGTGTAATGCGGATGCTGAGAACTTTTCAGGGTGAGCCCATCGTATTCTTCTGACCTAGCACCATCAGACTTCTTGTTTCGAGAAATGAAGAAACCATTGCGTGGACGCCGCCTTGATTCGTCTCAGGAAGTCATAAATGAAGTGGAATCGTGGTTTCGGGCAAAAAAGTGCGGACTTCTATGATCAAGGCATTAAACAACTGATCCATAGATGGGAGAAATGTGTCACAATACATACATGGAGAACACATGGAAAATGATTAAAGTTCCTGTGAAGTTTCACCTTTCTAGGGCTATTATTTCTAGGGACGGGTACGAACTTTTTGATATCCCCTCGTATAATCATCGTCACACCAGCCGGAAAAGCCCTGAATTCGAATACCGTCTATGGCACGAAGAATTGTTATGAGCTCTTTTACAACATGCCTGAGTTAGTCGATCTCAGAGGAGGAGCGCATGGAATGAAAAACTTGGAAACTGGATGAAAAACCTGATCTACCGGAAGCTCAGGTCTTCATCCAGCAACAAGTAAATCGACTACAGAATACACGCAGTTCAGATACACAATGTACTGACGTCGCATAGCTCAAGTTGCTCTGGTGTTTAAAAATATAGAGACAGCGGGTAGAGAAAAGGAAGTACATGTATTAGCAGTGGCAAATGACGCAAGGAGGAAAGCTTGCATAGCATTAGCCAAAAGAACTTACCTTTTTTAAAGTTATGTTTACCTAGAGGAAGAGGTTAGTAGTATTGTAATGATTAAAATTTCGATGAATTTTTCAATGATGATTATTTTTATAGCAAAGAAGCTTGATATACACTTTATTATACCATTATAGGTTGTTTAATTAGGAATTTTTGAATTAATTTTCTTAGAAGAGCGCTAGATAATTTAGTTTAATTTAAAGAAATTAAAACAAGAACTTTAATTATGTAATTGCTTTATTTACTTGATGTAATCATTTTTATTTTATTTTGCGTTATTCGTGTTTTGAGCGAAATTTATGGCATGTAAATTTAAGTTAGAATTCGATTGTGGGTTTACCCGAATAGGCACAATACATGGTTCCATTAAACATAGGAGAGTTGGTTTTAAAATCCATACAAGTACTGTGTTTTTAAAACGTGAGAAAAAAAAAAGTTCAGCTTATTGGTCATTCATCTCTTTCCACCCCCTTTGCTGAAAGCCAGTGTGATGTTAGTTTTTGTTTAGAATATAAAATGCGCCCTCTTATTCAAAACAGCTGTATAATCCGTGAAATTGCATTTTCATCTCATGAATCTTGTATTTTACTGTGTATCCTAACTACAAGTGACTCGACGCTTCTTCACGGTCGAATTGACACAGAATGTGATTCACCCACCATTCTGCTCAAGTGAGGGTGTCCTGTAAGTGCACTTCTCATGAATATTTTATCTTTATATATATTGCAATTCTTTATTTATACACTAAACTCCCGTGAAGGGACCAGGCGATAAAGAGTTCTTAACTGGACAAAAAAAAAAAATGGATGTTTATTAATCTGCTTAATTTTTCAAGGGTAAATGGCACTTACCTTCTGCAAAACTAAATTCAAAATCAAAAAACCTGGTGGTTCTTAACCTTACTTGAAAATGACGAACCAAACACTCTTCATCTTGTCTAAAAATTGCGAAAAATGGTGATTGTTTATAAATGTGTTCCCTGTTATAAATTTTCGAATGTTAAGAATATTTTCGCGTTGAAATATATTATTGTACATCTCATGGTGTGAATAAATTCCCATCTCGTCTTGCAGATTTATAACTGCAGTTTACTTTAATTTATTTTATTTTTTACTGTTATTTCAATCAGCACGCAAGAAAAATAAGAATATTACGTATAAACAAAGGGAATAAAAAGAAATCGATTAAAATCAGCGTTCAAATTAAGCTTTTGATCGGTACGATGCTAATATCACAAAAGCTAATTATATGATACCTTCTCTTTTGTAATTATTTAATTTTTCTGAAAATATTTTTTGCCTTTGCACACGTGGATCATGTGTCTTTGAATTTGTTTGAAGCTGCGTCAAAATTTCGATAAAGTGGTACAGAGTTAGTCGTGGATGATAAAAGTTGGTGTGTAGCGTGGATGAAGCGACTCGTATGCATTTGTGATGTGCTCTTTAGATGCCTTAGCTAATGCCCACTTGTTGGAACAGTCGTCGATAAAATTTTCTACCAAATAATGAGCTTGACTGCTGACTTCTGAATGTTGAAGTTGAAATTCAGCCAAATCGATTGCAAAACATTCACTTACTACTTCGGGTTCCAGAACTAAACTGAATAAGTATCGCAACGATTGGCCTATTTCTTCGGGGTTTTTTATTTGTATTTTTTTTTTCTTGGGCCAAATTTTTGTATTTTGCGATACCATGCTTGGGCCTAATGAAATGTGAACTCAACCATGTGTGTTCGAAAGTCGTGCTGTACATGGTTTCTCTTTTGTCAGGAAGCAGACAAAAGTGCCACGGGAATGTTAACGTTCATTTTCAAGAAGTTTAGAGTAAACATCTGTACCCAAAACTGTGCAATACTGGAATGTTTCATCCATGTAAATCTTGATAAATTGCACAAAACTGAATATTGAGTTTGCAAGAACGTACCTCTATCCCCGATCGATTTTTTTAAATCTGAAATGAGTAAATATGGTTCCCTTTTCAGTGTCAGTAAGTCGGTTCATCCAATTTGGTCAAAGCACTCTCGAGACGATCGGGTAATAACGCTTGTATCTTTCTTCTATGGTCATAGATGTTTTGGCAAAAAAAACTCCGTATAATTTTTCTATGATGTCTTCTCATTCTTTTCCGTTCTTTTTAGTAGCTTCGGTGATAATTTCCGATGGTCGCTATGTAATATCCTCTTCTGTTTTTCATTTGGCACTATTGCTCATGGATTTTCCAGGTATTTTAACTTTTTATTTTTCATGAATGTGCTGGGTGTCGCATTGGGTAATTACATCTCCCTCATCCAATGTAAAAACTTTGGCTCTATACGATTTCGCAGTGCACAGCAAAAAGTACTCGTGACTTTTTATTTTATCTAACCATTTCCATCATAGAAGTTGCCGCTTCCAATGTCTTCGTACACAATCTGGAGGTCCGGAATATTTCATGGAATCTGGGACCAATTATTGTTCGCAATTTCCTAGTACTGCACTTGTGATCTTCAGTTCTAGATTTACAAATGGGATTAGATGGGGAGTTACTTTATAGGATTAATAGATTATTTAGTGCTCATTTTTCATATGCCCACTTACTTAACCTGTGATTGATCCAAACAGTAACAATAGTTTTTTTTATTAATTTCTAAAAACAGTAGAATGCCTTACATATGAAAGTGATTTTTAATATATAAAAATTCATAAGTAGTAGAAAAATAACATAAATAAAATAGCCGCAGAGAGATAAGAATAAATATTTGGATCAATTACATCTGAGATAAAAGAAATAAGGAAACTAGAAAATAAAATAAATCACAAATCCTTTGTTGGGGAGGTAAATCTCAATATCCAAAGTTTCCATTTTCTTCTGAGAGTAGATATCAGTAGTAAACCTGAAGTTCTCTATAGAGTTGTCCCAATTGAAGATAATTTTTTTTAATATATTGGTTCTTTAATTAAATATTTGAATTTCAATATTTGAAAAGTTAAATGTTCTGTTGGAAAAATCAGCTTTTAGATAGTTCTAAAATTATGAGGAATACATTTTTTTTTTTGAGTTACAAGTTTTATGATTGTGTACTAATAAGGAATTATTGAAATTTATTAGCCTACATTTAAAAGACGGTGTAATCCAGCTGAGCAAGCCAGTTCCGTATACCTGCAGTCCCAACGAAATTTATTAATAAGTGTTTTGGGGATATCAATTTTCATTCTTGAGTAAGGCTGACACGTATTCAGTGTCCTCGGAGGAGGCCTGTGATTAGCAATGTTCCTACCTAGAGCATCCTAAAGATGCTCAGGATTAAGATCTGAGAATCTTTCCAGCCATTCCTTATGAGCTATACTCTCTCTAAATGTATTGGTTCACTAGGTAGGCTCTGTGAGGATTTGCATTCTAGTCCGCTGAAAGTCTGGACCAATTTGCTCATGCAGAGGGCGAAGATAAAGATCAAAATATCATCTCAGTACCACACAACTGTGAGAGTTCCTCATGGAAACACACAGAGCTGCAAACGACCACATCAACTCCAAACATGCTTCTTTCTGTAGTGTTCGCAGGATACAATCTGGCGCCAAGATGAAACTGCGTCGAGAATCAGATTGAATCAAGAAGCAGAGCAGATAGACTCATCTGTGAAGACAACCATGTTCCATTGTTCCCATAGCTAATTAAACATTACCGTCCATATTCAATTGCTTTGCTTTGCGCTGTTGTATTATTGTTATTGTGATGTTAATTTCTTTCATGATTTCTTAGAGGGGGATAGATTGATGGTGTGCAACTCAGACCGTCTAATTCAATTGAGATCACGTAGAATTTTCGCCATGAAAAATTGGACCTTGAGGAACCGGCATATTGTGTCTGTAAATTTCAGGAAGTATTTCTCAGCTCCTTCCAGCCATTTAAATTTCCGTTAAGAGATACATATACTGTGGAAGTAGTTTCAGGAGACAGGAACCATTACAAAAAGAGCTAGCCAAGGTCGCCCGAGGGCTACATCGACCAAAACAGACTGCCATCTGGATCTAGCAGCAAGACGGAACCCTATGATGTCGTGTCATCAACTATCACTTGTAGCTGCTGCAGCCACAGATGAAAACATTTTCAACCGGACTGTGTTAAGAAGGTTCAATTTAAGTGGACTCTACGCAAGGAAGACAGTGATTTGTGTCCCATTAACCAGAAACCACCGCAGAGCTCGTCGAAACTGGTGCCATGAACATGTGACTTGGAGCTCTAACAAATGGGGTTCAGTTCTGTTCTCTAATGAGCCCGTTTAGCCTAAAAACAGATTCTAGACGTTATTTCTTTTGGAGACAAGAAAGAATGCAGTACCATCCCTATAACATCAGAGAAAGAAACAATTATGGTGGAGAGTGTTCTCGTGTGGGACAGAACAATGATCAACGGCCACCAGCCCTCTTCATGTTTATGATAGGGGTACCATAAATGCGCAGAGGTACCGAATACAGATCCTCGAACCTTATGTGCGACTTTTCAGGGGTGCTGCTGGCCCAGATTTTCTTTTCATGCACGACAACACCACTGCACACAGAGCTCAAGTTGTGCAGGAATATCTTGAAACTGAAGATATCCAATGGACGATTGGCGTGGCCAGCACGATCAGCAGGGCGTCCTTGGGCGTCGCATTTCACGCCAACAGACAACTCTTCGGTCACTTGGTGAGCCAAAGACTGCGTTGGTGGAAGAATGGGACCGCGAGGCAGGCAAACCAAGACCGTAAGGAAGCAGTGTATGTATACGGTCGGTCTGCTTGCTATTTGAATGAAAATCCAGTTTCCTGGAGGAAAAACTTTGCAATCCTTGGCATGAAGCTAGAAAAAAAAGCGTGACCGAAAGGGCACAGAAGTTTCTCCTGTTTAAACGGGATTCTAACCCAAGCCCACTCCCCACGAAGTTGAAGAACAGCGACCGTAACCACCGTGCTAGCCGCTATGGTACTGATAATGAAGCCGCTTCATGGAAATCTTGTAACAAAGTATTTAATCAGTTAATCTTTTCAGTCTTCCGCGGTAGTTTAGTCAGCGTAATACGTCACCACCTCTCACTTCTTTTGCAGAGATATGGGTACGATTCCCGTATGCGACGGGAGGATTTCTTTAGGGTCGTTTAATTCCTGATTCCACCGATCTCAAGCTTAGGGAGCAGGGTTTTCGCTAGTGAGTATTCCAGGTTTATTATTCCGCTCGCACAAAATGTAAATCGTTCTGTGAAACACACCCACTTATAGAGTCAAAAGACACGCGTCCGTATAACATTTAGCAATACTCTGTCTCGATCTCTCTCAAAATATTCGATAAAATCTTATTATACTTCTTTCCTATGACATACAAATAGAATTCCTCTTTTCACTCTATAATTCTTGTACCTTAGTTGTTTGGTAACTGCCCTCCCTCGGTGCTTCTAGTGAAACCTCTTAGTGTGTAATAAAATTCCATTAGTTAATAAGGAATAGAATAGAAATTCTTTCTGTGAAAAGAATTTCTGAAAAAATAAATTCACTATTGAAAAAAAAAAAGTAGAATGAAAATGCCATTAGTGGTTTGGTTTGGCCATTATTGCATTCATCTCTTTACATATTGGAACTAATTGGAGACCCACGCGGTAGCGCAGTGGTTACAACCTTTGATCTTATTTTTCTTGTGGAAAAGACCTGGATTTGATTAGTCTTGGCAAAAGCAATTTATCGTAGTTTTTCATACAGTAGCTGAGTTAGTCGGTCTCGAGCGAGAGGTCTTTTCTGTTTTCGTGGCACTTAAGCTTTTGAAGAAAATTTCCCATAACCTTTTCATTTTACAAAGATGACAACCATCCATAGAATGCACGCAATATAGAGACACAATATACCGACGTCTCATGCCTCCGTAGAAAGCACGGTGCATATAAACACCTTTCTCTCCACACCGGGTGAGAAACGCCCGGTTCGAATCCCTTCTTCAATGACGCGAGGAATTTTTATAGACTTTTTTCATAACGTGATTGAGTTAGCGGATCTGTCGTTAATAACAAGATTTTTTCCCCGAAACTCTGGTTTTTTGGCCAGCAAAACAAGCAAACCGACCAGAGAAAACACACAATTTAAAGCCATAATACACATGGGTATATAAGATAGTTCTTGGTGGCCCTAATACGATATTTTCTCCCCTTTTTCGACATATTTTTACTCGGCTTTCTTAACAGTAATCGAAAACCAAGATAAAGAAAGCTATGATAATCAAGAATGGTTCTTACAAAGAAGCATGTCCTTATTTAGTTCAACCCCCCCCCCCTTATTTTCGGTAATGATTCTGATGAATACTGTACTGTAAAATCTTTAATGGCATTAAAATGCTGATTTTAAAGTTATTTATCGTGCGTTATTATTTGACCATTGCCATTTAGTTAAGGTCAAAAGAAAACTAAGTTAAATGCTTTGTTTCAAACTGAGACTGGGAACAAAAAAATAATTTATATAATCACAACCTTTCTTCTCTCCGATTCAATTCCTTTAATTCAATTTTTTTTTTAATTGTGCACATGTTTAGTTTAATTGTATTCTTTTGAAATGCGCGGAAGTATTTCATTTTGCACAAAGAGACGTTCTGTTACTTTTAATTCTCTCTTCGCGTCATGGAGAGTTTAATCTCATTTTATGGTTGGACTGTAAATGCAACGTGAGACTCTCTTGACAGTAATTGTTGACTGTAACATTTAATCTTCTGTATGTACTAAAAGAGCAAGAGATACAATGACGCTTTCGAACAAACTATGCGCAATTATTGTTAATTCTGAGCATTTCTTCTTCTTCAGAGTGTCTTCTTTTTCCATCAGCATAGAAGGATCTGGCTTGTTCAGATTAAGCACGCCCAGGCAACTAAGGCCACGAGGCGATAGTGTATCGTGTCTCTTAATTGCTAGTATTTTGTGGTAGATTTCGGCTGATAGACGAAATCTTTTTATAAATGTGCCAGGTCAAAACTAAGCTGTTTTTCAGCATCTCACTGGGTCCGGAATAAATGGTCAGGCTTCAGGATGGACCAGCGTAATAAGTGGAGTCCATCAAGCCTCTGTGTTATGGGACCCCACCAATTTCTAAATTTCATAAATAATATTGACTAGGGCATCCAAGAGAAATTGCCATAGCTTGCTGATTATTTGAACATGGAAGGGTGGTTAAATATTTGAGCCAGGCTATGTAGCTTCAAAAGGACTTCATTAGGTTGTTTATGTGGTAGGAAAAATGGCTGCTTAAATTTTACGTTTCAGAATGTTAGGTTATGCATTTGGGGTACAAAAATTCTGGAGTCACATGGAAGCCAAGGGTACAGGAGCTAAGCGTGATTCAAAAAGAAAAAGACTTAGGTGTTAAGATTCAGTCTGATAGAAAATTTTCAGTGCAGTTTCAATTCTTAGCCGTTTACAAATATGTAAACGGCTAAGAATGTTCAGGGTTTGCTGTCCGCGATTTATAGGACTTTTGCTAGCAGGGAGAAGGACTCCATCATCCCTGTATACAAGGTGATAATTAGACCACATTTGGAGCACCTGGAGAGCGCACCTTACAAAAGATGCAGAATTTCTGGAGGGGATTCAAAGAAGAGCGATCAGATTGGTGATGAGGGAAAATCGGTGTACATATGAAGAACTGCTCAGAAGGTATGGTCTGAAACGTTTGACAACCAGACATCTAAGAGAAGATCTAATTGAGGTAAATAAGGACCTGAAGGGATTGAGTAAAATGAACGAGGAAAGTCTGTTCTCCATTTTTAGGTGACACAGAATCAGGGAACACAAATATAAAATCTTAGGAAATAACAGAAGGCTGGATTTCGTAAAGTTCACCTATGGGCAGCGAGTTGCCGAATTCCGGAATAAGTTGCCTCCCAACGTAGCACGGACAGTCTGGTTAAATTCAAAGTAGAATTGGATAGTTATGGGAATAGTATAAATTATTTTATTATTTTTTTGGCTGATGCAGAAAATCAGCTCTTTGCAACATTTGGCCTTACTAATTTTCATTTAGCAGGATCATGTACACCAGTACAATAAAGCAAGATATGATTATAACACTTTTATATTAACTTAACTTGTACGTGGATACATAAGGGTAGTACAAAAAATAAGGGAGCTGTAGTCATTTCTTCGAGGGCGTAGCACCCACACCTCTAGATGTCCACAATTTTATTAGGATATCTGCATTCGCCTGTAGATTCATCCTTTTGTAGTCATCTTGCTTGAATACAGGCATTTGCGCCAATAGAGCTGATTTCCGTGAGGTGCTTTCCGTGGTATATTTTATTTTTTCTTAATTAGTTTAATTTTAATTAATTGATTGTTAGTTTTTTTATATTTTTTGCGTACAGGGAACAGCAAGTCTTGCAAACAAAATGTTTGCTTGCTTTCTGTAATATGTTCAGAAGGTTGAAAAGTTTTTTATTTATGTGATAATACAACTTGTTTTAATTTTCTTAGTCTGCTTTGTAATAAAAATTAATGCTCTGTTAATCATTGTTTATTGCAAAAATCAAAACTAGTCTGTATTCTTCCAATGTAACCTCGAATTATTAAAATCGAATGCTTTCAACTCATTTCCGGAATGGCAGTTTCGACTTCCTCTAGTGATAGTTTCCGTTTCGCTCACATGAAGTTTCGCACGAATAATTATTTGACCATGAATACTAATTTGGCGTCATATGAGAAATTTCACTAAAATGTGTGTGTTTTTTTTTATTATTTTTTTTTACGAGTTTGTATTTGCTGTTGGCAATTCATAATGAAGTATGACATACAAGTGCGAGATTTCGAATCAACTAAAAATCACCCTGTAATTTTCAAAAGTTTTCCTTATTGTAGTACTAGATGGCATCACGCAGGGTATAATGCTGTAATTATAAAACTGGCCTCCCTCTCTCTCTCTCTCTCTGCCTTATTTCCTTTCCTATTTCCTGTAATGAATAATGCAGAGAGAGAGAGAGAGAGAGAGAGAGAGAGAGGGGCCAGTTTTATAATTACAGTATTTTCAAAAGTTGCTTTTGCTAGGAAACATGCCAAAATAAAAATGAAATGGATCAAATGAAAGCTGTAAAAGTTAAAGAATTCTTTATTCAAGCCTGTGTTAAGAAATCTCATTAATTTTCAACGTAGTCTCCTTTTGCAATATGTCTTTTATTGCTAAATTACTCGCATAGAAGGATTCCTTCTGTCGCTTGATAAGATAATATGCAACGCTAGATGGGTTAACAAACGCTTAAAACCCCTATTAAATTCACCATGTCCGTCCGTCCACATGTAGCAACTCGATTCTCAGCAAACGATTTTTATAAAATTTCATATTTTAGCTCTTTTAGAAATTTTTCAAAATTTCTAAAAGAGCTTAAAATCCAGCTGACCTTGACACACACCATTAGGTGCACGGGGTATCATATCAGATCATTACAATGGTGCATGGTGACTCATCATTTTACACATTTCTGTTATACAGGTGTATATCGACTTTCCGATCACCCTGTATGTTGGCGTAATGTAGTGAAGTCGCTATTATATATATATACAGGGTGATTCACTACCAGTGCGACAAACTTGCAGGAGATGTAGGGGTCACAAAGATGAATCGGAATCACATAGCATTGCAGGGTCCGAAATGCCTTCGTCATGCGGTAGAGGACGTTGAACGGGAGGTCGCGTGAACAGCGATCCCGCTGGAAGTCAGCATTTGTGAACCGTTTCTGTTGAAGAAACCAAGTAGCAAAAGCCCTCCGGAGTGGATAATCCGCAGGATCCAATGATTGGACGCGTTGCAGATGGTATGAACTCATTTGGTTTGTTGACAGTATCCTCCATACAGTGGATTGGGAAATACCCAATCGTTGGCCTATCGCTCGAGTACTCGTACTCGGATTGCCTTCTGCAAGACGTAGGACATTCTCCTCATTGTCTGGCGTCCTCGTCGTTCGCTCTCGATTCATGGTACCTCTCGTGAAACAACCAGTCTCACGTAACGTTCTGTGCACACGTGCGAAAATCGTATGATGAGGAGCACGCCTGGGCGGGAAACGTTCCTGGTACAAGCGCAGAGCGGCGCGCCCGTTACAGTCCGCAGCTCCATACGCGAGGCGCATGTCGGCCAGTTCAACGTTTGAATACTCGCCCATCCTACTGCCTCGGGAACCGGTTCGCAAATGCTGACTTCCAGCGGGATCGCTGTTCACACGACCTCCCGTTCAACGTCCTCTACCGCATGACGAAGGCATTTCGGACCCTGCAATGCTATGTGATTCCGATTCGTCTTTGTGCCCCTTACACCTCCTGCAAGTTTGTGGCACTGGTAGTGAATCACCCTGTATATATATATATATTAGTACCAAAATAAAGTCCCCATCTAACGGCAATATCTTTAATTTTTTAATCGGTGAGCAAGTTTCATTTTTTTAATTGGTACAATAAATCAATAAATACAAATATTAATCGTATTTAGCAGTCACTTGTTTGAATCCCGGTCCACTTAAAGAGCGTATGCTACTGCACTTGTGCTCTTGACTACTCTGCTACGTCAGGCCAATTTTGTGCTGCCTAAAACCCCATAACAAATAACCCAGTCCTTTCGAATTAAGTAGCGAGTCTGCTAGGATACAAATGATACCATCTATCCTCTCTGAAATATGTTTTTTTTTTGGATATTTTTGATCATTTCAAAACTTCAGAAAAAGCTATATTATGCTAATTCGTGATTTTGTTATTCAGTAATCTTATTTTTAATTAATTAATCTTACTTTATTTTGCTGATTTATTTTACCTGACGACCTCTCAACGCGATCGCAATTTCAATGAAATCTGTTAGGTAAGACAGAGCTCGCTCTTCATGGTGCAATCATTTCACTTTTCCATTTTGTAATTTTATTTATAATTTTACCTTTTGATATAGCCTTCTTTCACTTTCCTTTTTTAGATGTTTTCAGATTAATTATTAAACTGGTCTTTTTAACTCTTTCCCGGAATGTGAATAACGTAAAATGTTATTTAATTAATGACTGTTTAATCAACATTTTACGTTATTCACATTCCGATAGTGAGTAATAAGAAGTTTTCTAACAGAAAAATCAGAAGAAACTCTTAACCAGAATATCATGTATTGAAGAAACAAGGACTTAAATAACATTAAGAACACTGAAACTTTCGAAATGATTGCATTAGACAAGGTGAATATAATTATCCATTGATATTAGTACCAAAATAAAGTCCCCATCTAATGGCAATATCTTTAATTTTTTAATCGGTGAGCAAGTAGATTCAAACATTAAAAAAACAGTGTTACATTAGTATGTGATCGAAGAGGCTGAAGTTGTCTTGACATCCTGAGAAATCTCCAATTTATCTTTGTGTTGATGTACTTGAGAAAAAAGAAAAGAAAACTCGTAATGAAAGCAGAGCATGGTTACGACAGACGCTTTGGAAGATCTTGAGAACACACTCCTGTAGCGCTTCACAACACTATCTATTTTAATAAAGTTTGCCATCTGCTTATTCCCATTTGCTGCTCGTATGCATAGAACAAAATCGATACAAAAACTGCCAATAGGGGGCGCTATAATTGCTACACGAGAACGACGAGTTTTATGTGGTAATTTTCCCAAGAAACGAAATCCTGAAGTGCAGTTTATCCTCTGAAGTAGCTGAGAGCATTAGCAAAAACATCTCCCGGATTCTTTCAGAACATTGAAGCTCGCAAATAGAAGGATCTTTCCTTCTCGATTTATTTGAAACTACAAGAAAAGTTCTGCAATTACGTAAAATTGGAAATGTTGAAGTGTTAAAAGTACATCTCGAGAATAATGGAATTATTTAAGCAAGTGGAGTTAGTTTTGTTGTTCATTTACTTGGTTCAAAACTGATAAAAGTAAGAGAATGCTGATTAAATAGATGTGTAATGCAAAGTGAATCAGCAGTAGTGAGAAAAAAGTTATTTTACAGTCATATTTTATTCAGTTACATTAAAAATGTAATGTTGGCCAAGTGCTACAACATATCACCATGACCGTATATCTTTAGCAGTCAGAGGGATGGAAAGATGTGCTAGCCAGGCAGCTCGATAGTTTCAAGGCAAACTGTATACAGAAAGCTTCACTTAAGGAGATTCTATACAAATGACCTAGGCTCATATTCCCACAGGAAAACACAAGTAAGGTGATTTGCATCAAGATACATGAGTTGAGATTTAGTCAGAAGAATCTGTCGACGAGATATTGTTTGTATAAAACATATAACACGCCCCCATTCCTCTGGCAGCAAGGAACGGGGCCTCTATACTGGCTGTATCAAACGTTTTTTGGAGGCATCGTATTGATGGCCACGCTTATCTCCACATCTTTGAAGGAGTCGCCTTGACTACTTAAAAGTAGAGAGGCGAGATCTTTGGGTCCTATGTGAGACTCTTCAGATGCGCCAAATCCGAATTTTAATGTATGATACTCTTCAAAATAGGACTCAAATGGCTTTCTTTATTAAATTCAATTGAGTATGAAATGAATTGGGCCATGTCGACCTGTTCCTGGAACCCTCTAGGCGCCGAGATCTACTCTTGTAGAGAGGGAGATTTAATTACCCCAAAGCCTTATGATCCGACTTGTAAACGATATGAGAGCAGCTCTCTGTGAGTTTTAGGGCTGTTAGGGGTGATGAGACAAGTCATGTTCCCTTCGAAATGCCTGAATTATGTAGAACTGATCCTTCAGCTTTGAGCAGTCTCCTCAATTTTAATAAATCATAATCACCAAACAGTTCCGAACTGCAGTGCAGTTTGGAAGATCAGTAAGAAGATCAGTTTTTAGATCAGTAACAGTAGAAACACGTTGCTCAATACATTCCCCATTTGCAGGGATAGCATATCAATTTGGATGAAATTTGTGATAAACTGCACGTTGGCTAACGAAAGCACGATCCATCCATCGTAGTTGGAGGTATCTTTATTATTTTCGTGTAATTTATGCAGGAATTAATTTGAAACCTATATGTCCACCACACAGTTCTGTTCTTACGTCTTCTTCATAGATTGTTTATACTCCTGCACAACGACATAGATCAGAAAAATGTAGAACTAATAATTTGACAAGAATCTTCATTTACTGTATTTCACGGTCACTTAGTTTCGAATCACATTCAAATCAAAAGCGTGTTCTTCTGTACTTTCGTTTTGCTATCTCTGGATGTCATATTTAAATCACATAAAGATGCACTTCGAGAGCGCAGGGAACAGATAATGCAGAAGACCAACGTGCATATCAGTCGTTGGAATAAATGTCCAAAGATAAAAAGTAATTACTCTGAAAATAGTGCATTGTCATGTTTCTGTCCTTTGAACGTACACTGAAATTCACCATATTTATTGACTTTTCCTAGCGTTATCCTGTTAATGTGATATTGATCAACCCCTTTCATTCTAAATGGTTTGTGATGTGCTAACGATTCAGGATTACTGCGCTTCGAAAAGAAAATTGGCACGAAAGTAACTTAAATGGATTGGTTGTGGCTATTACAATTAGAGAGCAAACTAAAAATATGAGAAGTTTGATTAATGAAACACTTGGATAGCATCATAAAGTAAACATTAAGAGTGTCTTCAAATGTCGGCATATATTCCTAATGGAAGAAATCCTTTAATTAAGTTACGTAGATCATACCTCGTATCTATTTTTTTTTACTAGTGTAGGTCTGTCCTCGTCATGAGTAAAAGTGGAATCGTGATTGGATTTCACAATATAGAACATCGCATTATCAAAGTACAATGAGAGAGATAGAGAGAGAAATGAAAACTAAAAATTTCAAGCAGTTGGGCATTAGGAATTGTATTTTCTTTGTTGGTATTCTGTGTGAAAAAAATAACTGGATAAAAATCGTTATCTGTGCTACTGTAGCTCCCTAACTTTCATAGAGGCAACCGTTTCTGAGTGGTCAAAATGTTTTTTATTATATACATTTATGCAAACCTCGAACACGAACGGTATTAGAACCTAAACTACTTATGTTGTGCATGGGGTGAAGGTTGAGAAGACTAAAGATACTTGTTGACATTAGACTTGTATTTCTGTTGATTATCATTTTCAGGAAATACGTACGAAGGCCAGTTGTTCAAGAAAACAGAAGTTGAAAGGATAAATGAGGAAGAAGAAGAAAAGTTGGTTCTGTGAGTTTGAAGTTGGGCAGTGAATGAATATTTATTTAAGGCACGTGTTCGGACTAGTTTGGAAGATAGAGGGGGAATTACAGTAGCCAATTCAGAAGAACAATGCCCACACGTATCTATAGGAAAGGCATGCAACAGCCGTGGAGAGAATTTGTAAGCGATGGGTCATTAATTAACCTGATTTCCCTCTTTTGAAAGGAATCTAGAAGCTTGAGAGGTTACATAGGCACCATCGCAGATGTGGAAACAATATTCCATGGTAGGACGGATTTGATATTTGTACAGAATTGTTTAGACGAGAAGTAACGCTGAAAGCGAAAGAAACCCTTTTTTTTTTAGATGCAGAGTTAAAAATATTTGTGATATGGTTCTATCAAGAGAGTTAGTTAGTTATTTGGTTTTTAGGAGCATTAGCAACTAAGGCCATATTGCTCCGGGATATGCAGTGGTCATTCCCCGACCTTTCCGTATTTGGTGGTGATGGGCTCGAACCCCGGTCTAATCAAAAAGCGTGTGCTACACGCTGTTGCTCCTTCCCACCTGGCTACGGAGGCGCCGTATCAAGAGAGAGATTAGAAGTCAGGGTAATCTCTAATAAAGATATGTTTTTTTTTTGTCTGGGAATCTGAGTCATCGAAGATAAGCATAGGAGCAGTACAGACCTTTCTGCGAGATATAAAACACAGTAATTCACACGATACTACAAAAAAAGAGACCTCTGGCACAACGATTAGGTCAAAAAGGTTTACGACTAATTATTTTAACACGAACAAAATCATTAACCGTATTTAGCATTCACGGGGGCTTGAACCAATATCAACTAAAACGCATGCGTTTCTACCCAACGGCGCTTGACTATTCGGCAACGTGAAGCCTCTACTAACGTGATAGTATCCGTGTAGTATCTACCCAGTGCACACTGCTGATCCTGTGTGAAAATCTCGTGGTATAAACAGAAAATTTATTCGCAATTCACAGCCCTCGCGGTTAACAGGTGGATAGTGTTGTTGTTCTCTCACACTTCTCGAAAAGGCTTAGAATTGATTCCTGCTACCTGAGTTAGTCGGTTTCGGGAGAGGCTGCACGGTGTTCTATTTCTCATGGTGTATTATTTCTCTGCACCTGTTGGGATATTATTCCAGTTGGATGTGATACTCTTTCCTTCCTAGCGATGCGATAGAGCTGAAATCTTCCAAGAGTGATTCAAAACGTAAGGGCAGTAACGCTGGATCAAAAAGAGAAAACATTAATTTATGTGTAAGTAACAGTTCGTTTCAGTATCAGAGCTTTAACCATACACGGATACTTTTATTTCCTGAAAATGAGTTCTACTCTGCGTGTCTAGTTAAGTTTTCACCCATAACTTCCACCACTCGGTTATCATCAAAATCGATTCCTTTTCAAATGCTTTTTTGTGTCCGAAAGGGCCAAAAAATCCGAACATTCCAGATCAACCTATAAGACGGGAGATCTAAGATTTCGAATATAAAGTTTACAATGTTAGCAGTAGCTTTATCGGACACGAGTGGCCTAGCATTCCCTTTGCAATAAAACTCTTTTACTCCGCAAACATCTTTTTGTTCGAATACTACGCTTAGATCATTTTAGACGATTACAATAAAGATCCCTATTCGTTTCTTATTTAAAAATCAATACTTATAGGACAAACAATCCCAGAGGATGAACTATCTCCAGAGCACTTTGACAGGCTGCTATGATTGTTTGAAGCACTGCAGCTTCTGTTTGAATCACACCCTCTTCAACTGCTAGTAACAGTAGGACATTGAATTGTCTATAATAGATTTTCTAGGCTAACTACCACGCCATAAAACTACTACACTTGTTTTGTCTTCTTTTAAATATTTGTATCTATTTATTTCGGCAATACTTGCTTAATCATAGTGCTACTTTATTCTTTTATTTATGAATAAAATAAATAATTTATTGCCATAAATACAGGAAAGCTGATCACAGCTAAGGCTAGGGGCAAAACTGCGATACATTTATGAGAAATATGAACGTAGGAGAATATTTTCGATCTTATTTTTCATCCAGTTGGCTTCTACTCTTGACTGGTGGCCCTCGAATGTTCAATTCGGCTTAAAACTGTACACTTTAGTGATTTCTATAAATATTTTGAAGCTTGTTAGCGATTTATTTTCTGCAAAGCTTGCTAATGATGTATTTCTGTCCGTGAACTTTGAAGAGATTAATTAACTGGAAAATTGAATTCAGGAATAATCTTTTCAAATGCTGAAATCTAATGAGACGAGTTCTGTACAGTGGAATGTTATCTGCCAGCGTCTGTCGCTGATGTTGAGGTGATGATCCGACTAATCCTGGAGGAATCAGTTGTTTCAGTGATTCGTTTAACCAGAAAGAAGATATTGGCTTCTTTAACTGGAAGATGCAAGGTTTTGTTGCTAAGCTTACTCCAAATTGTTGTTTTAGAGACTGCAAAAGAACATCCAAGTCTGACATTTAGCTGTATTGTATCCAATTAGCGTAGCAAGCAGTCTTTTGCAACTCTTTTCATAATTTGAATGAGCACAAGTTCGCTTCTATTTGACAAATGACTTCTTTACTAGTCACTAATTCTATGATCTCTTTAAATTGTAATATTTTCCTATCACTCGTTCCAAACTGGTTATTTCTCATTTGTTGAAGTATCAGAGCAACTTCAAAATAATCATGTATTTTTTTGAACTAATTATCGTACAAAGCAAGTGGGAGAACTTGCCAATGTTTCATTTATACTTGTATTAGAAATTGCAACGCTGAAAAACCTAAATCTAGACACTTTCTGATATTATTGGATTGGACTATATTTGTTTTAGAATTTAAACACTTTCGTCATGCAACCTTTCAGATTCTAGTTTCGTTTAGGCCTCTGATGGCACCATCAATAATGTACAAATACTTCTATTACCGTTAAAAGTGGCATACGAAGAGAGGAAATGCTCTTTGGTACCTCTGTTGCATCAATCACGTTCGGCTTACATGCCAAATGTATAATCTTTTATGGAGAAAGCACCAAGAAGTGACAAATATGATATGAAATATGAGAGTCGTAATTACTATCGATCACATATAACTGGAGTAATACGTTGGAGGTAGATATCGAATGTGCTAGAGAACTAATGGTATACAAATAAAGAAATCATATTTTTTGATGAAATAATTTTTAAGAAAGCTTAGAGTTCTGTAAATTAGTGAAATGAGTTGCTAGTATCATTATACATTGCAGGTTTATTAAAGTAAGCTTGTCTTCTGATAATTCCACGTATTCCGTTATTTATTTCTAATAATTTAAACCCATGAACGGCTGTCAGGCCAAAAGGACTCATATTCCAAAGCCAAACCTTCCTGTATTTTTAAACGTCCATAATTATTTCACATAACGTCGAGTGAACTTTATTTGAATTATACATACTTTACCTTAGGAAGAAAAATTCAGTTGTATCTTAGACTGTTTGTATTTCCATTACAAACAGTCAGTCATATGCAACCCCCACAACCTATTTACAATGCTGCACCACTGAACAATGTTGATGTACAATTATTTCAGATTCCTTCGTAGAGGATCAGTTCGTTCTCCTTGTAATGTCCATATCACAATGCAATACCATGAAGGTATCTGATACTATAAAGTCCCAACATAAGGTTGTGATGATCTCAGAGGTTCCAATTGACACTTGTAGGTCCACCATGAATACTAAAAACGAATAGAAGCCCAAACCAGGAAATGTCTAAACCAGGAATTGTGGTCACAATGAAGAAATCAACTTTTCCTCAAGCCTGAACAGTCCCGACAGTACAGCAGCTAACAGGAAAGAGGAATAACTGTCTCCACGTACAGTCCCTGGAACCACAATAACACCATAGCATCACAGGTCATCCATTGAGGAAACAACCACAAGTATTCAAGTATTTGTGTTTGTTAGGCGGGATCCAGGGTTTCCCCTATACACCGCAGTGTACTCTAAAAGCATATCGCTGAGCCGGCAGAAAAAAAAAAAAAAAAAAAAAAAAACTTTTCAAGGAAAGAACAACTAATAAAATGTTTGAACCCGTTACTGTGTGTAAGTGTGTGTTTTGTTGTATGTTGTGTGCCGGCTCCTGGCATTTCGCAGTCTGGGGGCAGAAGCAATTTCCTTCTACCCCCCAGACTCCCGTCCCTAGCCACGTGGAGGCAGCCAGGAACAACTATACTTCATACTGATGCAAAACATCAAGAATAAATGGGAAGGACTTAGTAGGAAAATAGTTAGAAGAAAGAAACGGAAGAAATAGGTTAGAAAAGGAAACAGAAGAGGAAAAAAGAATTTCCTCAACACTAGTGGCAAATAATTAAAAACATTTCAACAAATATTGCTTTAAAACTCTTACTATTACAAAATATTATTTATATTTTGTTATATAAAATCTTCCAATTGAAAGCAAAAATAAGTAAGTATATTCAACTACAGTTAAGTTAAATTTGATTCAATAACACCAATTAACTTATTACAACAAAATTCAGCAACTATTGGAACAACACTTAAGTAAATAATTACATTTACCATTTAACTTAATGAATCAACCACCAGCCCGAATGGGGCTGAAATTTACAAAATCTCAATTTCTCAGAAGAGATATACATATATACAAAACTAGAAAACAAACACAGAACAGACTCAGAAACCCAAAAACAAAACCAGGTAATAACTGTAAGTTACAATATAATACAAAAGTTCTAGAAGAGTTAAAACTTTGTTACATATTTACATTTAACTACGAGCTAAGACATCTCATTTACAACAGAAGTACAAGAAGAAAGACTCCACCCCAACCAGGGCAAAACAAAAACTGTGCATTATTATACCTAAAACACAAGAGTTAGATTCCTAATGGTGTCGATGTTATCTAAGAACTATATGACATTAAGATTTTCCGACGTTTGAAAACCTTATCCGCAAAAGTTGAAAAAGCCCCAAACAATTCCAAAGAGGAAACCAAAAGAGGAAACTCAGAAACATCAAACACGTTTGTTATTAATTGAAAAGGAAGCCGTAAATCAACATATAAAGGACAGTCTAATATTATGTGTGGAACTGTTTCCAATTCACCACACAAACAGTTTGGAGAGTTAGCACGACCGAAATGAAAAAGCTTAAAATTAATGCTACCGTGCCCAGAAAGAAGAAAGGTGAGATATAGACCTGGCGTAAACCAGGGAAAGTTATCCCTAGTAAAAATTTCTACTGTAGGTTTAAAACTATAAGTTACTCTTCCTTTTGTATTAAGATTCCAATCCTGATGCCAGGAATCTTTAAAGAGTGCTGTCAACCTTTTACATTCCTCCTTATAGGTAAGATCCAAATTGTTAGAATACTGGTTCAATTGGACAAGAATACCTCGACTTTTATGGAACATAAGAAAATTTTGAATAACCTCATATTGAATTGGTAATTTCGCAGTTAAAACTAACAGGGCTGGGGTAGAAATGGTTCTGCAAGCACGTGATGTTGCTAAAAGGAAAAAACGTTGCGCTTGTATAAGATACTTTGCAACCATAGTTGTAGTACATTTACGGCCCCAAGCACCAGCAGCATAGACAATAATCGGGATAAAGATGCATCTGTAATATGTTCGAAGCACACTGGATTTTAAACCAGAAGTACATCTTGCTATATGAAGTATTTTGCCAGTGAGGATTTTAATTTTTTTTAGCAAGTATTTCGCATGCTGGACGAAATTTAGCTTATTATCCAGCATGACTCCTAAATATTTGAAAGAAGTTACAAGGCCAATAGAATTATCATTAAGTTTTACGGTTGGTGGTCTGTTAACAGCTAGCCGCCCCTTCAACAGCATCTGCTTTGTCTTTGAGACTGAGACCTCGAGCTTATGCAGTTGGCACCAGCAGTCAAGATCAAGGAGTGCCTCATTGGCACGTTCCTCCAATTCCAACCTGGAATTACCAAGGATGAGAACGACCAAATCATCGGCGTAAGCAACTTTATGTGTATATGGTAGATTTTGAGTGAGCCACCCATCCAGAACAACGGACCAACAAATTGGTCCCAGAACAGAGCCCTGGGGGCAGCCACGAGTAACCTGTCTCTTTACAACTTCAAAGCCAGAGGAGACAACAATGTTACGGTTTGAGAAATAACTTGATATTAACCTGTATAAAGGAATGGAAACCTCGGCCTCCCGAAACCTCGCGAGGACACTTTGCCACCATAAGGTGTCAAAGGCCCCCTTGAAGTCTACAAAGAGACCAAGGACATATTTGCTATTAGAGGCAGCTGTCAAATCAAGGGTGGCATTAATGGCATCCACCGTTGAGTAGTACCCTTTCCGAAAGCCAAATTGATTACGTGCCGAAAGAGAATGATTGTTATAATAAATCTGAAAACGAAGTGAGATTAATTTTTCTAGTACTTTGCTTAAAGCAGGAAGTAAAGCAATAGGCCTATATGAAGTAACCATATTTGCCGGTTTGTCTTGATGTTTTAATAATATTTTCAAATTTGCTACCTTCCAAAAATCAGGAAAACAACCACCAGCCAAACAAGAATTCAATAAGTCACTAATGCAAGTCGGGCAAAGCTTCCAGATTCGCTTCAGTATGGACACCTCCATCAAGTCCAGACCGGGACATTTGCCCGAATTAAGTGAACTGATGGAGTTGTCGATTTCAAAAATGGAAAAAGGTTCCTCAACACTTGAAGCAGAGTAACAAAGATGATTCAATCTTAAGGAAGTCTGCAAAGGACTCTCAGGAACGGTGATATCATCCTTTATTATTTCTTGTAAAATGAGAGTGATGGATTCCTTCCAAGAAAGAGTTTCCGTGAGATCTGGTTTTAGGATTGAAGAATGGATCAGACCAGGGTGAATCTTCTCAGTAACCAGTTTGAACACAAAACCCCAAGGGTCAGAATTTAAGTTTTTTGAAATTAGATCATCCCAAGCTTTTCTCTTACATTTATATATAGTATTGAAATAAGTTCTCCTTGATGTTTTATACTGTTCGTAAAAAGTCTGTATTTCCGCCTGGGGTCTGTGTGAACGCTTAGCCCTTTGAAATTTTCGCCTTGCAGAGCTAAAAGCTTTTCTCAGGTTCGAGAGCTCAGACGTCCACCAAGGGACGGAAGAAGGGGAACGAGAACATTTCTGCAATGTAGAGTCACAAACAAAAGAGAATAACTTCATAAATTCTTCAAGATGGGAATTAGTGTCCAGAGAATTCAGAAAAGCAATACAGGTAGGAGTAAAAGTATCCAAAAATTTTGCATCAAAAAGTGACCAATCTATATTAACTGTTCTATATCTGGGAAAATCAGCTGTGTGTCTGGAAGGGCCCAAGGAAACGTTAAATTTAATGTGGAATACAATGGCATTATGGTCACTACCGGACCACGTGGGCTGAACCGACCAAGAATGCATGTTACTGCCAAAGGCTCTGTTGGTAAGAGTTACATCAACACTGGACTGTCCGGAAGCAGAAACAAAAGTTGGAGGTGAATACGGAATGTTCCAAACCGTTAAACCTTTAGAAAAAATTAACTCCTCAAACAACTCACCCTTAAGATTTGGAGGAAAAGAAGACCAGAGCGACGAAGAAGAATTAGAATCTGTCATAATTAGTAGTTTTTCACCAGCTAAATGCGATAATACGTGGTCCAGATAGATTAAAAAAGGCTCAATTGGCTGTACACCTTGTGAACAACGCATGTACAATGATATAGCATAAAACTTTTCAAACGGACCCTCTATGCAGGCGCAGGCAGCAAAATTAGAACACAAGGTATTAATTTTAGTAACAACCAATGAGGGGTCAGCCACCACCAGGGCTGCCCAAACCATAGCCCTGGCATTCCCCCCAGTACCAATATGCTGTATATGAGAAGAGACTATTCGAAACGAAAAAGGAAAGCCTTTAACCAAACCCTTTACTGAATATAATTCTTGTAAACCCATAAACGAAATCTTTTTATCAATTGCAATTTTTGCTAAGTCATTAGTAACCGAAGCTGACCTCTGACAATTGAGTTGTATAACTTTTAGCGAAGGACTAAAAGAAGAATGGAGGATTCTATTGAAAATTAGTTTTTGAGCGAATCAGCTCCTGTGCTCGAATAAATTCCGGGCAGCTAAGATCCCTATAAGAGTGTTTACTATCCTTTCTCCTCACCTTACAGTTAACGCAGCAAGGGGGGGGAGTCTTTCTTAGTACAATTGTCAAATTGGTGACCTTGATCACCGCAGTGACCACATACATTAGCAGTTTGTTGACAAGTTTTTGCGGAATGACCATATCCTAAACAACGAAAACAGCGCGAAACAATGGTAAAGTCCTTTACACTGTGGGCTGTCCAGCCCAAGAAAACTCTACAATCCGAACTCAATAAGCAGTGTCTCATTTTCGGGGAAACCTCGAAAACTAAATGACAAGTATTTTTATTTTTCGAGCCAAACCTGAATCTTACTTTAGTATTTGTTTCAAAATCCTTTTTATCAATTTTATTACAGAGATTTTTCTCAAACAAGTCATCCAAAAAGTCCTCATCTGAGGAATCCCCAGGGATGTCAAAAACTACCAAGGTTGGGTTTAACTTCTTAGGATATTCTATGTGAAGATCGCAGTCCGCAAATTTACCACAATTCTCCAAAGTACGGAGATCATTCTCAGTAGCAGTCTCTATTACTATCCCTTTCTCCCTTAGCTTTCGCACTGATTTAATCTTAACCTTCTTTAACTCTTGCTTAAAATCCGAAGAAAGGAGTTGTTTTACATCTTCGCTTGACGTTACCGTACTGTTTACGCCAGCTTTGACGAAGAGAACGTGTTTCGATTGAGCACCCGAAGGTGGAGGGGCTAGAGCTGGACCAGTTTGAGGTCTTAAATCAGTAGTAGTTACTGTAGCAAACGTGGATGCTGTCGAGGGGTCTGAGGAAACAGACAAGGGTTTGGAGATTTCATCCAATTGCTGCATCAGCGTATCCAATTTTATTTGGATATCCTTCAATTGGTTATCTTTAGCCAGCAAGCTGGCAGAAACATCCTCAAATTTAGTCAAGAAGTCTTCCACAGTTGCAAGTTTTGTACGAAGTTCTGTGATTTGGAAATCCTTTGATGTTAATAGTTCCTTCAAATAAATATTATCTGTAGCTGCAACCTGCAAAGAAGCAATCTCCTCCTTAAGCTTTGAAGTCGTCTCAACGTCTTTGGCAGCGAAGTCGTTGAAAAATTTCTTCTGTTCCTCCAAAGCAAAGGCCAACTTCTGAATTATCTCCTCCACACCATTCCAAAGTTGCCAAGATGATGTAATAAACTTAGATGGAATGCCCTTATACGAATGTGAAACTTCAGAAAACTGATTCTTATAAAAGTTAAAGGCTGAAATCAATTCAGAAGGATTACTAATGTCCACAATCAAGTTCTTGAGACTCTTAGACTGAGACTCATTCAAAGCCAGAGGGCCTTCAACTTTAGAAGGAGTACTGGTAAGAATCGAACCAATGGGTCCAAACTTCTGTGTAAGAGAACTGTCCAACACTGAAATGTTCAATAGTTGGGGACACTTACCTGTATTATCATCACGAGAAGTACTTGAAACAACCACAGTGCAAACCAACAAGCTCGTCGTAGTGGTCTAACCCTCCACTAGAGCCCCAGTTTCTCTGACACAAGCCTCCTCGAAAAGTGTCAGCGGCCTCCTCAACGATTGCTTTAAATCACCTGCAGGCCGCCGTAGCCTTGTGGTCAGGCGCGCGGGTGCATAAGTACACGTGCCTTGAGTGACCGGGGTTCAAGCCCGTGACTGCTGAATACGGTGCTCTTTCTTGTATTCTGTCTATCTTGTGAACTCCTCTGACCGTTTGGTCGTCCCGGAGTATAAACAGAAAATTTATTTATTTTAAGAAGCATATGGAAGATGTAGTGTGAGGATCTTTAAAAGCAGTAGCGTTCACAGGGTAAACTTCCAACTATAATCAGAACGGTACCACTTATCATGCATCCACACTGTCTACCACAATAATATTCCCCTCTAATGTAGCACATCATACTCTTTTCAGGCCCTTTTTATTTGTTATTCAGTATCTGTCTCGTGATCCTCCAGCTACAACAAGATACTCTTTCTTCTGAATACTTGGACGGCAAAATTTCGAAGCGCATAATAATCGTCTTTAAACTAACTAACAGTTAATGATTCATGGGAGTGGAGTGATCTTATATATTACAGCAAATTCATAAAAGTCGTGCAGATAAATCAAAATACACTGAATTGGTTTTGAATTATCAACACCTACATAATACCTCGTAGGGCCATCTTTTGCCCGTAATACAGCCGGTACGTATCTTGATATGGACTCCATAAGATGTTGCAGGGTGTTCTATGGTAGTGCTATCCAAGCATTGCATAATATCTAGTAAAGCATACACATTGTCGAGTGGATGGTCGTAGCATTGAATATCTTTTTTCCAGTAGGTCGCAAACATGCTTAATTGTGTTAACGCGAAGAACTTCAGTGGGCTTTTTTCACTCCGTGGCTGAGTTAGTCGGTCTCAGGCGTAGATAGCAAGGTTCCCCCCCCAGAAACTGGGGTTTTTCGTCCAGCAAAACAGACAAATCGACCACAGAACACACGCAATTAACAGACATGAGACATACAGCGCGGCCGATGAATTTAATTATTCGGGTGGCCTGAAAATAGTAGTTAGTAGTAGCAGTAACGATGTTATATGCTGTCGAGATAGCATATCTTGCCCTCACAATTATTCCACGTTCGAAGTTGGAGAGATCTCGACGCCCACCCATTCTTCCTCACAAACATTCAAAAAGTAATTGCCACGTTTGTGAACTACGCTCTCATATCAGGCGTTCCCAGCTTTGAGTCTTCACCAGCTTCAAATCAATTCGTATAGTATGCATAAATATATATATATAAAAAAAATGAATATAATTAGTATGTATAAATATGTATAGTCCTCTAAAAGTAGACTAACCTCTTCAATCCTTTTTGAAAGTCATTTAAAAGGCAACGATTTTTTCCGGGACATCTCAGCGGGAGGTATTGATTTAACTGTTTTCTGCATCTGGCCGTCGTCCTCGTATTGATTTCACTTATAGGGTGCATTAATCCTACCTGTTAGACATTTCCCCAACCTCAGCGGCTTCCTTGAAAAAAAAAATTATCTCCAATAGATCGTTTCAATGTTAGCCTATAATACTGACCTGGAGATAATAAAAGGGTTACTCCCCACCAACCGGTTTAACCATCTCAGAATCCACTATTCCAAAAAAAGAAAATTCCTCTGATCACGAATAATACCGAAGACCCGATCACACATATATAGAGGGGAAATGGTGTTAGACTACGTTTTATGTGATAATCTGATGAGCGTGATTCCAATACACAATTTCTTGCCGGGTGATGCATAGGCACCTTTTTCTTCCCCCTTTCAAAGTGGTCCTTAAGGTGCTCATCCCAGTTAGCCCTAAGTCCGCATGCGCCGATAACCACAGAATTCAGTTGCCATTGATATTTACCTGAATATCATTGAACCATTTCTAAATATCAGCGTATGGAAGGAGGTTTCGTTTTCTGCTAGGAATGGCTTGCGCAGAGTGCGTGTAGTGTACTTGCAATGTGTTAGCCTGAAAAATTAGGGACAATAAGAGACAACAGCAGTTTACAGATCAGATTTTAAATAGATTTTAGGGCCTGCTTAACTCTAATGTGGCACGTAGCCTTCATTGAAATATTTCTCCTTTCTCACAAAACTTTCTAGCGACGACCGACAAACTGACTTAAAATAAATTTATTAAAATACTTTGTCAGTTATTTATTAATTATTAAAACCGAAGCTCAAAGCCTGATCGTGGCCGATCGGTAGTTTACTCACACCGCTTGTTCGAATTAATATAAATACCACGCACGAAATACTGTAATATTACGTGCTATAAACTTCTCCGGCCCTATGTGGCTGTCGCAGAGTATAAACAGATAATTCAGACGAGCCTAACCGAGTGGCCATATAAAGTACAGCAACTATTATAATAGGCAGCAACTATTACACCACGTAATAGTTGCTGCCTTTTAAGCCTATCTGACCTATTTTATATTTATACCGTTTCCCGGAATATAAAGAAAAAAATACATTTACGTGTTTATAAAAAAAATAAATATATAAATGACTTAGATTGCATTTTCTGCTTTATAGTTAAATATATGGAAAGGAAAATAAACTGAGCAGCTCATGTGCAGTCGATAACGGGTATAATGTCATAGGAATTCTAAATTTATTACGTCATAGAGTGATACATCATAATTAATGTCTTATTGTGTACGGTTCCTGCAAATCCCAGAATGCACTATCACGTGAGAACGCGGTATCATGTTTCTAACGATAACTACAGTATATATTTGGCTGCTTTCTCTGTAGCGATATTAGTTTTAGTAAATAGCTTTCCGAAGTCGATTAGATGAAATAATTGCAATGTATAGTTCAAATATCCGTAAATTTAAGCACATGTTTTAGGTTATGGCTCTGAAATGAGTAGATTGTATCACCTTCATTCCAATTCAGTAAAAGTACGAAAAATACCGTAAAAAGATTAAATCGTTCTCTGATCTTTAGAAGCATTAATGTTTCTGCTGATTAAATGCTACAGATAAGGTTAGGGAGATGATAATTTTATTGACCATGCGTTAGTCTGATTACAAAATGCTCTCAAAGATTATTATTTCTACTTAAGAGATCTATAATTCGAATATAGTGTACCCATTAGATTTAACTATTTGGGCAGATGTATGGGTTTATCGATCTCTTCGTCGATTATCTATATAATGAGCCAAATGTCCTTGTTCCTCATCAGACTAGAGAGAGAGAAGCAATCTCTATTTTTTTCTGTGTGTGCCTTTTTATTCTCCTTTTTACTTTAGCGATCAAAAATAGAGCGAGGAAAGTTAGAACCAGTGTCTGTTTGTTTTTGTTAGTGCACGAGATGCTTTAATGTTTTTTGAGGTTCTCTTCTTAATTTACTGGATTAAATTCTTCTTCTTTAGTCTCCTCTAGAAGATTTGAGATTGTTTTAGTTGCTTGAAATGGTTGCATTGGATTGTTTGTATTTCCGTATTAACTAAAGGATGTTTGCTTTCAGTGGAAAAAGAAATCTTTTTTTCTCTCTCTCTCTCTCAGCAACTTTAATGTTTATTTTTATATTCTTGAGAATAATCTAAGAGCGATTCTTAAACGCATGATTTGAGTGCCTGAAAAATAAAAATAAAAAGAATATTCTTTTTGTTTTTCTTTTATAAAATGCATTTATAAAATTACTTCGGGTCTTAAATAAAGTTTAACATAAATGTGTGCGTGTGCATTTTTATAATACTCTTCATCAAGGGCTGCTTAATTAGTCTTGCGCTACTCAGCACGTTGTTATGTAATCCCCGACTCAGTCATACGTAACGACCTGCAGTACTTTCTATTTATTTTAGTTTTAGTTCTGCTATTTATTTTTCTGCTGACAGCTATTAAAACGCCATCAGTACAATACAAGAATGTTCAAAAAGTCATTCGGTTTGTTCTCTGTTAATTTCCTTCGTCTCTTACTCAACAGGTGGCACGACCATTTTCCCGATAAACAATTCCGAATCGGAGGGCGCTGTGATCGACATTTGTTATCGTGCCACGTGCAATGACGCCACAGTTAATCGCGACTATCGGTTCCACATAACAGCCGGCTACCTTGTTCCTCCAACATCTCTGTCACTCCGCGCGCCCCTAACGTGGATGCTAGTTACCATGGCAACGCCGTTTGGTCGATACGAGGTAGTGTGACTGCAGGAGCTGGCGGAGGTGACAGTAGTCGGTCTGTTGCCTTCGTGCCCCTGTTTCTATCGTGCCTTGATGGTTCTTATCTTCCAGTGTTCGGTCCACCGTTCTTTCGAAGCAGCAGCAGCAGCGGCTCATGACGTTAACAGAAGGGCAGCATGCGCCTCGTGAGAATACGAATACCCTTCGTACGTCCGTTGATGAAGTGTCCTCTAAGAAAGTGTCTGAAGCAGCTTCCCAGTGCATTCCTGGCGCTCGTAGTTGTCGCCCTCATTTTCATCACGCTGCTGCAGATCGCCGTCCTCCACGCCAACCGTAGAGTCCACTATGTCCACCGACCCGAGGCGGTCACCACTCCGTCAATGTCAGCACACCCACAGACTCATCCCCAGCCGCCATCGCCACCCGTATCGCAACAACTGTTACACACCATGCCGCCTCCCCCATCGCCGCCGCCAGCGCAAGTCAACAAACAAATTACCAAGCACGGGGCCCCGAAAAGGCCAGCGCGACGGAGAAGGTTGGAAACGGTTCGTTTGGAAGCCGTGTTTGACAAGAATGCTCCGTCCGTTGAAACGAACTCTCTAATTTTACTTAGCTCTCTGAACTCCGTACGAATACGACGGATTCTGAGCACGATCGAGTCGCTGCAAAATGCGCGCAGGATCAACCGCAACCCTGTGGCAAATGTATCTTGGAATGGAGTGAAGACATCGTCAGCTCGTGATTTGCCAAATTTAGATTTAGGTGGTAAGGAACCCGTTCATAACGGTATTCAAAGAAATGTGTCTTTTATTCCACGCGCTTTTGACATCACAACAAGAGATGTGCCAAAGATTTCAACAGATGCCAAGAGAAAACCACTTTGTCCTCCCATACCGCCAAATTTAGGTGAGCAGTAATTTTCAATCCATTTTATGTAACAATGTTAACATTTTGTGGAATTTTATTTCGAACTAGAATATCCTCGCGGTATTTCATAGATTCACTCTTATCGGACCTGCTTTTACGTAATCGGTAGCCAATTAATATTAAAAGTGTCACCTCACAAAGGGGGCAGAGGGAGGGCTTCTAAAAAGTCATTTAGATAGATAAAATGTCAGTTAGTGATTCTTTTTTTAAAAGTCAAGCCTACTTTGGTATTTGATTTTCATTTTGATTTTTATAAGATAGAGAGAAAACCATAGTTACATGACTCATGATAAAATTAGCGCAGCAGAACTGCAACACAGTGCAACAGCTTGGTAGGAGTAATCAGTAAGAATATCTTTGTGATAGGAGTTAGACCGCGTAATGTGGCTTTTGTTTTCACTCAGTGGTTATCAGAAGTTGCCGCAGTAGAATGATAAGTTATTTTCTGTTGTGCGCCTACTAATATGTCATTAGGAAATTCAAAAGAACTTGCGTTGTGCCCTCGTGAGTAGCGCTGTCAGTATAATCACGTCCTTCTCCACTCTGGATGGTAAACACTTGAGTTCGAATTCTGTCAATGGCAGGAGGAATTTTTAAGAGCTTTTTTCACAAGGTGGCTGAGTTAGTCGTCCTCAGGTGAGGCCGACGATTCTAGCATGGATTTTTTCTTACACAAACTAGGGTTTTTCATCCAGAACATCACAGAACACACGGAATTTTCAGGCATAATATGTACAGCTCAATATAGTGTAAGTCGCAGATGCGCCTAAAACTCTTCAACAACCATGCGTTATCTTTTACGCAATATTACTTGTATTGTAAACTAGCTAAATGTACCGCGTGTTACTATATCTCTAAATCTCTCATTATCGTTTGAAATAACCCAAATTTCTCGGAAGGCGGCTGATAAATATCAGCTTCCATTAGCGACCACGCAACGAGAACTGTTGATGGTGACACTGTACCTTATCCAGGCCATGGAAACAAGAGGTTGTACTAACACAGGTAATCAGCTGGATCTATATGGTTGAAAATTTCCGAGTGAAATCACAAACATCTGGCGCCTCGTCATTAATAATGCATTGCCACGATTTAAATACTCGTCGTATGATTTTTCACTTATACCCGAATTTTATACAAACAGAAAAGAGAACTTTAAAATTTATTTTTTATATGTTTCGTAAGAATTAAAAGGCTCACATTGAAAGTACGAGAACGTAGCGAAAACTTAGAGACATCACATACCGATTGTATTTAATTAACGCGAAGAAATATTATATTTTAATGACAGTAACGCTTAGCTATCACGTGCTCAACAAAACGTTTCTGTTTATTTATAGATTGATAAGATGAGCCTACTAAAAATATTTTTGCGTGTGGTTCGAGTATTTTAGAAAAATGTAGCCAGTAAAGTACACAGATCGGTAGAATTCATGTGAGAAACCTTTATGCACTAGAAAATAGGATATAGAGGGCGCTCTATCATCATAGATCAGTAGTACGAGACCTCAGCCTCTAGTCGTGTAATGAACGATGACAGCGCGGGTCGTATCATTTCCTGAGCCACTTCCTCTTTTATATTAGAGCCCTATAGATTCACAGGGGGCAGACGCAATTTTTCTGTATGCAGCAGATTTGGATCATTGCGCAACAGTATGATATGTAGATAACTCACTGATCAAATACTGGATGCAATAACTTCAATTCAGTTAAGTTTTTTTTGTGTGGCCATTGTTAGTGTTTACCAATGCCTAGATGGTGTATGACTTCGCATTAGTATCTGTAAGTTACCAGCTTTCTCTACCCCCGAAATAATAAAATCTTCCCGAATGGATAATCGAGGAGATTCTGTTATTTTTAAGGATGATCTGAATTGACTCGCATATTCTCATCAAAATGTAGATGAAATGTGAATTTTGTGAGTCGTGATGGTAGGAGGGAAAGAGTTCCATTTGCGAAATTGAAGCGTTGCTGATTTTCTTTCATTTATGTGGATTTTTCATTTTCTTTCATAATTGAAGGGCTACCAGTCGAACCTGTACGCTGTCTTTATCGCCCTTCTCTTATCTGCAGATTCTGCATTGGTTCATAGCAGATCATGCAAATGTTTTAGATTGGGACTGTCTTTTGCAGAGCATATGAAGCGTACTTTGGAATCTATGAGTGACCAAGACAAGTCATTGCCATGTGATAGGTATCGACCAATAGTAGATGGATATTTGGTATCCGAATGTTGAAAGAAATGTTATGTATCAGTGTATGCTATCTTCTATTGCTCCAATACCACACATTGAAGATTTATTAATCCTCAGCCCACTTTCCTTAGAAGGGACTTCAGAGGTGAAAACGCTGTGATTTAATCAGAGATTTAGATGACTAAACCAGACAAGTGACTCTAACCAAATACATTATGGAACGCTTGATAGATCATCTAAAATAACTTAATCCACTGGATCCCAGATGGAAGACACCTCCCTAAACAAAACAAAGAAAGTAAGCCCCTTCTTTCTAGGATCTTTTTCGCTTCAGTTTTACATATTTATATGTAGCTGATGATTCTTTGTGCTGTCGATACTGAGATATAACGGTTTTCTTTTTAAGTTGCTATTTATCACAATCCGGCAGAGCGGCATCTGCTCATGAAAGCTGAAGAATTCTGAACGCTGTTTTGCTTCACAGCGGGCATAAATTTCCATCGATTCCTGTAACTCGTCAGTTAATAAAAATGAAGACCACGACAATGAAAGACATGAGTTGGAAAGTAACTATAAGAACTACAAATGAAGACTTCAAGATAATAAGATTCCTTCTTGGGTTGTTTCTAGGTTGTAGAACTAAAAATAGCAGTGCAGTGACCAACCATATATTAGAAAAACAAGATTTTTTTTTTGTAGGATTTTAGGCGCATCAGAAATTTAGGCCACATTGCGCTGTATATAATACGTCTGTAAATTGCATGCTCTAGGTCGATTTGCTGTTTGTGAGACGAAAAAGCCGAGTTTCTGGGAGAAAAAACCATGCTGCCCTCGCCTGAGACCAACTAACTTAGCCACGTTGGGACAAGACCCATAAGCATTTCTTCCGTCATTGACGAGATTTGAACTCGGGTCTTTTCCACTCGGTGTGAGAAGGACAGCGATCATACGAACTGCGCTACTCACGAGGACTCCTATGTCAGAAGCGAATGGCTTGTCAGACAAAAATTAAAGCTTTGGGTAAGTAGGTATATTAATCATCTGAGCAGCAAAGGCTATGAGGTGTCTGTATTAGAGTGTACTCTTCGGTCAGTTTGCTGTCTACTGGATGAAAAACCAGAGTTTCCAGCAGAAAAAACCATGCAACTTTCTCCATTGTGAAAAAAAGCCCATAAAAATTCTTCCCGTCACTCACGGAATTCGAACTCAGGTCTTTTCCATCCGCTGTGGGTGGACGGCGATTATAACCAGCGTGGCACCTCTAGAGCTTAAATCCTGGTGAGCACAATGCAATTAACAATGCTCTGGTCTGAATATATAAAGAACCATAACTTTGCAATAAGCTCTAGCTAGTGAAGAAGTTTGTCATAGCTTTGGATACTCAAGGTTCCTTAATGTTCCAGAGGTTGTCTGAAGCGAAAGTGAAAGGTCGTATTTGGACCACAGTTAAGTAGATAGCGTCTAAAAAGTTGGAAAACAGAATGACGGCTAGGTTTACTCTTGCAGTATTGGTTTTACAACAACAAGAACTCGTAAACTCAGCTAATGGACATATACACAAATCTATCTTTATGACTCTCGAGAACACCAACAGTAGGAAAACAACATACCACGACAATGCTTTCCCATGACAGAATAAATATAAAATAAAATAAAGTGATGCCGTTATTTATCTCTTCCTTGGTATCTGTTACACCAAAGACTCCTGGCAGTGAACGCTGAGATAGTCAAGAAAAAGTGTTGCTGTGGATAACACCGGTGATAAACTGCCTCAACCAAATAAATCCTTTATATTATTGTACATATTTTTCATATTATTGTACAGCAAAATTTGGATAAAATAATCTTTCTTAATATGTTAAGTTTGTTCTGTTGTAAGAATTAAGACGGTTGCATTATCTGTATCCTTAAAATCCATCTCATCAAAAGTGGTTTAAAGGACAAGGTAGTCCGCAAGCATCTTATAAAGAAAGAAATGTCTCTCTTTTTTGAGTGAATTCTGAAAGACAAATGCGATCTTTGATACAAGTGCCAGCTGCTGTCTTAATATTTGCGAATTATAATTTTTTTTGTAAAGTATGACGGATTTTATAGAGTTTGCTGTGTTTATTAAATTTAATTGTGAAAAATGTAACCGTGGCCCTTTTTTCAACCTTTTTAATCTTTCATAAACGAAAGAAATTTGTCGCGACTACTGAACTGCCAAAGTATTATGCCAATGTGGCATAGGATTTCGTCTAGGTCGTGTTGGCAACGTTGAAAATTATAGGGATTTTAATACCTTTCAAAGAAGGTGTGTTTAAAAGTCTGCATTTAGGTTTTGTGTACTTGGTATTACTCAATTTTAATCTATAGAACACCGACTTCGCTGTGAACACAGGACAGAGTTAGTGGGTTAATTTTGGCTTTTGCAAAATTTAGTAACTCGTATCTTAATATCTTTTACGTTGACTGAAGTCTGTCAGGAATTACTTTAATTAAGCGAACCGTCTGTGTTTGTGTGGGAGCACTATTTCCTTGTTCGGTTGGGGCACTAGAGTGCTATCTCCTCTACCCTCTTCCCATGACCACAGCCTTCCTGTGCTCATTGCCTTTTTTAATCTCTTAGCACTCCTCTTCCCCTTTCTCTATCCTCATTTGGTCTCAGGAAATCGGGCATTAACACATTGCGGCCCTTCCTTGGTTCTTATTATGTTTTGTTTAGTCTGTTAGAAGACAAATACTTGGGGTTGTTGATACAGCTGTACGTGTGTAGAGAAGTGAATCACTTTTTCCAATCTGCTGCGAACATCTAATTTTCTGTGATTCCCGCTATTTAATCATAATAATATATAGGTCTCGGTGCTGATACTACTGCTTACACGTTGTAAAATAAACGGGAAAAATGAAAGATAGAAAGAAAAACAATATAGGCTATCATATTGTAGTTTCTGTTGTGATAATGTAAAGTTTCTATTTTGCTATTGCAGGCTTTTTACAGCATTATGACCAAGAGAAGAGTCGAAGTCAGGCAAACGGAATTAAATTTATACTTGAATAAGTTTATTTTGTGTTCGTTTGTTTTTTTTTGTACTCCATATGTCTTTGTTTTAAGACACGTTACAGCAAAGGCTCTGAATAGTTCGTGCCAGCTGGTAATCTGATGAGAACAAATGAACTAAGGAACCTGTTAACACTTCCTTTAATATGTATTCGAAATTTTCGAGACTCGTAGTAGACGCGCGTGTGTAGCACAGTTCATATAATCGGTGTCCTCCCCACACAGGATGGTAGAAAAGACCCGAGTTCGAATCCGTCGATGGTCAGGAATTTGTATTGGGTTTTTTTATAATGTGGATAAGTTAATTGGTTTCAGGTGAGGGTAGTATGGTTTTTCATCCAGAAAATCAGGCAACTCACAGAAAACACGCAATTTACAGACATAATACTCATATATACTGCTCAATATGGCCTGACTCGCCTAAAACTCTACAAGTCATAGTCATATAATGGATATTATCGCGTTGGATTCTTAATGAATATTAACACATTTTATCCTGAAGGTAAACGTGGAAAACTAGTACTTGTAATACTTTGATCAACTTGATTGCGCTAGCTTCTGATGTATGTAAAATTGTATTATTTTCAACGTATTCTACAGTGTGGTGTCGTTAACACAATTACGTAGGAAAACAGACATGTAAGACATATATAAAACACATCCGTAACTTGATTAGTACTAAGGTGTTTCCATGTACCTATTTCGTGGGACAAAATACGCCAGACGTCAGAGATGACCATGAAATGCGAGCTCTTTATGTCACTCTAGTCAAGTAATTCGAGGCGATATTTTAAATAAGCGATACTTCATGAAATAAACTTCATGTTGACAGGAGTTTTTCGAGTTAGGTGGTTTGCCCTGAGGACTGTGAGACTGGTCTCTTTTTCTGTGAAGTTTGCTATTTGGAAGCAAAAGACTTAGCGGCTGTAGTTTTAGCCTCTGCCAGATTTCTGATAAAGATCTTTTATTGTTGCAATTAACCAAATGGACCATATTTTGTTGCTTAACCTCTGATGGATGGGATTAATTATAACTGTCGTTATCTATGCGACTGAGGTTTAGTGGATGGTAGCTGGAGACATTGATAGTCTGAACACCAACTTAACTGACTCTTATGGAGACGTTGGAAATGGGCAGTTGGTTATAGCATAAAAACTTCGCTCGCCTTTAGTCCTTGCATTGAAATTGGTTTCTCCTACATAAACATAAAATCTCTTGCTAGGATTATCCACATACAGTAAAGTAGGAATTGAATACAGAGGTGTCTTGAAAGCATAGCGACCGAGTGAACTTTTATCTTCAAACGTGAACAAGGTGTACACGTCTACTTGAGGCCACAGGACATGCCAAGGAATACGCTTGTCAGTAACTTACGCATATCATAAAGCTAGTATGACATGTCAAGGGTAAGCAATATTTACTTAGTAATAATAAAGGTTAATATTAATTATCGTTATTATTAAAACTTATTTATTGAATAATAAAAATTTAATTAACACAGCCAACTGAAAGAGGTTATTTTGATAATATATTATTACAAATGCGCAGTCAATGTAGGAATTTTGCCTCCACACGGCCGTACTGGATAGGACGAGCGCTGCAAGTCAATGTGTGCCTGAACCAAACTCCATGGCGTTGAGGCTTATATCAGAATTCACCAGCTTGTAGACACTGAGGCTGAGAGAAATACTTGTTGGAATCTTCTCAATGTGTTCCATACCAGACACGGTGGGTGCTAAGCAAATCCCTACTGCATACGGTTAGAGACAGTTTGCTATTGCCACACCCAACGTTTTTAATTTAAAAGGAGTTTAACGAAACTTTCTCAGAGATGAATGCGCCCGCTTCAGGGTCAGGCGGTTTTCTTTCAGCTCACTGCTACTGGAAGGCAATATTGGGTGCCATAGTCGCGCGGTATCTATTTTTATCTCTGATAGAGTTAGAATAGGCTGTTTCACCAGACCCATTTCCAAAGAGTAAAACTTCCCAACGTTCTTTTAACGACCGTCTCCTTGGTCCACCTCTGACTAGGACCTTTGGAGTCCATGTTTTCGTCTTGAGCAGGACAGGCTCTTACCAGAGAGCTCAATTTTTTTTTCTTACATCTAGAAAAATACCAATCGATCTTTCTGACGACTTGCTCCCGAGAGTGAACTGCTGCATAGTGGCATTAATCTTCATATAGATTAATTTCTGGGGAGAACTTTCCGGGGTCTGATGAACAAGGAGTAAGGCAACAATGAAATGAAAAAAAGAAAAAGAATGAATTAGCCTCCAGGACTTCTGCTATGCTTGATTGATTTGGTTTTTAATTGCGCATTGATCTACTATGCATGATATGTGCATAACTATGGTGTTAATAATTCACTTTAAATGTGGATTATTAATAAGCAATAACCTTCGATTTTACCAATTTATTCATTGAGAAAGGAAAATGAATTTTAATTATTGAAATTGGAGTTGTTGTTATACGCCTTGTGGATATGACGTACAGTCTCGGAGGTGCAGGGGTAGCAGGGCGGATAACTCGGTGGACACGACTGAGGATGGAATATTCGTCAGATATATGTACGTAGTGGTTCCTTCATTCTCCACTTCATTCTGATCATAATGTGTAGACTTCCTAACATGGTTATAGAACGTCACCTTTGTATTGAATACAATTCCGAGATCAGTATAAAAATGAAACCGAAATATAGCGCTCCAAGTATTGTGAGTTGGATGAAATACCCCTTTTAGCCAGCAGGCTGTTAAAGGGGATGAAAGCACTGAATGATAAAATAAACAGATTTTTAAACAGAGTGAATAATTTATCATTCCTTCGGGTAAAAAATTCCTTCCGCCCCCCATTTCAGGCACTTTCGCATATGCTTAAAGCGCCTATTGTCCTTACCGTGTCCGTCTGTCCCATGCAATGACTCAAACTCCCACTAGAGGAATTTTCATGACATTTTATGTTTATCTCTTTTTTAGTGTTAGTATTAGTAACGGCCGCATGGTGCAAGAAAGCCTATGGCTTATGCTGCACCAGCCAAAAAAAAAAAAAAAAAAAAAATTCGAACAAAACAATGATAAAAACAAAAAAAAAATAAATAAATAAAATAAATAACTAAATAATAGTAATTTAAAAAAAAAAAAAAAAAAGAAATTAAACCTATCATCCTATGCGCTTCCCTTACCCGAAAGTACTATCCAGATGACTTTGAATTTCCCCAAACTGTCGGCCTCTACCACCCATGAAGGCAACTTATTCCAGTAATTTATAACTCGCTGGCTAAAATAAAACTTCCTGCAGTCCAATCTAAACATTTCCCCCCGTAACTTGAATTTATGTCCCCTAGTTCTAGCACCATTTATAATCTTGAAAATTTTGTCCTCATTCATTTTACTGATGCCTCTCAGAGCCTTAAATACCTCAATCAAATCTCCTCTAAGGTGTCTAGTTTCCAAACTCTGCAACCCACATATTCGAAGTCTTTCTTCATAAGGACGCCCTTTTGCCGATCTCACCAGGCGAGTTACCCTTCTTTGCACCCTTTCAAGAAGCTCGATGTCTTTCTTTAGGTGCGGTCTCCATACCTGAACACAGTATTCCAAGTGTGGTCTAACATAAGCCTTATATAATGGGATTATCACGTCCCTATCTCTACTTGCAAAAGTTCGATAGATCATCGATAGGACACCATGGGCCTTCCTTGCAACCTGTTTACAATGCTCAGAGAATTTCATGTCTGACCGTATCGTAACACCCAAGTCCCTTTCCTCCAGTACTGGGTTTAGTTGAACTCCACCAAGTGAATACGTTTTTTTGGGATTACTGTTTCCCAGGTGTAATACCTTACACTTTGTTGGATTAAAGCACAGCTGCCATTTTTCTGACCATTCCTGAAGTCTATCTAGGTCTCTCTGAAGAAGCTCAGCTTGACAGTGATCATTAACTACTCTACCAATTTTAACATCATCTGCAAATTTAGACATCACGCCCTCTATCAATGTCGTTTATGAAAATTAAAAACAACAGTGGTCCTAATACTGATCCTTGGGGAACCCCACTTCTTACATCAACCCAATCTGAGGAATAGCCATTTATCACAACCCTCTGCCTCCTGCCCTGACGCCATCCTTCTATCCATCTAAGGATTTTCCCAGTGATTCCAACCTGTTCCAGCTTATAAAGCAACCGCTCATGAGGGACTGAGTCAAAAGCTTTGCTGAAATCTAAATAAACAATGTCGAAATTATTCCCTAAATCCAGCTCGTGAGTGACCCTTTCGAAATAGCGAACCAGATTTGTTAAACATGATTTTCCCTTTACAAAACCATGCTGAGTATCCTTGAGAATTTCAATTCGATCCAAATGATCCTGAATTCCACCCTTGATCATTGCCTCCATGATTTTCCCTACTACTGAAGTCAGACTGACAGGTCGATAATTTCCAACTTCACTTTTAGAGCCACCCTTATGTATGGGAGATACATTTGCACTTTTCCAATCCAAGAGATTCTCCCAAGAGTCTAGTGATGCTCGCATAATTAGCCTCAATGGTTCAATGCACTCGCTTGCCGCCTCCCTTATGATTATAGGGTATATTCCATCAACTCCAGGAGCCTTACTGGTCTGTAGGCTCGAAAGTTTTTTCATTAAATAATCTTGCGAAATTTCATATCATTAATTACATATTTTTTAACTTCGCTCCCACAATTTCCCATTGCCACAAAAGGCTTTTCATTTGTAAATATCGATGCAAAATAACTGTGGAGTTCATCTGCAACGGCAGCTGGTGTATTTATTACTATCCCCTTTCCCTTACGTAAAGGTCCGATCTGGTTTGTCCTTTTCTTCTTGGCATTAATATATGTGAAGAATTCTTTATCCCCCCCTCTTTGCTCTGTTTGCTAGTGATTTCTCATAAATTGCCTTTGCCTGTCGAACCTTTTCTGTGGCTCTATTACACATCACCTTGTAGCTGTTATAGGCTTCAGTACTTTTTATTGCTCTGTAACGTTTCCATGCCACCTTTTTCTGCTCAAGTAATGTGGCAACTTCACTATTCATCCAACTTGGAACCCTCCTCGTGGAGTATTTTTTTAATGGTATATACGCATTCAAGGCATCTGTGATTAATGTTTTAAAAGCGTACCACAGTTCAATTGTATTCATTCTCTGCGCGATATCTACCCAGTTAATAGAGGCCATGTAGTACCTTAAGGCATCGTCATTTCCTTTTCTGAAATTAAAACCCATTCCTTTGCCTTTTACTTCTGTTACCTCTCTCTTCATCATCCACCGTGATCACTTCCTGCTACTGGTTCCTCTACTGTCAGCTCTGTTATGTCATCTGATTCATGTGTGATGATGAGGTCTAGGATATTCTTTTCTCTAGTACTTTCCCTGACATGTTGATACAAATAACAGTCATCTAGTTGATTTAAAAATTTTGTTCCCCATGTCGAGTTTCCTTCCCATTTACTCCAATCAATTAGAGGCAAATTGAAATCACCCATAATAAGGCATTGACGCTTACTTGCCCATTCCATTTGCATGTAGAGGCTTTTGTCATAATCTTCACAATCACCTGGTCTGTAGATTACTCCTACTCGCATTATACCTTTGTTTCCAACTATCTCACACCATACAGATTCTATACTAGCATGTGAAATGTCTGAATCCGGGAAAGCTATCGTCGCACTCAGGCTGCTTCTGATAAGAAGCATTACCCCACTACCCCTTCTATCTAACCTATCCTTCCTAAATACATTATACAAGCCGTACTGGAACTCATCATCCCCAATTTCCGGGTGGCACCACATCTCTGTAAGCGCTATTATTAACGCGTTACTTCTTTTGAAAGATTTGTTGAATAATTCGAAATTTCATTACAATCGGACAAATATAAATCCAGAAATTATTATTTCTCTTTTTTCCATATATATCATGTAGGGTATCCATATAGTTTATGTTGTAGCTGAAGCACTAGATATTGTTTGTTATGGTGCGCTTATTGCAGGGAATGAACGAATAATATAGCGGATGCACAGAAAAGAAAGGTTCTCGGCTTAAAAACTGCGCATATGAAAGTCGTTGTTCTTTGAAGAGTTTTTTGTTATCAGTTTGCTAAATATATAAATAATGAATTACGCTGTTAGTTTAAAAATGTAGACTGCGTGTTGTATTGCAGTCATTATTAAATTAAAAAGGAAATAAGTTAAATATATTATAAAAATGGTGAATGCTTATTACGGTAGTGCGTGCTTCTGTTTATTCCTTTTATTAAATCAAAGAAGATCCGTGGAATACGTGTTGTTTTTCAACTTTTATTAAAATTAAGGAGGAAATGAGTATTACAAAAAGATGATTGAATATTACATTGGGTATGTGCAGGAAGTGAAAATAATCACTTTTATATATTATTTACTTAATTAGTAATTAAATAGTAGCACGATAATTGCGTTTCATTTTTTTTAATCGGTAAAAATGAAAATTTAAAAATACATATACATATCGAACGTGCCTGAAACGTAACATTACCCACCTCGTTTTTCTTTCTCGAGAAATTTTTGCATATTTTTCTGCTGTTCTTTCTTTCACCAACTCTTTTGTGAATTAACGTTTGCAAGAGATGCTCCCCAGGCTACAAGACAGGTGCATAGTACCAGATAGCGTGGAGTTCTTTATTCTTACTTCACTTTACTGCAAGACATCATCAGGTGATACGTGACGAATACTAGCAATACTCGCAAATTCACAGCTAGAACAGCGAGGTTTTGACGTACATGACCTGAATATTGCTTCGTAAATCACCCTAGCAGGAGTCTCACGCATGCAGAAGAAAGGGGGTATAGAGAGCTTTATTCGCTATCCTACAGCCTGATCACTTTTCTTAGAACTAAGGGATTCATTTTTAGCTGGATGCGTCCCAGCAGGAGAGATGGTGGAGAACTTTGAATATATGGGCAACAAGGAAGGTCAGAAAGGAAGGAAATTTCTCATAGTTCAATTATTTATTTATTTTTATAAAATTCAAATTTACAAATCTGCTGTTTACAAGTTTTGAAAGTTATTTTCAATTTGAATTTTTTTTTTTTTAATATATATTAGTATTTTGTTATTAGTATTAGCAATGGCCACATGGTGCAAGGAAGCCTATGGCTTATGGTGCACTAGCCAAAAAAAAAAAAAAAATAATAAAATAAATAAATAATAATAATAAAATTAAATTAAATTAAACAAAATTTAAATTAAATAAAATAAAATAATAAGAATAAAAATAAAATAATAATAAGAGAAAAGGAAATAGACAACCTATACGTTTCCCTTCTCCCGTAGGTAATTATTCAGCTGACCTTTGAACTTCCCCAAACTGTCGGCCTCTGCCACCCATGTAGGAAACTTATTCCAGTAAGTTATAACTTTCTGGCTAAAATAAAACTTCCTGCAATCCAGTCTAAACATCTCCCCCGTAACTTAAAATTATGGCTCCTAGTTCTAGAATCATTTATAACCGTGAAAATTTAGTCCTCATTCATTTTGCTTATGCCTCTCAGAGCCTTAACCACCTCAATCAAGTCTCTTCTAAGATGCCTAGTTTCCAAGCTGTGCAACCCACATATTCGAAGTCTTTCCTCATTTGGAGGTGCGAACACAGTATTCCAAGTGTGGTCTGACCAATAGCCTTATATAATCGGATTATGACGTCCTCATCTCTACTAGCAATTGTTCGATAAATCATCGATAGGACACCATGGGCCTTCCTTGCAACCAGTCTACAATGCTCGGAGAACTTCATGTCTGACCGTATCGTAACACCCAAGTCCCTTTCCTCCACTACCGGCTTTAGTTCAACTCCGCCAAGTGTACAAGTTATTTTGGGGTTACTGTTCACCAGGTGCAATACCTTACACTTTGCTGGATTAAAACATAGCTGCCATTTTTCTGGACCATTCCTGAAGTTTATCTATATCACTCTGAAGAAGCTCTGCTTGGCGGTGATCATTAATTACTCTACCAATCTTTACATCATCTGCAAATTTAGATATCACGCCTTCTATCCCTTTATCGATGTCATTTATGAAAATCAAAAACAACACTGATCCTTGGAGAACCCCACTTCTTACGTCAACCCAATCTGAGGAACAACCATTTATAACAACCCTCTGTCTCCTGCCCTGAAGCCATCCAGCTATCCATCTAAGGATTTTCCCTGTGATTCCAGCCTGTTCCAGCTTATAAAGTAACCGCTCCTGGTAGACTGAGTGATATGCTTTGCTGAAATCCAAATAAACAATGTCGAAATTATTCCCCAAGTCCAGCCCTTGAGTGGACCTGTCAAAATAGCTGACCAGATTAGTTAAACATGATTTCCCCCTTTCAAAACCATTCTGAGTATCCTTCAGAATTCCATTTCTATCTAAATGATCCTGAATTCTATCCTGGATCATTGTCTCCATGATTTTCCCTACTACTGAAGTTAGACTAACCGGCCGGTAATTTCCCCCTTATATATGAAAGCAAACATTAAATTGATACTCGCCAACCAACCACTGTCAGAAACCATAAACTCCTTCTTCACCAAGCTGCAATTTATTGAACTACAATTCTATCATGTCAGCACTTCGTTACCAGAGCCTAATTGAAATTAAAAGCTTTCTAAATAAATTTACATTTAGTAACTAATACGATTAAGAAAGTAGCTACAAAAGTTAAGAAAATGAATTTAAATTTTGACATAAGTAGAAAGCGTTGTTTCCCTCGCGGTTAGCATGGTCACGAACACCATTCTTTCACGTTATGTGCTAAAGATCGGAGTTCAAATCCTAATGATATATGAAAAACTTTTTATGGCCTTTTTCATGGTGGAGATTTTTCGTGTGTGAGTTAATCAGGCTCAGACGAGAATAAGGTTTTTAGTACAGGAAACTCGGGTTTCGTCCAACAAAACGGGCAAACCGATCAGATATAATTCACATGGATATTGTTCTCGGGTAACCCTATTAAGACAATTAGTGGACATTCAGATTAACAGATGGTAAATTGAGAACGGTTAAAGGTGATGCCTTGGATTATTGGTGAAAATTACGATAAAAAATAATCCTAAATGAGATTGCATTAATGCATTGCATTAATGAACAATGCAATGTGTAACTTCTTTGCTGGAGGAGTTTTCGAGTAGTTAATACTTCTTCTTCTTTAAGAGGAGTGTTTCCATTTACAATGGGTTTTCTCAGCATATAAGTTATTTTTTGGTAGGAATTTTGTCCCACCGTAAAGTGCTTTTCAAGGTGTCTTGATCAGTTAAACCTCGGGCTGTCATGCACTCCCGTACTTCATCCATCCAGTCTTCCTAGGTCGTCCTCTTCTCCATTTTCCTGGAGGTATCCATTCCAGGATAGCCTTTGGATATCTGGTTTCTCTAGTTAATACTTTATTTATTATTATTTTTTATGAAACCTGAAACATAATACAACCTACAGTATTTAGTACTGTGCTTGGGTTTAAAGTTAAAAAGACAGATAAAGATACTTATCGAACGTCGGTATGAAATGTAAAATAAAAATACTTTGTAAGAGATGGCTCATTAATTAACCTAACTGTCCTCTTTTGAATGGAGTCTAGAAGACTGAGCGAGATTTTGGAGGTATCACCCCAGTTGTGGGAACGGCATTCCATGATAAGGAGGATTTGAAATTTTTATTTGAGATTTGTACTACATTCAGATAATTTCTGCCCCGCTCAAACTACCTCAGATCCCCATCACGCAGAACAAGCACATGCTGATTATAAAAGCTAGAGAAGGGTGCAACATCCCAGACAGCGATGGAATAAAGGACACCGTCCTAAAGAAGATTAAACCAAAACTAGACAATCTCCAAATCAAAAGCATTCGCAACAAAAGGATAATATTGGTAGCAGCACTAAGTCAGATCTAGAACAGATCAAGTCTTGCGGCACAGCTGAAGACCTAACTCTCACCTTTGAAACTCCCAAACTCAGGGGACCAAGTTTAATTGTGTTTGCTGTAGATGGCTCAATCCAAAAAGATGACCTGCTGGAGGAGGTGTATAACAGAAATCTCTTTGAATCTATGAGCAAAGAAGAAGCCCTCTTAAGGAGATGAAAATTCAATTTTCCACCAATACACAGACCCGTGGCCGACTTATCTGGATTTTAGAAGTGTCCCCCAGGATAAGAAGATTCCTACACAGCCAGGATAGAATTTTTTTGGGCTGGTCATCCTACAGATTCAGAGATTTTGTACCAGTCCTGAAGGCAGCTACGTCTTGGTTACGGGCACACCTCTGCTAAGTATTTTTAAAAAAAGCCAATATGTGCTGAGGCATTGTGCTGAGGCAGGGCGTCTCTACAAGGACTGTCCCAACAAAGCCTCACCTTCTAAATGCTCAAATTGCAAAGCAATCAACAAACCATACGATCACTCTGTGCGGGATGGAGCGTGCCTTGTATATAGAAGAGCAGCAGATAGAGTACGCAATAAGACTAACTATGGAAAATAGGACGCTCAACCCTCCCCCCTCTCCTCCTGGAGAACACTGATGTCATTATAGCAGCAGACTCGAATGCCCGGTTGACACAATGATTCAACACCTCTACCGACGCAAGAGGAGACACGTTAGATGAATTTATTGCCTCACGCGGCCTTGAAATCATCAACAGACCTGGACAACCAACCACCTACTTTTCGGGAAGTGGAGAGTCTAACCTGGACATCATACTGACTACTCTTCGCAATAGACTCCTTCAATGGCAAATGCATGACACGGCCAATACCTTCGTATAGGCCAGATCAATGGCCAAACTCAGTGGCAACACAGCTTCATCCTCTAATGGACGAGTTGAATACAGATATCCTTCTCCTTCAGGAACCCTACTGCATCCGTGGAAGGGTCTCTGGCTTTCAGGAAAATCCAGACGCCAAACCAATTGTGCCTCGCTGATATCATTGTCCGAAATCCAGACCTAGTAGTAACACAGATACAATCATTTTGCACTCCCCACCTAGCTGGGGCTACAATAGAAGGCAGCTTTGGCCGTATTGCGGTCTTACCAGCATACTTCCAATTTGGTACTGATATCCTCCAGCACATAGCTCGACTGGAACAAGCTCTTGACCTCCTGGAGAACACTGATGTCATTATAGCAGCAGACTCGAATGCCCGGTTGACACAATGATTCAACACCTCTACCGACGCAAGAGGAGACACGTTAGATGAATTTATTGCCTCACGCGGCCTTGAAATCATCAACAGACCTGGACAACCAACCACCTACTCTTCGGGAAGTGGAGAGTCTAACCTGGACATCATACTGACTACTCTTCGCAATAGACTCCTTCAATGGCAAATGCATGACACGGCCAATACCAGCGACCATCGCCTCATCACCTACAGTGTCACCGATTCTGCCATCCCTTGTCAAGTGTCTATCCAGGATATTGCAAGATTTTCTTCTAAAACAGCGAACTGGAACCGGTTTGACAATGTAATTCAAGATGTTCTTCAGGACCCAGCTAGCAACTCCTACCAATCAATGAACAGTGTGCAGAAAACAGACTTTGTGCAGAATATGCTTCTCAAAGCTTCTGAGGCTTCCATGAAAAAATGTTCCAGGCACCCAAGATCTGTACCATGGTGGTCGCAGGAACTCACTAACCTGCGCAACTCTCTGAAGCACGCTCGCAAAGAGTACCAACGCAAGCGAAGGACTGAACCTGCTCACATTGTAGAACAGTATAGAGATCGATTCAAAGCAGTCCGCCGTGAATACACTAACAAAATTTACCATGCCAAGCAGAGTTCCTGGCGTTCCCTTGTCGACACTGAGGGTAACCGGAATCCGTGGAGTTTAGTCCACAAACTCGTGAAGAATAAGCTGGGATCCATGGATGTCATAAACTCTGTCCGCTGTGATGACTCATCTGAGACTACACGCTGGGAAGATAGAATCAATCACATTCTGGATGAATTAATATATCAGGACAACACCAATTCTGACACTGACATCAACAAGAAGATTGCAGCACAAAATTCCAGCTTCCAGCCAGACATTATGTAGGAACCATTCACAGAGGAGGAAGTCGATGCAGCAATTAAAAAAATCAAAAAAGGTAAAGCTCCTGGTCTGGATTTTATCGAAGGCGAGACTGTGCAACATCTCTGGGCCATAGCTCCAATGATACCTTTTCAGCTCTTCAACACCTATCTGAGTGAGGGCAACTTTCCATCACGTTGGAAGCATGCTAACCTGAGGATTAGCTAATCTCTTACCTAAGGATCCCACAAGTACCTCCAAGGCATACCGCCCGATTGCGCTGCTTCCCATTTTCGGCAAGGTTTTTGAGAAACTGCTGCTCTCCCGCTTCCAACCCCGATATGAAGCCAATGGTTTGGCATCCTCGCTTCAATTTGGATTCAAACAAGGGTGCTCCACAATTGATGCTCTATCTAAAACCCTCGAAGTGGCAGAACAGTCGGATGCAACTTATGTATTGGCAATCTTCATTGACTTTAAAGGAGCTTTTAACACAGTGTGGTGGCCGGGCGTTCTTCGGTGGGCCAGAGTCTCTAACTGTTCCTGGAATTTCTACCACTGCCTCAAAAGCTACTTCTCTAACCGCAAGGTCAGCATCAAAACAAAATATCACTGCATCACCCGACATCTAACCCGAGGCTGTCCCCAGGGCTTCATCCTGGGGCCAGCTGTCTGGAATATGATCATCGACGACTGGCTCCTGAGGGACCACCCACACACCACTCAGCTTTCTTACGCCGACGACATGGTTATCATCGTCGAGGGCACCACCCGCGCCACCATAAAAACCCAGGCTGCAGTTGTTCTCTCTGCTCTGACTGTATGGGCCACGAAAAATAAACTTTCAGTCTCCACTGAGAAGAGCAAAACCCTCCTATTGAAAGGCAAACCGGACTTCTCGAGACCTCCTATCATACGTTTTAATAACCGCCCACTGAAAAACTACTGATCGGCGAAGTACCTAGGAGTAATTTTGGACGACAGGAGAACTTTCATCCCCCATATCCAAGCTATCAGAGAAAAGATAAAAAATTACGTCACTATAACAGATATTTATTTAAAGTATACCCAGTAAAATAAAATAAAATAAAATATTTCCAGAAGCTTTCGGAACTCGTGTCCCTTTCTCAACTGACAGAATTTTTAAATACATTACAAGCAAACTGTGGCACGTTACTCATTCGTCATTGTTGTAGCACGGACGTGTGCTGCCTTGCGCCAGTGATCATCCATCAATAAAACGGTTGTCTCCAGGATTGGATGTATACGCATGCCTTTCTGGCGATTTAATGCCTTAGGGTTGTTCATTATGTTTAGTGACTCTAGCCATAGGCGGTGGCGAAAGTGTCGCGCGTGGTCCACTATCTCAAAGTCGCGCTTGGGGTCAAGATCGTGGTTGGTAGCCCAAAAATGTTCTGCAAGCGCGGACTGGTCAGTTTCGGCAAGCCGGATTGCTCTGTCGTGTTCCGTGAGGCGATCCTGGAGACGTCTCGATGTCTCACCTACGTAGCAACTGTTACAGGCCCTACAGGTGATACGGTACACTACATTGCTGCGTAAGACAGGTGTGACAGGGGTCTTCACACTGGAGACAAGTGAACGTAGGTTCCTACCTGGTAATTGTACACATTTTTATGTTGTAACTTCTCAGGATCTTCGAGATACGTCCTGACACTCCTGGATAGTACGGAATGTAGGCGGATGATATGCCGACTTGCTTCGGAGGTCTTGGGTTGGAAGTAAGCTCTTGTGCCTGTAACAAGCATCTGTTTAGTACATGGGATGGATAACCGCATCTGGTTAAGTCCGCCTTCACACGGGAGATCTCGTTACGTCTAATTGTGTCGGTGCTGGAATGGCTCCAGGCCCTGGAGAACAGGGTGCGGGCAGTGCTATTGAGATGGCTTGGAGCGTGGCCGGACCCGTAGTTGGTGAATTGACCGCACCACATGGGTTTGCGGTATACTGAGGTCTCTAGATGTGGGCCTACGCGATGCACTAGCACGTCCAGAAACGGGAGCGAACCGTCCACCTCTGATTCTACGGTAAACTTGATGAAATTGGATAGAGAGTTGAGGTATTCTAGTAGTACCGTTTCAGAACCACGTGGTATTATGGTAAAAATATCGTCGACATATCTACACCACGTTGTAATAGGTGTAGGTGGGTTCTGGTGTATCTGCTTCTCCAGATCTTCCATGGCGATGTTAGCTACTACGGAACTGACAGGGGCACCCATAGCAGTGCCATGTACTTGTTTGTAGAGTGAGTCTTCAAAGGTGAAGATGCTGCTAGAGAGGCATAGGTTGAGGGCGGTACAGATGTCATCAGTGGATAGTGACGTCCTGGATTGGAGGCTTAAGTCGCTCTCAAGGAGCCTTCTGGCGCAGTGCACGGCCTGTTGGACGGGAATCGAGGTGAATAAAGAAACCACGTCAAATGATGCCATGACAGAGTTATCAGGGATTGAAATGTCCTTAATGGTGTTAATGAATTCACTGCTGTTTTTAACGGTGTGAGATGTATTACCTATAAGAGGCGAGAGGAGGCTCGCGATGTGTTTGGACAGTTCATACGTTGGGGCACTGCAGCAAGACACTATAGGTCTGAGAGGAATACCCGGTTTATGGATCTTTGGTAATCCGTAGAATTGTGGTAGTTGACAGCCAGTACCACGCAGAAGATGGTGAGTCGCGGTCGGGATCTTCTTATCTTTAAGCCATGCGTGGACAAGTTTATTAACATTTGCTTCCAGACGTTTCAAGACTTTAACGGGAGGATCAGGTAGAGGTTCATATACGTTAGGATCGAGTAATAGGGCCAAGGCTTTCTCTCGGTAGGCTGATCGGTCCAGCACAACAGTCCGGCGCCCTTTATCCGCAGGAAGTACAACGATGGAGTTGTCTTTTCTTATAGATGACAGGGCGGCACGTTGGCGGTGGTTGAGGTTTGAGCACGTTTTTCGAGTGTTGCGGAGGACTGCGGCAGTCTTGAATCGGATCTCGTTGGCAGTTTCTTCGGGAAGGTTGGTAATACTGGCTTCTATGCCCATAGCGAGCTGTGTGATGGGAGGTTTCGATGGTATAACGGCGAATTTCATACCGTTTGATAAAACACTCAGCTGCTCGTTGGACAGTTGTTTGTTACTTAGATTCAAGACGAAAGAAGTCGTGTCGTCTGAACGAGTGTTCGTCTTTAAGGAGTTAGTTTCTATGCTCAAGTTTATGAACTTGCGCTGTTGGCGTAAACGGTAGGTATCCGAGGTCTGACTAGCCCGATGGCAGATGGTATGTATAAGGTTTGTAAATACAATAGGCGAGACCTTACCTTGTATATGTTGTAACAGTCTGGACTTGTTGTAGTCAGCGTTCCTGATTTCATGGTGGAGATGGGATATCCATAAATTTAACGTGCGCAGGCACGATCCATATGAGAGTTGTGGAACGGGGCTTTGTATCGGAACCCTTTAGGTATAATTCGATTGCTTTTGCATCTGTGGGCGAAGCGTAAATGTTGCCTGTAGCGAGCTATTGAGAGGAAGCATTTTTGCAACTGTGCACAATCGTTGTAGGTATTATGGCCATAAAGTGATCGAATAGTGACAAATGGGCCTGGAGTACTGGGGTCCATAGTTTAACAGATATTTATTTAAAGTATACCCAGTAAAATAAAATAAAATAAAATATTTCCAGAAGCTTTCGGAACTCGTGTCCCTTTCTCAACTGACAGAATTTTTAAATACATTACAAGCAAACTGTGGCACGTTACTCATTCGTCATTGTTGTAGCACGGACGTGTGCTGCCTTGCGCCAGTGATCATCCATCAATAAAACGGTTGTCTCCAAACTATGGACCCCAGTACTCCAGGCCCATTTGTCACTATTCGATCACTTTATGGCCATAATACCTACAACGATTGTGCACAGTTGCAAAAATGCTTCCTCTCAATAGCTCGCTACAGGCAACATTTACGCTTCGCCCACAGATGCAAAAGCAATCGAATTATACCTAAAGGGTTCCGATACAAAGCCCCGTTCCACAACTCTCATATGGATCGTGCCTGCTTTAACTTCAGCCTGCGCACGTTAAATTTATGGATATCCCATCTCCACCATGAAATCAGGAACGCTGACTACAACAAGTCCAGACTGTTACAACATATACAAGGTAAGGTCTCGCCTATTGTATTTACAAACCTTATACATACCATCTGCCATCGGGCTAGTCAGACCTCGGATACCTACCGTTTACGCCAACAGCGCAAGTTCATAAACTTGAGCATAGAAACTAACTCCTTAAAGACGAACACTCGTTCAGACGACACGACTTCTTTCGTCTTGAATCTAAGTAACAAACAACTGTCCAACGAGCAGCTGAGTGTTTTATCAAACGGTATGAAATTCGCCGTTATACCATCGAAACCTCCCATCACACAGCTCGCTATGGGCATAGAAGCCAGTATTACCAACCTTCCCGAAGAAACTGCCAACGAGATCCGATTCAAGACTGCCGCAGTCCTCCGCAACACTCGAAAAACGTGCTCAAACCTCAACCACCGCCAACGTGCCGCCCTGTCATCTATAAGAAAAGACAACTCCATCGTTGTACTTCCTGCGGATAAAGGGCGCCGGACTGTTGTGCTGGACCGATCAGCCTACCGAGAGAAAGCCTTGGCCCTATTACTCGATCCTAACGTATATGAACCTCTACCTGATCCTCCCGTTAAAGTCTTGAAACGTCTGGAAGCAAATGTTAATAAACTTGTCCACGCATGGCTTAAAGATAAGAAGATCCCGACCGCGACTCACCATCTTCTGCGTGGTACTGGCTGTCAACTACCACAATTCTACGGATTACCAAAGATCCATAAACCGGGTATTCCTCTCAGACCTATAGTGTCTTGCTGCAGTGCCCCAACGTATGAACTGTCCAAACACATCGCGAGCCTCCTCTCGCCTCTTATAGGTAATACATCTCACACCGTTAAAAACAGCAGTGAATTCATTAACACCATTAAGGACATTTCAATCCCTGATAACTCTGTCATGGCATCATTTGACGTGGTTTCTTTATTCACCTCGATTCCCGTCCAACAGGCCGTGCACTGCGCCAGAAGGCTCCTTGAGAGCGACTTAAGCCTCCAATCCAGGACGTCACTATCCACTGATGACATCTGTACCGCCCTCAACCTATGCCTCTCTAGCAGCATCTTCACCTTTGAAGACTCACTCTACAAACAAGTACATGGCACTGCTATGGGTGCCCCTGTCAGTTCCGTAGTAGCTAACATCGCCATGGAAGATCTGGAGAAGCAGATACACCAGAACCCACCTACACCTATTACAACGTGGTGTAGATATGTCGACGATATTTTTACCATAATACCACGTGGTTCTGAAACGGTACTACTAGAATACCTCAACTCTCTATCCAATTTCATCAAGTTTACCGTAGAATCAGAGGTGGACGGTTCGCTCCCGTTTCTGGACGTGCTAGTGCATCGCGTAGGCCCACATCTAGAGACCTCAGTATACCGCAAACCCATGTGGTGCGGTCAATTCACCAACTACGGGTCCGGCCACGCTCCAAGCCATCTCAATAGCACTGCCCGCACCCTGTTCTCCAGGGCCTGGAGCCATTCCAGCACCGACACAATTAGACGTAACGAGATCTCCCGTGTGAAGGCGGACTTAACCAGATGCGGTTATCCATCCCATGTACTAAACAGATGCTTGTTACAGGCACAAGAGCTTACTTCCAACCCAAGACCTCCGAAGCAAGTCGGCATATCATCCGCCTACATTCCGTACTATCCAGGAGTGTCAGGACGTATCTCGAAGATCCTGAGAAGTTACAACATAAAATGTGTACAATTACCAGGTAGGAACCTACGTTCACTTGTCTCCAGTGTGAAGACCCCTGTCACACCTGTCTTACGCAGCAATGTAGTGTACCGTATCACCTGTAGGGCCTGTAACAGTTGCTACGTAGGTGAGACATCGAGACGTCTCCAGGATCGCCTCACGGAACACGACAGAGCAATCCGGCTTGCCGAAACTGACCAGTCCGCGCTTGCAGAACATTTTTGGGCTACCAACCACGATCTTGACCCCAAGCGCGACTTTGAGATAGTGGACCACGCGCGACACTTTCGCCACCGCCTATGGCTAGAGTCACTAAACATAATGAACAACCCTAAGGCATTAAATCGCCAGAAAGGCATGCGTATACATCCAATCCTGGAGACAACCGTTTTATTGATGGATGATCACTGGCGCAAGGCAGCACACGTCCGTGCTACAACAATGACGAATGAGTAACGTGCCACAGTTTGCTTGTAATGTATTTAAAAATTCTGTCAGTTGAGAAAGGGACACGAGTTCCGAAAGCTTCTGGAAATATTTTATTTTATTTTATTTTACTGGGTATACTTTAAATAAATATCTGTTAAACTATGGACCCCAGTACTCCAGGCCCATTTGTCATTACGTCACTATGTTAGCATAGTGACGTAATTTTTTAAAATAAATGAATTAAAATCTACCGCGGTGGTTCCAATTTTATTTTAGGTCCTAGCCACTAAAATCCCAGGAAAGTAAGTGGCAGGACCTGCCAGAGTACAATTGACTCAATGGCAACACCCGGCTAGCCTCCACGTGGCGAGGTATGGGCAAGGTCGGGTCCCATTAGGGGCCTGGCGGCCAGTGAGACGGATAAACAATGGGCACACCATATAACACTACTCATGACCCACATACTTCTAAATCTCTGGTTTTGACAGGGTACTGTCACCGATACATAGAACATTCGCGGAGATGGGAGAAATCCCAGGAGCCGCTAGACCCTCAATATACCTCATACTATGTTAGCACGCTTTACCCGCAAGCACTGGGGTCTTAAAGGACCAACTCAACGCTTTCTATATTCAGCAGTATTCATACCAATTGTCACATATGGAGCTGCAGTATGGTACCACCGAATGACTTTAGTGCATGCACAACGTCAAATTCAGCAAATTTAATGACTTATGCTACTACAAATTACTCGCGAATGTAGAACGAAACCAACTGCCGCGGTACTAACAGGCTGGCTCCAAGTCGCTTTTATCGGACTCTCTCATGCTATTAAGAAGAATAAGGAAGCTGAATTCCTCGCTATTCAAACCCGTACCGATATCAAACAGGAACATAAACATGCGTGGATAGAATTGATAAACCTATGCCAAACCCGCTGGAATAACTCCGCAACTGGTGAAACTACTAAACTTTTCCTTCCTGAGGTACCCTACATCAACAAACAACGTTCCACTTGGTTCTTCCCTATAACGTCCATGCTTCCTTCCTTCCTATTAACTGGCCACGGGTCCTTCAAGAGACGCCTTCTAGAGTTCGGTCTAGTCGAGGATGTCCCCTGTACCTGCGGAGAACCTTGAAGACTGGGACCACGTGATGCACTCATGCAATGTATACTTAGACTTAAGAACGCAACTACTCCTAAACCTCCACACTACATCCCTTCGGCCAGAAACCAAGTTACTGGAATCTAACGATGCCTTCTGAGCATTGATCAGTTATGTCAACGAGGTCTTTCGTCGTTGCTGGTATCACCTGCAATTTCCTAACACTACTCCTGGATAACCTCCTCTAGACAGCAACTGACACCCAGCACCCGAAACTTCCAGGCATGAAACTGCAAATTGCGGCCAGTTCTGTCAACGCCGCTCCGTGATTCTCATTTGTGACGATTCCGGACTCTTTAATTTGAACTTTACCTGTTCTCTTCTCCCTCCCCGCAGTCCTTCTCCAGGGCTCACACAACTGTACCTAGCACTCTTCCTGCTCCTTTTCGTCTGGGGAGATGCCTACACTCTGTCATCCCCTGCTGTCTTCCCTGTCTTCCACTTTCGTGTCTCTTCTCTGACGAGCCCCTCCTCACTCTCGCTCCTGCAGGAGTGTGGACGGCCCGTCAGATGTCTTTTAACTCCCTGGTCCGGCTTCTCGTGCCAGTGGACGAATGCTGGGAGGCTCCTTCCTGGTGATCGCGCCTCCCAGTAACGAAGAGGCCAGTCAAACAACACACTACTCACACAACCCACACTGTGACTGGCTTTGCAATGGTAACAGAGTACTTAACGCGGATTTGTGGGAACCACGGGAACCGCATAACAAAAACACTGTGTCCACACTATTCAGATAATTTCGATGTGTACCTGATAGGATCAATAATCAGTCAGTATATAAAAAATATATTAATATAAGTACTAAAATACACTCGCCTACCAAACTTCATGTGACTTTCGTTCTGATTGCAGAAAACTGCGTAGCACTACGAAAATGGAAATGTTTTGGCAAACAAAAGTGATTCGCCGTTGCCCCGAATTCATTTAAATATGTACACTGAATATGTATCCACGCAAAGAGCTCAGAGAACTTCAATTAAAAAAAGATCCTAGTTGGATGTCATGGGGAGGAAAATGCTATGCTTGCTATTCTTCAGGAATTAAACATTCCCAAGTCAAAAATTGGTAATGTACTGAAGAAATAAAAGCAGTACTTATAAATAAATTATGTATAAACTTGTTCTTCAACACTGAATCCCAAGTGATAGACATTCGTGCGGCATCGGTTGAGAAACACTGCCTCAGAGAACTGAATTTTGGCTGTAATTTTCCCAAGTTATTGTTGTTTATTGAGATTTGCTTTTTAATTCCACTAAATATTGCCCTCGTTAATAGAACAGCTGATAGGAGTCGCCGTCCTCCCCACACCGAGTAAAAAATGCCTGAGTTCGAGTCCAGTCGATGACGTGAGGAATTTTTATGGGCCCTTTTCACAACGTGGCTAAGTTAGTCGGTTGTTGTAGGCTTTTAGGAGCATCAGCGACTAAGGCCATATTACTCCGTGTATATTGTCTGTAAATTGCACGTGTTCTGAAGTCGGCTTTCTGTTTGCTGGACGAAAAGCATGAATTTCCAGGAGAAAAAACACGCTACCCTCGCCTGAAATCGATTAACACAGCCACGTTGTGAGTTAGTCGGTCTCAGGCGAGAGTATCATGGTCCTTCCTCTATCTCCCCCTCTCGAAAACTCTGATTTTTCGTCCAGCAAACAGAAAATCGACCACAGAACACATGCAATTTACAGACGGTATATACAGAGCAATACGGCGCTAGTCGACGATGCTCTTAAAAGCCTACAACAACGACAACCACTCAGTGTCATACCTCGCTTTTATATTCTGTGTTTATATAATGTGATTTATTCTGTTTAATTTGTTCCGTACTTTATGTATGATTTAATATCAACTTTCTGTATAGCCCTCATAATACCAAGCCAACCGATCAAGAATCAGTATCACATAATTGCTCTTCTTTTTCCCAAAATAACCATTCGAAAAGGAATGGTTATGTCGTTTTATGGCACTTATCACTGCCACCTGTTAGATTTTACTTATATGTTTTTTAAACGCTTCATTTAAATATTTTAAATGTATTGGGACAGCAATTTGACTGCTGTCCTATTATGTTGAAAAATAGAACTGATTCAGATTCAAGATCAATACAGAGTGTTCTAAAGATAGATACGAGTAATGACAGATCAATTGAGGTGTGAACAATATAGCGCTAGTCGGAGGAAGAAGGACAGGGGAGAGAATTGAATGGTTTTTGTTTATGTGTGTTTTGTTGTTATTCAAAAATCCTCCCTTTACGTGAACTTTAATAATAACTCAGTAATGACTACACTTGCCTAGATTAAATTAACAATTGGATCAGTACTAATTCAGAACCGGTTTCCCAGTAGGTAATAAGTGAGGGAGCCTTAGGTGGCTCTGGGACTTCCCCCACTGGAAGACTGAGATATTTCACTTTAGAATATAAGCAAAGCGATCATTAGAAATGATGCTATTATATACACAGTGATCAGGACCAGCACGAACAGATAAGATGGCTGTTCTAGAAGAACTTCGAACGATGTTTATAAAATAATTATTTACTTATTGTACTTCAGAGAGGGAGAGGTCAGGAGGAGTGAATCGCACAGGAAAAGATTCAATCATATGTTCCAGGTGTAAAACATATGTGGTTGTGTTAGATACCAGGAATTAGAAGGCATTGTTCGCAATGTACAGTCTGACGTTGTTTGATGAAGATTCCATTCACTTTGAGTTCATGTACACATATATTGAAGATCAATACAAGGTGTTCTAAAGCTAGATACGACTAATAACAGCTCAATTGAGTTGGAAAAGCCTGGGTCTCATCTCATTCATGGATCCAAGATGAAAAATGAAGTATGTCCTTTTTGAGGATAGAAGGAACTTAAATGAGGGTTTTTAACCCCAATGGTTGAGTTAACCTGTCTCGGAAGAGGATTGTATGTTTTTTTTTAAATATCCCATATAACACATACTGAACATAGAACAGACACAATATCCTTACACGTCATGGCCTTAGTTGCTTCTGCACAAATTCTAAACAACCCCACCCACATTAACGTGCCAGTTAAGAACCTCAACGTCGAAAATGTTTGACAGTCTTCCGTCACGCATGACGTCTTCTGTGTTTTTCATGTCTTCCCTTATAATTTATCGGCTCTCCACTTTTCTCAAAAGATTGTGATTCTCTTGGGACTGGCGGAAAGCAGTTAACTGTAACAATACATCATCACCGTAATCCTCTTGCAACATCTTGTTAGCTCCCATCTCACAATCCTAACTCTAGTCGCGTACAAAACTTCAGAGCTTCTCATTTTCTGTGTCCTTTTATTTTCCTCGTGATTATGTATGCACACGCGTGCATATCAGAAAATAGAAATTAGTACAGGATTAGTATTAATAAAGACAAAATGACGCAAGGAAACCAGGCTTCTTTGTCATCAGCCTTAAAAAATCTTGTCACCTAGTTTCATCCCGGTATCTGCTGAAACTTTCTTTAAATTAATATAACCTCTTTAGTTCTCCGAGATCAGGTAACAAGTTGTTCCAACAGGTAATGACCCTTTAGGTAAAAGAAATTTTTCTTATAACTAAAACTGTCTTTCCTTAATCTTTCCTTATCATCTGTGGAAGGCGATTCAATTAAGGGAATTATTTAATTTACTCAATTCTCTCAAAAAGCGTAAATACTTTAGTCAAATCCCCATTCACACGCATGGTCTAAAGGCCCTGCACCCCACAAAACTCAAACTCTATAAGAACATTTATTTATACCTATAACTAACTGTTGCTCTTCGCTGAACCTTTTTCGGAAGATCGAGTCAAAAATGGAGTTTCTAAAAGTTGTGTACAAAATTCAAGGTGTGGCCTAACCAATGGCTTATATAATGGTGCAGTGACCTTGGTCTCTCTACTAGAAAAATTCTACTGCATCATTGATAAAGCGCCATATGTTTTTCTAGCAGTTATCTACAAGAGAACAAGGTTTAAAAGAACTTCATATCAGATTGCACAGTTGCCCCTAAGTCTTATTCATTGTCAATTGTTTTTAAGTTTGTTGGTTCCAACGCAGTATGACAAGCTGGGATTACTATTACTCACACGTAACTTTCCCAATATTGCACTTAGTAATTTTTCCGATCAGCTAAGTAATTTGTCTTGTTGAAGTAGTGTACCTTGGTTACTAGAGTTTACCAACCTTCCAGCCTTTGTATCAGTAGCACACTTTGGCATCAATCCGTTATGTTACCTTCATCACTGTCCTTAACAAACATTAGAAAAAAAAAAGGGACCTGATACTGAAACTTGTAGAATTCCACTCGAGCCCCTACCTGGGACAGTCAGAGCGATAGCCATTTATAACCACTCTTTCATTTCTATTAGTTAACCTTTTATCCAGAAAAGTAATACAGTGGATAAAAAGTTGATTCCCAGCAGTGGCACATTATTCCAACTTATGCAAAAGGTATTAATGTGGGACGATATCAAAGGCCTCATTAAAGTCTAAATGTACTATGTCAAATTTTTCCTTTTGCATCGTTTTATTTTGTAACATGCTTGCTACCATAACTTATCAGATTAGTTAGACATTATTTCCTTAACAAACCCATGCTACGTTCCTGCATATTTCAATTTCTGTCCAGATGATCCCGCAATGAATCTTTAATCATAGATTCTATAACTTTTCTGCTACAGCCACAGTAGCTAAACTTCCAGGTGTGTAATGACCAGTTTCAACCTTGCAACTACCCTTCTAAATTAGAGAGACACTTGTACATGTCCAATCTTCTTCATAACGCAATATTTTAATTTTGGAAGTTTATACACTCACTGAGTAAAACGTTCTAAACCTTTATTCAGTGTTTAGCTGGGTCACATTTTGCCCCAATTTACAGCCCATTCAAGTCGTGGCATGGATTTCACTCAGTATCCGAGGGAGTCTAACTCCAGCTTTGACCATTCCTCACATGAGGGTATTTCTCAGCTGCTGTATTAGTGTAAAGTGTGTTTGGTGTCAAGCGGCACCAGGAGTTTCTCCCATCTCCGCATTGCTTGCTTTGTGATAGGTGTGCCAGTTTGCTGGAAATGCCAGAGATTTAAAAGTGTATCGATATTGTACATGTGTAGTGTTGTGTACTGTTGTTCAACTCATCATTTAGCAGCTGGACCCCTAAATTCGCCCCGTGGAGGCAGACTAGGTACACCAGTATTATAATTATTTACTCTGGCAGGTCCTGCCACCTAATTTCCTGAGATTTCAGTGGCTAGGACCTAAAAAAAAAATTCATTTAATTAGTTTTATTTCAATTGCAAAGGGTAACGTCGCTTGAATAGGAAAGGCCTAGAATATGGGCGAAAGTTAATTTGAACGTATTTAAATTTTGTTGAGTGGGGCATTCGCTTTTTTTCCTTCAAAGCATTTATCTATTACTTCTTTCCTTTTACTTTATTCTTTCCCTTTTCCTTTCTTTTCCATTTCTTTTCTTATTCTCTCCTCTGGTTTTTGTAGTGTATTCTCTCTTAAGAGTCGCTGGGTTTGGAGGATTTGGACTGATCGCTGTGGGCTTTTGTAGACTTGCTGAAAAGCTATGCCGGTGGCTTTACGAGGTGTCAGTCTGTGGTTCTATGGGCGTGGAAGAGTTTTTTGTTTTGAAAAGAGCTCCTGCGCGAAGAGTGCGAAGGCACGGTAGTGTTCCTCATTTTGCAACACGATCAGCTGCTGTATTGTGGTCGGTAGAGAACTGTAAAGCCGAACTGCCCTTTCCAACATATCTTGGAAAGGGCAGTTCCGAAATCGGAAATCTTGAGAATATTCCTCGAACCATTCAGATATAATTTTTGTACTGTAGATAGTTGTGTTGTCGTCTTGAAAGAATGCGTCACAATCCAGATAAAAATGAACCATTGCAGGATGAAGTTGGTTGGATACTTTAGGAAGATATTCATTGGGCATAACACGACCTTTTACCAGAATGTACAGACCCAGTACCTATGAACAAAACATAATTCATACCATGATACCATCTGCAGCCGCTTCACTTGTGGACACGAGACCGTCTGAATGCATGGCTTCATGACGTTCACACCACGCTTTCATCATACTATTGGTGAAAAAAATGTGTGAATGGAGATTCGTCAGACCATGATATTTTTTCTACCGTTTCACGTCTCAGTCTGGAGATGGCGATACAACTACAGTTGAATCTTTCTTTTTTACAGAAAGAAGTGGATTTTGTATAGGCACACGACTACCAAATCCCAGATTCTTCGACTCCCGCGGCATAGTTCGTTGGAAATGGGTCTTTGTTTACTGAAATTGAAATTTTCAGTAATTTGCTGCTGTACATTAGATATTTTATTCTGACGCACAAATCGATTTAAATTCCTAGGTCTCGTTCTTGAAGTGCCGACTTACTGCTATCTTCCCCAAAGACTGTATTGACTAAGAAGCCCCAGGAAAGCGTACAGTATTTATCTGATACTAAGGGAACTTGGGATCATATTATGTAGCAACTTAGGTTTAATAGTGTACGACACTATGCAAACAGTGTTATGTTGCATAAGGCATAGTGTTAATTATCTGTTGACGCCAATATTTTGATCAGTGAGTGTATGGTTCTGTTTTGTTTTAACAAAATGTTTAAGGTTTTATACACAGTGTAACTGGAGCTCACCCTGTCTTTGTATAAATAAATAAATCTGTTATCTTGTTGTTTACTTTAATATCATAGGATAAATTCCATCAGCAGCTCCTGCTTTTTTTCCCTGTTCCCTCATTACTTCTCTAAAGATCCATTTTCAAATCCCACTATCCTCTAGAAATGTTATCTTGGCGAAGAGTAGTGTAAAGCCTAAAAGAATTCTCACCTTTTTATATTGATGCAATTGATTATTATTATTAAACTCTATGGCAAGCACGCACTATACACGAGTACAGTACGCAACTAGCAATAGTCACGGCATAGCGCCAGGAGTTTGCAACTTTTCTTGGATAAGAAAAAGATTAGGGAATAACAATTAATAATAATGGGAGTGTATACGAATAAATGCCAGCAATTAGTTCACATGAGTACAGAAGCAAAACAGTGGGCTACCTCAGCCATGATCTTAAACAGAAATCCTTTGTAGGGGTGATTGGATTGCAATGCACCTTTTGAGGTGATGAACAAATTACTTTAGCTCATCAGTTGTCCTTTTAGGGTCGTCAGCGATGTAACTAAAGCCATTTTGTAATGTAGAAATATGCTTCAGTCTTTTCGTACTGTTCAGAAAAGCAAATCTCTTTTTACTATTCCTCCTTCGTCCTCTTTTCCAACGTATTTTGAAAGGCTGCCTTGGCATTTGTTATTCCCTGAAAAACTTTATTGCAAATTAATATATACGTATCACAGTGTTCAGTATCGCTTCATAATTTATATTCATCCAGTTAAACTTTCTTTTCTGTTACTGACCTCATCTACTCAATGGTCATCCACTTTGGGACAGGTTTACAAGAATAAGAATTTAAACCGATCGGTGACTTCTAGAATTACTTCTTTAAATGGTTCCAGTTTAACATTTGTATTCGTTAGAATCGCCAGCTGATTTTATTCAAGAAATCCGGATAATTCCGAAAGCCATCATATCCTTTTTTTCTATTTTCTTCGCCGTCGCGGTAGCACAGTTGGTATAACCACCATCCTCCCCTTTTTCACAACGTGGCTGAGTTAGTCGGTCTCAGGCGAGGATAGCCTGACTTTTTTCTCCAGGAAACTTGGGTTTTTTTTCCCCAGCAAATTGACCACAGAACACGCGCAATTTATAGACAAACTATATACAGTGCAATATGGCCTAAGGTACTGATGCGGCTAAAACCCTACAACAACCAACCAACTACTTTTGTTCTGTTTTATGGCACTTTGCATTATATTTATCAATCACAAATCAGTATTTTATTATTTTTCCTTATATGCTTTTACACGTTTCCGACCTTCAAAAACGTCCTTGATGTCTCCTTTTGCGATGCCAAAATACTGTTAAGGCTTTTGCCTTTACTCTTCTTTCTAAAGATTGTAGAACTTGCAGCTATATTCCTAAATGTCTTCGATTTTTCTCCAAGGGCATTGACATAACACCACACTGAGCTCCTCAGAAAATTTTTATGCTTTAGAAGTTTCATTTTCTGATAACTAATAGCAAGTAGTTGAAAAACAAACAAAAAAAAAAGCTTTGTCAGCATGAAATTGGCAAAGAACGCGATATGTTAATGTCCCTTTTCTGAAGTTGCACGTCACCAGTTAGTTGTATGAAAGAGCATTTAGCTTAGAGTTAGCACGCACACACTTGTTTATGAACATAAGTGAAGGGCTTTCTCCGAGTGGGTTCATGCACAAATGGTTTTTATCAACAGTCCTGAGGCTCTTTGGAAAATTATTCAAACAGTGACGTTTTCCTTGTAACTTAGTATTTAGTTTATTAAAAAAATTCTGTCAGGGTCACCCAGGAATAACCTTATCTACTCGTGCGTTATTTTCATAAATTACATTGTGGTCTCTAGTCGGTTTGTCTGTTTTGCTGGATGAAAAACCAGAGTTTTCCAGAGAAAAGAACGTTTCTATCCTCACCTGAGACCCACTAATTCAACCACGAAGTGAAAAAAAGCTGATAAAAGTTCTTCGCGAATAAATAAAACTTTTGACCTACAGAGAGAGAGAGAGAGAGCGAGACTAAAGATTTCCGTTATCATTTTGAGCAGTCCTATCTGAGACGCAACACAGTTCTGTTACAAAATCGATAATTGCCGTAGTCGCACTTTAATGCTTTTTCTCGCACTATAACTTTAACGATGTAATGTCGGCACTTACCATAGGTTACACCGGACGTTGTCCATGGCAATGACAACGGAACGGCTTTTGCGTGTTAACTGAGGCGTACCACTTTTTTTCTTCTCTTCTGTCCCATTTCTCTCCCTTTTGTTATTATTTTTTTACTCTCTCTATTGAACATCTGAATGGTAGTAACGTGTCACTAAAAGCATCCATCGTCTAATGACCTCTGAACGCGTGTAGCTGCAAGAAGGCAAATACCAACGCCGCCACCAAGGTGGGCGGGGATGTGGACAGTTAAGAGTGGCCATTTGTGGATGTGAGATGCACGTAACTGTTGTTTTGGTCTAATGAAGCGTTGTTTGTGTTGAGTCCGCTGAGAACTGTGTTTAATGACCCCAAATCTGCGAAATACGTTTTCGGGGAAACTTTCCCAGTGAGTTGAATTGCACATTGTGAGACTTAAACTTTTTTATGTGTGTACTAAGTTAGAATTATTTAGAAATTAATTTATAACTTAGTACACGCATAAAAACGTTTGTCTCGCAATTTGCAATGCAACTCGCACACAACCCCCATTAAAAATTTTGCCAATCCTTGCTTTTTTTTACAAATAGGACAATAAGGTATGTAATAGGAGTACACTAAGAAGAAAGTCCAAGGCTGGGTGTGAATGCTTGCTGAATAATAATTTACTGTAGATAGAATATGTATCGGAATCTTTGTTGGGATCAACTGAGCTTGAATTTGTTGAGGTTGAAATTATACAGAAATCATCATTCTGTTCGTACTACAGAAAAAAGAAACATTACAACGTTTCTTGTTTCTATAGAACGAACGACATTGTCACTTATTTCAACGTGTTTTAGAGAATATAATAGCATTTTGTTATCAGTTAACCCGCAAAAATGATATAAAAACGATCGCTGGCCTGTTTTTCTTGCTCTACTAGTCCCACTGGCATCGATAAAACCATGAATGCAGGTGACTATTGTGACATACTGAACCCTTCCATCTTGTCTGTATGTGGCGATCCTTGGAAAAGGAGCCACATATTTTTTTTTTAGCATGGTAATAGTCCTTGTCGAACTTTTCATTTTCAATCCACAGCTCAGATCCGAATTTAACTAAGCCTTTGGGATGTTTGAAACAAAAGAAAGACGGAACATCTAATTCAAGGCGCAGAATTCAATGGATGAAATCTTATGTACATGATCCCTGCATGTCTAAATTTTTTATGTAAAATTGTTATTCTTATTAATAATAACTCAGTAGATATTAAGATCCTTTACACGTTCATCAGTTGACCAGGATGAAGGGTAGATAAAGCGCACAACACTCTCCAAATATTCAGTGACTAATGAGAATGGATCGAACATGTCAACTTTTATAAATACATAAAACTATGCTTTACACTTTAGTTTAATAAGAAACCATTTAATTTAATTAAAAAGGAATAAAAAATTTAATGGAAATGATAGTTTTATAAATAATAAATAACCATTTCGTTCTCAGATTATAAAATATTATTCTCGAAGAAATTACACTGGCTTTTCGAAGATGTCATTTCATTTTGAAAGAGGGTATTCCCTGAATTCGCATATAATTATATAGAATTAGTCGTTAAGAATGGAACAGGGGACTTTCTTTCATTTCCCGCACATTTAACGAATTCCATTAAGAATTCAACGTTTGGCACCATCTTCAGCTAGAAGTGACGTACAGTTAGGAAACCTAACTGTACTACTGGTCCCTTTACTACTGGTTTAGATTTTTCAGTAGGCTGTATCTCAGTTCATGTTTTCATAGTTTTAACTCCCCTGGATCTTAAATCTTTGATACCTTCAAAACTAATATTGAACAGTGTCTGTTTTTTTTTTGTTGTTTTATTTTCTTGATCTTTCCGATTGGAGCTGCTGTTCTAGCAAGGGCCGGCGCAAGGCACTTTAATGACTTAAGTGGAAAATTATAACTACTTTTGAACTTCAAGGCACCTTAAGGTAATTTCAGCTCTGTATAATCACTGTACCTAATAATGCACCCTCTCATCCTACTGGATACTGCAGAACTATAGTCGCAGAAGCTGATGCGCCATTAAAACCAAACCACAACCCCATCTATTGCTGCAGAAGTTTACTGTTTTCGGGGTTTCTTTCGCTTTTGGCTCCAGTATCATTCAGTACCCAGTTGATTTCAAGCTCCAGTATGGTAAAGTTTTAATTTTGGTTCTGTGGTTTTTTTTTTCCACTGAAGAACTTACCAAATGTAAATAACCTGAGCGAAACAGGAACTTGCCAAGGATGGATTCTACCTCAGTCAAAAGCATATGGAAGAAAAGCACTATAAATCCAAACTTTCCTTTAACATATTAAGATCAGTAGGTATACAGCTTGAGGATTTCTGACAAATAGAAGACATCCATTTTATTTCCTCTAAGGGGGTTTCAGTTTCCTTAAATTCTCCCAGAACACTTTATTGATCGTAGATATTTCAAAGGAACGAAATCTTCACATCACTCTTTCTTGCCTAGGGTCTGTGAGTTTGTGAATACTTTTAAATTGCTTCAGAATAGCATTACAGAACTCAGCTGCTCCTGGCAGAACGAGATATTCGGGGCTGTCACTAGTAGGACATCTCATAATGTAATGCTAGTTTAACACACACACATGAATGAAGAAAGTGTAATTCATTTTCAACCGCATCGGGTTATTTACTTAAACACTGCTAAGAAATTGGGTAGTTGACTTCAATAAGTATTGGAACAGATTTCTTGAATTTAAATGGAAGGCGTTACACCTCCCATTAAGAAAACAAACTACTTCCTTTCTCAGTGAACATTGAACGATAAGAAATCAGCGACATTTTAAGGTACTGTAATTACTTTAATTACTAGGAAAACATTGCTTTATTGTTGTCTGAATTTTTCTCAACAACCAAGGCTCGTTAGGCATCAGTATATTGTGTCTGCAGGTTATGTATGACAAAGGTGTTGTTAGCATGAAATAAAAAGGCATGATTTCAAGAACCAACCAAACGCAATCCCTTCGAGACCGACTAGCTCGGCCACGGTTTTGGAAACGCCTATAAACGTTCCTTTCGTCAAGGCGTTATTAAAATTCATACGTTTACCACACGCTATGGAAGTACAGAGAGTAATCTCCGTGTATAGCCCACTAGCAGCGGGCAAAGGAAGAATTTCATCATCTTCAAACGAGATATGATGACCGATGTGCATCGCGTCTGGACTATCGGACTGTTAAGATGAACTATCATCAGACGACATCATAATTAACTGATACCTGCAGTGTGGAACCTCGTAATCCATTGACATTCGCACTATGCGGAGAACTTGGAGACTGATATACAGTAATCTTAGACGAATGGACGAAACCAAGTATTCTGATGAATTTAGTTTTACAGCATTGATGGAATACCGTAAAACTGATTGGATACTGTAAACATCCCCATTTCGTACTGGGCAGCAACGTAGACAAGAAAGTTTACTTGAACATCATCACAGATTAAGTGCATTCGGAAATATCACACGTCTTCCCTGAAGGCGATGTTTAATTTCAGGACAGTGGTTAATAGGATTACATACACCCCCACTCAAATGTGTACGTGACTAGCTTGAAGAGTATGAGGGAGACTTCACATATCTGCTTTAGTCAGGTCACAGTCCTCATGCCGAAACTCAATCGAGCGATTGTAAGGTCAACTGAAAGGACTTCTTTATGAACATACCATTACAAGCATTTCTAAACAGTTGCAAATTATTTTTGCGACTATCTCGTACAGTATTCCATCCTACGTTTTAAAATCCCACGGATTCTATAGCAAGACGTGTCAGAGCAGTAATTCTGGACAAATGTGACTCAAGAAGGCAACCGGATCATGATCGTAATAAAGTAGCCAGCTAGTATAAATGCATATACAGTGCCTATATATTATACAAACACAATAAGCACAGCAGGGTTTACATTACTGTACGTCCATTTTTTTTCTTGATTCAGTTTTAATTTCTTTTAACCTCTTTAATTTTTATTTATTTACTTTACATATTTAATATAATTAAAAATATAGGATTTTTTCTGTTATAAGTTATTTCCATTCTGTTTTTTTCTATTCAAGTTTTATATTTTCCCTCGGAAAACCAGAAATTATCGTAATGATGAATTTTTGGGTAATTCGTTGTAATTTGGAGGGCCTTAAAGAGAATAGTGATCCATGTTCCTTACCAAAAGTCATATGAGAGGGAATTTTATGTATATTTCAAAAAGAAATCGAGTTGTTATGATCCTGTGCATTCTCCTGGTCTATGACATTGAACAGGCAATGGAGAAAAAGAAGCTTTTTAATGGCTATTCAGTTGTATTTTCCATCATGCTGCTTTATGGAACATAAAGGACTAAAAAGAATTCAGAATTCACCAGATTAATAGAATTCCTGTTGCGCTGGAATTAAAAGGTTTTTAGTATTGGTAGTGCGACGGGGAAGGTATGAAGGATAGGGAATTTTCCCCCTTTTTTGTCAGATGCAGAAAAGCTCTGCTTTCTTGCATCATTCAGCCATCATAATATACTAATACCAAGGTCCGAATCTTCTGTTATTCACTGAGATTTTTACATTTTGTCCCGCCTGGCTCTTCTTCCACCTGTGAGGAGTACCGATCTTTCCCATTTATCTTACTCAAACCCTTCGGCGCCTCAATTAGATATCTAGTCACATTTTTGCAGTTTCCACTTTCTGAACAGTTCTTCGTATGCACGTCATTCATTACTAATCTGATCTCCCTTCTCTGAATCCTCTCCAGAAGTCCTGTCTTTTTTCGGTGCTGTCACCAGACCTGAATACAATATTCCAATTGAGAGTAACTATCGCCTTTTAAAGAGAGATAATGACGTCCTAGGAAAGCACATGGAAAGACTCCATGTGCTTTCCTAGCCACCTATTTGTACTGACTGCATGGAAAATTTCATTGTCAGGATTGTCATAAGCATAGTCATTTTTCGGACCATGATAACCCTTACCATCTTCAAATCATCAGTAGACTTTGATAGCTTTCCTTGGATTCCATTATCAATATTATTTATGAAAATTAGAAATAGGAGACCAAGGAACTCCACTTGCTACACTGGACCCACCTTGAACAATGACGATTTATCACAACCCTCTTGTCTCCTATCTTTCAGCTAGTCGGCGATTCTAAGCTTGATCGCGTACTAGCTAAAAGCTTCTGCTAATGTCCATCGAAGGCTGTTATATAAACTGAAAGAAGTTACAGTTACTGGTAAAGAAAGCAATGACACTAAAAGCTGTTGGTTAGAGCCAGATGTCTTTTCTGACTCACCTTAGATAATTTGGGAAAATATCCTTAAGATGTCCTATTTATGTTATAAAACTGCAAAGCGCAGTTCTTTGACAGGAGGTTTAATCTACAATTGAATCTGTTTTGAGTTGGTTAACCAGTGGTCTGACAGTGCACCTAGTCATCGAATAACGTGAAGAAAATTTCTTATTAACGCTGTATTTACAATTAAAAAAAAAAAAAACTTGGCAAAGATTCAGGAAATGTCTTTATTATAGACACGTGACACCAGCTGCTCTACAGAACATTCAACGACAACTTAGGGTAAAGGAGGAGGAAAATAAAGAGCCAGCTAACAACAACAACACGGCCGATCGATGAAGTAATTCATAGAAAGTTTGAAAACGGAAAACTGTCAATTCTGTATTAGCAGAGCACACTTAACTGGAACTATAATTATAATGATAAAATCGCATTGTTAGTTTAATTTAGAGAATGCTATAATTACATGCCACAAAGTTCATTGATTAAAATGCTACCTTTAAGCAGGGACCTCATTCGTTGAAATAAATGGAATGATGGCGGTAGTTTCGAGATAGTGGTTTAGCAGAAGGATAATGGCCATCTTCTGAATTTACTGTGTGTAAAAGTAAACAGAGAGACTACCACATGCTGGAACGCGCAGTGCCTTCAACTAATTCTGGATCCAGTCAATATTTGTGGTTTGCGCAATTGGAAAATCTGAAAGTCAAATACGATAAGAATTTATTTTGAAGTCTGTCTTTCTCTTTCGTTCGCTGTACCTCCTACATTTTTTTATTATTTTGTTTATTTACTGCTTTCTCTCTCTCTCTCTCTCTCGCTTTTATTTAGATTGGCTAACACTTTCTTTCGAATCTCAAAAGCAAAAATTGTGGTTATTTCTAACTGCATCCTCGCTTTTTTGGTGACAAATATTTGCGTACTGGAATGCAATACTTCATAAGGTGTGACTGAACCCTTGGAATATTTTTATATCGACTCGTTTTACGTGAGTGGTAAAACTGAGTTTGAAAATGTCAGCTTATATATTTGAAGGTTGAATTTATGGTTCAATTTAGCACAGTAAAGAGAAGACTTCAACGGAATGTTTTCTTCGTTGATATAATTATTAATGTGAACTTTAAGGTTATATATACATAAACAGCAATGAACTATATGGAGAGGATGAAGAATTTCTTACAGTCGATTAGACTTTTACATGATCTTCGAAACTTTCTGATCCTGCTGAAAATGCAATCGTAAGCATTTTATTATGCTAAGTTCTAGACATGATACAGATTTAACAAAATTTCATTCAAAACGGAACGTTCTCGTTGGAAATTATCCTATGTCCACCCGTGCATGGAATATATAGAAACATACACTGTGCTGCCACTTTATTAGGTACACTCCTGCTGTGCATACAAATGGTTTGTTCCACAACGTTGCAAGTCACATTACCAAGTTCTGGATATAAATGCAGCAGAATAATCTTTCTAGTATGAGTTAAACGTACAAACCGTAGCAAGAATGGGGAAAAGGAGTGATCTAATGGACTGCGAACGTGGCATGGTAGTAGGTGCAAGACGTGCTGGACAAAGCATCTCTGAAACGGCAGTTCTCCTGAACTTTTCACGCACCACAGTTTCAAGGGCGTATCGAGAATGGTGCAGCGAACAGAAAACATCCTCTCAAGGGCACTTCTGTGGAAGAAAATCGCTTGTTCATGAGAGAGGTCAGAGGAGGATGGCTAGAATTGTGCAAGCAAACAGACGGGCCACAATGTCGCACATCACGTCAGAATACAACCTTGGTGCGCAGAACAAAATATCGCAACGGACCACTAGTCGCACTTTGTGGCGAATGGGCTACAACAGCCGACTGCCACATCGCGTACCTTTGTTATCAATGAAGAAGAAGAGAGCACGCCTCCTGTGGGCACAGCAACACAAGCACTGGACTATCGAGGATTGGAAAACAGTTGCTTGGTCTGACTAGTCGAAGTTCCTGGTGCATCATGTTGATGGAAGGCTCAGAATTTGGCGAAAACAACATGAATCCATGGACCCGTCATGTCTGACGACTACTGTACAATGTGGTGGGGGCAGTGTTATGGTGTGGGGAATGTTTTCTTGACACACGTTGGGTCCATTGATACCCATAGATTCACGTCTGAATGCCACATCGCACCTAAACATCGTTGCTGACAAAGTGCATCCGTTCATGTTGACAGTTTATCCTCAGTCAGATGGTTACTTCCAGCAGGATAATGCGCCGGTGCACAAAGCCCGAATCACCATGGAATGGTTCCAGGAATATGACAATGGCTTTTGTTTGCTGCAATGGCCCACTCAGTCCACGGATCTGAATCCTATTGAACATTTTTGGGATGAGCTGGAAAGGGCTGTTCTCTGCAGGCTTACACCTCCGTCGAATCTCAAGGAACTGCATGACACACTCATGTCTGCCTGGTACTCCATTCCTGCACAACATTTTCAGCATCTTGTTCAATCCATTCCTAGACGAAATTAGGCTGTTTTGAAGGCTAAATGAAGCTCAACACGCTACTACGTAGGTGTACGTAATAAAGTGGCAGCACAGTGTCTGTCTAAGCAGCTTTTTTCATAATTTTTTCAAATTGTTTTCAAAATGTTTGGGAAAAGCCGGATTAAAATCCTGTAATTCGATTATGTCCATGTGGAAATTATTGCATAATTATTGCCTAGAAGTATTAACAACTTAAGCAATGTGTACGCAGTGCGTTCGATCCTAAATTTATTTTTTACTTTTTCTGTTATTAACAATAGTGAAAGATAAATAATTGTCTCCTTACCAGTATAGAAAAGTAATTGTTTTCACTTGACTGCGCATACCTTCCAGTGTAATAGTCACTCCATATTTTGTAATGTTTTTTGGCTTTGTGTTTCAACAAATTAAAGAATCGTAGTAACTGTCAACACCTTTTAATGCAATTCATTTACTTCTTCCTGGATTTTAATAAGAAATTATGCCCTTTAAGGGAAAAGGTCATAATTTTGGGAGCTGTTGGCAGTAGTCATTTTGAGTATGGAGCTTTGGCTGTTTATTCAAACGGCCATAATACCATAATCCTGGTTTGAATAAATATTTTACCAGGTATATCTCTGCTTATTCTATCTCTGTTTTTTTTTTATTCTTTTCATTAATTTTTACCATTTAAATTTCCATAGCCAATTTTTAAGATTAAAACAGCCATAGTTCCATAACTGTTCAGAATCGAATCGAACAGATGTTTATAAGAACTTTTTTACTCAAAATGACTGCTGCCATCAACTTCCAAAGCTACGACTTGTATACTTTGCCCTCGTCGGTAGCACAGTTGGTCGATCATTGTCCTCCTCATGCCGGATGGGAAACACTTGAGTTCGAGTCCCATCGAGGGCAGGAGGATTTTTTATGTGCATGGCCTTTTCTCCCGTAAACTCGGGTTTTTTGTTCAGCAAACAGAAAATCGACCACAGAATACCTCTCAATCACCCTGTATAACATTTATTTTTTCACAAGTTGCTGAGGACTAGGAGCATCGAAACCAATCAGGTTAGTGCGCGATGTAGATGTGGTAAAAGCTCCCTCTCATATTTTTTTTCTTTTTTGGGGAGGGGCGAGTCATATAATTTCTTCCTCAGTATGCCCCAACAAGAGCTTTCGAGTTTAATTACGTTGATGTTCTTCAATAGTTCTGATACGTGAGGAAATAGCTGAATAAACTTTAAGTTATCCAGCAATTTTGTTATATATTTTTCTAACTATTCCTAATGACCCTAAATACTTGGGGAGAAAAGGGTTTTCCAGGTGACGGTGATGAACACGATAACCTTAAGGGTTTCTGTCCAATGGCACACTGAATTAGCTAAATACACCATCTTCTTTTGCTTTTTTTGTACGTAAGTTGCCTCTTTTAGATATTAAACAATAATTCTGTTAAAAGAAAACTGATATATTATTTATTGTTGTACACGATTTTAAATGGATGACTGAAATTTAAAGAAAAAAATGAAGTCGAAGATGATACGAATCCACTGGACTTTCTCGTGAACAGAAGAGAAACTAAAAAGTAATTAAAAAGTGTATTTTAATTATTTTTCTCTAATTAAATTAATATTAGGTTAAGCGAGCTTGGAGAAACAGATATCAGATTGTAGTTTAACACTGTAGCACAGTTCTGCGGAAATTTTCTGTCATCCACTTTATTTTCTGCACCAGTGGAGCAAACTAAAAGTTTCTTTTTCTTATCACAAACACTAGAAAATAGAATTTATTTTCCAGTTCTTAAATTTCAGCCAGCTTAATTACCGCGTGCATTCTATCTTTTCACTGGCGTCTTTCTCTTCAGCGACGAAACAATAGCTTGAGGCGAGTTATTCACCACATACGTAGGATTATATTAACATTACGTGTGGGATCCAAAGAGTCAGCGCCACAGTAACAAGTTTAGGTTTCTTCATTTCAGCGTTATTTAAGACAACGATTTCAAGCAGAAGAATTATTCAGTGGCAACACATCTCTCACGCTTTACACTTTCCAGTCATATTTGAAAATTACAAAATTAAGAAATTATGAGGGCGAAAATTATTGATGAAAAACTATTTGAACATCAAGTAGCTTTTCGGATATATTTTTCCTCAGTAATTAGTAATTTTTGGCATATTTTGTTTTCGTGTATTTTTATTTTAAATTATAGCTATGGGCCTCAAAAGCTGGAAGTACCTGGGATCTCTGGTCCTGCGAGTACCTTGGTCCGATAATAAACCATTAGTGCTGTTCGTAATTTATATATTTTTTAGCTGTTTTTGACATCGAATAACGAGCTTAATGCTGATGGAAGTGATACTTAAAGTTGCAAAGGAACAGTGCTGGCAGAGCTTGGTCTGGTTAAGCTGCAATTATCAAAATCTTTCACCTTATTGTATGGAGTTCGGTTATAACAGAAACACCAATCAATTGGAAAATAAATCAATGCAAGACTAGTAACAGTGTCTGTTTACTGTATACTTTGCCCTCGTGGGTACAAAGTTGGTACGATTACCATCTTCTTCACGCCGGATGGGAAAGACCTGAGTTCGAATCCCATCGAGGACAGGAGCAATTTTCATGGGCTTTTTTCACAACGTGGCTGAATTAGTCGGTCTCAGGCGAGGGTAGCATGGTTTTTTCTCCCGGAAACTCGGGTTTTTCGTTCAGCAAACAGAAAATTGACCACAGAACACACGCAATTTACAGACAATATATTTCGCTGATGCTCCTAAAACTCTACAAGAACAATAACAACTGCATATTTTTCTAAATAAAAATTCTATGGCATACTTTGATGTTTTGATTGGTTTCAGGAAGAGTTGCTCGGGTATATACAATTACGTGAATTTATTTTATTTGGTTGGTTAGGACTTGGAATTACAAGTGCAAAGCAATGACTCAATGTAAAGAAATAGTTACGGTCCTGCAAATCTCTGAGAGCTTTTAGTTTTAAGATTTTTAAAACTACAACTCCAAAGTAGATGCGTTGCATATGAAATGTTTAATAAACTATTTACTTTTTGGTAATGTGCATGGAGTCTAGTGTTTTTAATTATATGCGCGTTGGCATATTTGCAAATTACTTGTCATGTCACATAAATGGCACGATGGTTTAATTCAGAGATCCCATTTTTGTTTTTATTTTTGTGTATGTGTGTAAGATAAAAAGAAAACGCTCGATCCAACAAAGAGGAAGAGGGGAGGAGAATTGAATTAAGCCATTGTGCTCATTACCGTGCAAAAACTGACTAAACAAAAACGCCACTGTAAACACGCGCACGATGTTTAAAATTGGCAGTTTGCATACGGGTACATCATAATGCAACAACAACTGCCATTTCAGTTGCTTACAACCTTGAAAAACCTTGAAAAACCACGCAATGTCAACACATCCGAACTGCATTCTGGAGCTTAGAACTGTAGGCTAATGAAAATTACGTAATGGAGTACGTACGTAATCCTTGCCAGTTTTTAGGACGATGTACTAGGAAAATTTCGCCACACTTTCAGGATGGTTTTCAGTTCATTTTTAATGCTTTATTGTATAATATATACACAAAAAACGTCGACAAGAATGCATCAAGCAGCGCAGGTTTGATTTTTTCCTTAACTTTCATTCACTCGTACTCTGCTGTATCAGAGAAACTATTGTGGCGTCTGTTTAACCTTCCCGTTTTGTTTTAATTATGAAACATGAATTGAAAACAGTGATATATTAATTATGATTGTTAAACACAGTTAAAAATATCGACGAAAACAAGAAACTTTTTATCGCACTTTTTTTTATAATTTTCAAAGTCAAAGACATAATGAAACTCAAACACTCGTGTGGCGTCTGAGAGACACAACACGAACATATGTGTTTTTTTCAGCTGTTCACGTTCAGTCAGCAAAATCAAAGGATTATGGCAAGATTTGATCCCTGTCGCTGACGTCTCAAAGACAAAGTGAGAATGAGTGTCGCGTAGAAGACAGGTAGACGCATTTGCTCAACTGGCGTCTGTTAAACGCCAAACAAAAATTGAATGTTTTATAATTCATAGTATATCGCAATGAAAACAGAAAATACCGCATAACCAGTTGGAGATTATTGGTGGAGGAAGGCACATGGAGGATTTAATTGGCTTTTTTCACCGAATTTGTTGCTTATGACAATGCTGCCATTTATCATCTTATGATCAGTGCCTCAAACAAGCAACAGAAGATTTTTTTGTTCTCTTAAGTACGGTTTATCTGTAGAAACTTGATACGAATTGAGAAATAATGAAGGAAAATGCAAATTTAAAATTATGTGAGCAGTAAACAGGTTGTAGCTACTTGGTGGGATGAAACTGAAAAAACACAGGTCCTCTGGTACTATTGAATTACGCAGCAAGATTCTGGATTTTCTGCAGTAAACAATCATTATTAGACATTGGTTGTAAGAGCTCCAAGCTCCGTTTATTATCCATTCACTACTGAGAGAGAGAGAGAGAGAGAGAGAGAGAGAGAGAGAGAGAGAGAGAGAGAGAGAGAGAGAGGTCTAAATATTTCATTCTTCAACTGGTGACGAGAAAATGGCAAACCAGCCTTTTGGGCAAAAGCAGAAAGAGAAATTTAGAAAATGGCAGGAGTTAAGACATTGGAAGACATCCACAGGCATCGTTGATGTTAGCGCTGAAACAGCCTGGACAGCTAATGTAGGTTATAAGGTGCACTACGAAGTCGTAGACTAGCCGCATGTCGTTATCCCGTTGCCTAGTTACTCCAATAAGGACCAACAACGCACGTACTGATTCTCCTTTTCGCATCTGTAAGGCACGTGTAATCGTGCGATAAAATAAAAATCTCGCTGGCACGGGAGAAAGTTCAAACGCACGTTCCTGTCCATTTTGATCGGCGTATGCATCGACAATGTTCCAAAAGCAATACTCTCTTTTATATTTATATTCGTAAAATACCATTTTGTTTTTCGTTTTATGTCAGAAGCACGCTTGCGACATCGGTTGGCTCCTCTCAAAATGTTATATTACATTTCTTTGTTATAAACTTTGCATTTGAATATAGGAGACAAAGCGCGTACACAACGAGAAGAAATCAAACTCTTGTGTATAGTCTGCTAAGTCTTCACCTTGTTTGCGTCGAATTTTGCACGCCCGTGCAATGGTGTAAGCGATTTTTTCCCCTCACGACGCTCGAGCCTGACGTTGCTCCTACCTTGCGACGCACAAATATCCGATTGCCATCCGGATTTTCAGGAAGCCAAAGAAGGAAACCGAATATCCGTGGGCTGGCTTCTACACCGCATTATTTCTTGGAAACAGACAGATATTCCAGAGAAAGAATATGCAAATGTGTAGAGTGATTGTAAGTGAACTCGTTTCAATTCGATATATATGTGTGCGTCATCTTGAGAAAAGTCCAGAATCCCTAAGGTAAATTTAGAAATCGAGACTGTGGACTTTGTACTTTGTTGAAATTTAGTATTAGTTAATAATGTGTCGTTCGATGTAATATTTCGATATATAATATCGAATAACGACATAATTTTCACCGTGGAGGGATTGTAATACGTGCTTTTTGTACTCTGTAGCAGGATATGAATTCTGTTACAGTTTAAGGTGTTGGAATAATGGTTTCAGAATTTCATTAAAATAATGGCAAGGTTTCACAGTATTTATTTTAAGGTTTTATTTTTAAGATTTTAGAATTTCATTAAAGTAATGGCCGGTTTCAGCGTTTATTTTAAGGTTTTATTTTTAAGGTTTGTTTAAAAGTGTTAAGGTGTTATTTTAAAGGTTTTTAAAAGTTTTAAGGTTTTATTTTAAAGGTTTTTAAAAAGTTTTAAATTCGTTTTAAGGTTTTATGTTTATTTTAAAGTTTTATCTTTAAGGTTTTAGAATTTTTAAGATTTTAATACTTGTTTATTTTAAGGTTTTGGGGTTTTATGTTTATTTTAAAGTTTTTTTATGGTTTTATGTTTATTTTAAAGTTTTTTTATGGTTTTAGAATTTCAATAAAATAATATTCGATTTTAAGATTTTATGTTTATATTATGGTTTTATTTGTAAGGTTTTAGAATTTCATTAAAATAATGACCAGTTCCAATTTTTTTACGGTTTTATGTTTATTTTAAAGTTTTAAGGTTTTATGTTTATTTTAAAGTTTAATTTTAAAGGTTTTAATGTTTGTGTATTTTAAGGTTTTATTTTTTTATGGTTTTAGAATTTAAGGTTTGTTTATTTTGAGGTTTTACGGTTTTATGTTTATATTAAGGTTTTATTTGTAAGGTATTAGAATTTCATTAAAATAATGACCGGTTTCAGAGTGTTTATTTTCCCCGTTTCCAAAATGATAAACATCAAGGTTGGAGAACGCATTGTTAGAGAATTCCTTTTTCACATCCTTTCACTGTAACTGTTTAAAAAATACTTCAAAGGGGAGTGGTGGAGGAAGCTATGACAGGGAGCTCTGTCTTTCCGTTCTTTCCTCTTATATGTAATATAATATAAAACGGTATTTAATTATTACTTGGTGTGACATTACAAACTCTGAGCTGCTAATTTAAAAATTTTTACATTGTTTTTTCAAGACTCAAAGGTCTACTTTTTTCCCATCATTTAATTTGACCTATGGAAGTTAAACAGAACGATCCTCCTGGTTGCGTGACTGAGTTAAGAAAGTAAATGACCATACTCGAGATGAAAAAATAAAATAATAATAAAGAAACACAAATTTAGGGTTCTCTTGCGTTCTCTTTACTCTTTTGTTTCTTTTTCGATGGTCAAGGTCTGGAAATGCGGCAGAACAAGGTCAAGGCTACATGTGGGATGAGGAATAAGAATGGAACGGCAGAGATGTGGACGGTCGATGCTGAAAATGAGGCTAATCGAAGTGCTCCTCCATCCAGAAGAGCCCTACTACGATTCCGTTTGCTAGGGTTCTCCGGAGCACGCAACCACGAAACATCTGCTTAAAATGCACGCGGTGAAGTTGTGTGGAGGGTATTTCTCTGGGCAATAAGTAAAAGAAGGAAAGGACACCTGTGACCTTTTCCCTGAGCTCGAACGAGTTGTCTTGACAGATTCACGTGAAAAAAATATCGCAATCTGGTGGTGTATATTCCTGCTTGTTTCTTATATTATCAACTTAAGGTTGTGCGGTTTTCCCATTTGCAACGTTTTAATACTAATAAGCATTCAAATATTATCCACAAAAGGAAGGAAGTATTTTAATAAGTTAATAATTTATATTAACTTATATAACTTCCGTGTTATATAATTAATATAACACGGAAGGGGGGAATCTACTCTCCAGGTCTGAGTTCGACTAAGCACAGTCCCGATTGAAAAAGCCTTTAGAAATCCTTCTCTCAGTGAAGGGAGATTCGAGCCCAGATCTCACCAACCGAGTGATGTGACGAACCCACTATACTGTCACGAAGGACCTTGAGTGTTTGTATAATGGACTTATTTTTCTGTTATGTATATTTGTATAATGAACCCCTCTTCTACCTATATTTGTATGTTTGTATATTTTTGTGTCCTTGTCTATTATATTTGCACGCTACTTCTATTTTCAGTTTCTGATTAGTAGGTGATGATAAGAAAAAGTAGTAAGTTAAATCGTTATGTGTTTCCCTGAAGCTTCGTTCCTCACCACTCTCATTTACTTATCTATTCAGCCTTTGGCCTTGTTTGGAAAGGCCAAATTACAGATTATAACCAAACTGTACCAAAGCTTTTTCTTCCATGACTTACTTATTCATGGTTAAATGTTGGCTTCAATCCAAGAATCTTCAACGTTGACTGTATTTCCATATGTTGTAATTCCTCTTGAAGTTCTTTAGGCTCGGATAACCTTCCTTATCAGTTTTTGCATCTGTTAATGTAGTATGTGCGTAATACAATTGAAAATAGCAATAACAATTTTTGTCCATGGGCTGGAGCAAGAAGGCGGTGGTGAGAGGACAAATTTCTCTTTTACATTTAGATTCGCGTTACTTAAATTTTTTGGATGTTCAGGTATATTGGCCAGAATTAAGAGAGTTCAAATGTCTGATTGTTGTCCTTACAATATTTTTGCGCTGATAGCTCAAATAAAACCAGTCGTCCTTGGATTTGATTTCCATAAGAGTATCATTATATTTTGCTCTTAATAACTCGGGGATTTTCAGAGTGCTGCACTTTAAAATCATCTGCTGTATTACATCCAAGAGCAATACGTTTTGTTGGTTTGAATCGTGATGCAGTTGAATTCTCGCTGGCATATTCTTTTAGAGTAGCCCAATTTCATGCTCATTAAAAACCTAACGAGAACAACAAGCCCTCCTCCCCTATCTTCAAATGATCATGGGGATGCCTTGAGGCCGCATTATGTTTGCATTTAAAATTACTTTAAGATTATGAAATCTCTCCTCTTCTTAAATCTATGAAATCAGAAATAACCTGACTAAATGGAGGCTCATCACTAGTACTTTTACCTGTCCTTTCTTTCAAATCATTATACAGTACTCACCTTTGCTTTAATTATGATCTCACAAATAGGAACATGTTTCGGACACTTAATTATCTATCCAAAGTTTTAAAAGCCTTTCCATTTCAACACCCATAAAAAGTCCTAGACGTGTAGTAGGACTTTATCACAAGCTATCAAGTTACATCTACATTTCTGTAAAACTTTCTCTAGAATTTTCTCATTCTCTTTCACATGAGTATTAATAGTAAAATGAGCCATCCCAACGATCGTATAATTTCAGCATTTCCCACACCTTTCTCAACACTTTAAAATTTCTAAAGTTCACGAATCTTACGCTCTTTTATATTTGACCCGCTTGCATTGTCACTATTAGAAAGGTTTTGCATTATCACCTAGAACTGATCCACGGGCGGAAGTTGCTTGCCGACTAGAAGAGGGGTCCATGAAGAAGAAGAAGAGATTGCAGCCGAAAACACTGTAGAAGTTGATAGCAACATTGTTGGGAATTCTGACCAGAATACATTGGAAGTCGTGCTCATTTCAATCGATTTAATGACCAGCATTTTGTCGTCCAAGTAATTTATTCCTTTTCGGTTATTTCTCCTTTTGGACGACGACTGCTTGATATCCATCGAAAAGGCGAGCTTCAACCGGTCGAAATTCGAATTGAAGTTGTATGTACAGCTCGATATTTTTGACCGTTATGACGGTCGAATCTGGAAGTTGATGTATTGGCAATATTATTGATAATGCTAATTTTTAAATGAAGATAAACAACAGTTAAATTGTAGCTGTTGGTTTTGATTAGGGCTAGCTCATTGAGATAAATGCCAGAATCATTAATGTTCAATTTGGGAAGTTAATAGCAATAGCCATATAGTGCAAGGAAGCCATAGGCTTTTTCATTAATTAATGATTAAAATATTATTTATGTTTCTGCATAAAAATGGGCTGTCTTTTCGTTATGCCCTTTATTTTTATGTGACAACGGATGTGAATATAAATATGGTGATGTAATACGATAAATGTACAGTAGTTTTCTGCTCAGTGTGAACAACGTGTCAATTGTTTGAATAATATAGATTATGAATCTATTAGTGTGGATTCGTCCATGGATCCGTTAGTGTGTCCTAAGTCGAGGTAGTAGATTTATTTTTCAATCTTTATTAGACAGAAGAATTTCTTTGAGCATATTTTTATTATATGTAAAATTAACTAAACTAAACAAATGTTCGAATCCCATTCTGCTAGTGGATGGCTAGATTTAGCATAGCCGAATAATATTAAGAAATGTACGTTAGCCATGGCAGACAACCTTTTTGGAGGCTTGGCATAGAAAAGAGGCTTCTGAGATTGGAAGAGTGGAATGGCAAAGTAGATAACTAACTAAAAGCAAAATTTTGTTGCTTGTCTCAAGGACTGTGGAGTCAAACTGATGATGTATTTAGATTACAGCTTGGCACGCTGTTTCTACAATTCAAACAAAATGTGGCGCTACTAGATATTTAATAGAGGTTTCTGATTTTTTTGGTTAGTTCGTGTAGAATACATATTGAGTAGAAGAGCATCTACTTCACAAGCACAAAAAACTGACTGGAATGTTTCTGTGAAATAACATGACGTAAGAGCTGGCTTAACTTTCTTTTCTCCACAAGATCAATAAAGCGCCACTGACTTGTACACATAAGAAAAAAAAATAGGTTACTTACAGATGAGTTATTAAAAATCATGTGAAACAAAATGCAGTCAGAGACGTAAATGTGAGGTATTTCCAATAGTTTCTTCTCACCCCACAAGAACTCATGGAAGTTGCAGATTCCCTATTGAAAAACATCATAATCAGAGTACTCGTTTGTGGTATAACAAACCAGCTGCATTTTTACGAATATTTCTCATCCCACGTTAGTTAAAAGCTGCCTTAGATATCGGAAGTAACTTTTAAGAAAATAAAATTACTTTCTTGTCATGCAAAGTTTACATAAACATTCCAATTACGCAGCAGTTCCTGAAAAGGCCAAATCTATAAACATAAGCCACAAGCAATTATTAATTCTTAGACAGCATTTTGCTTACGAAGACTGCTCATTTGCATCGTTGTAGCTAAAGCTGTTTATCTTCCGGACTGCGCGATTGGGACACACCCCTGTAATTGCTGTCTGTCACAACCTACTTCCATTCTGCTTTCTAAAATTCCTCCTCAGAAACAGAGTCAAATGTTAATGTGCTCTTCTAAACGAATTCTGAAAGAAAGAGGACCTTTAATAATTATTCAAGGAAAAGGCAATTCAATGAATTACCCAATTCATTGAAATCAATTCGAGGAATTGCCCAAATTATTCGAGGAAAAGGCAAATAGATGTGTATGCGATTAACTGCCATAAACCATTCAATACTGCTTTAAGGATGAGCAATCCTTACCGATTTTATTGAAGCTCTTCAGCATCATGAAGATAAAAATGGTCTTTGTCGGACCATAAAACAAAGAGAACTGTTATGCAAAATTAATGGAGTTTTTGATACTGTGAACTACATCTACAAAGTGAGCATTCTAGTGTTTTTGGAACTCCGGCTTAGTTATATTAATCTGACTATGCCTTGAGTACAGTCGAGCAAAATAGTAAGGAAAAATACTTAATTAAATATTTTTAAAGGAATTTTTACTTCTAATAGTTTAAAGACTTTAATATATATCGTTTGCTTAGTAGTTTTACAGAGAAGTACGAATTTATAATTGTTTTTGAATTATAAAAGTAAAGGCGTGCCAATTCATGTCATTTAATGCCCTTTGGTTTCAAATGAATAGTGCGAATCTCGCTTTGTACATGTAGCCACAGAGTACATATACGAAGGGAGGATGTGTACATTTACATGTTCGTAGTGAGGGATATGTAGTTGCGACTACATCATCCGTCACTTACTCAGACCACATATTCCGATTTGTCACTTATTTGATCGCAACACAAGTTTGAATCACGGTCACTCAAAGCGCGTGTACTTCTGTATTCTCGAGCTTGACCAATTGGCTATGGCAGTAGCGATTGTACGAAAAGTAGAAAGGAAAGAATTAATGGATCTGCATAAAGCAATGATAGGTGACCGCTCCAGGTGGCTAATTTTACAAGATGGGTGAACTTTTGACATGGTCGATTCTCTGACGCTTGGACGCTTCGCTGTCCGCTTTATACGTCCCAGTTAATGAACGGAAATCATTAATCAGAACAATCGTTCAATAACTTGTGGGTGGTATGGGATGTTACTGGAAGAAACTAATTTCTTTTGAAATCATCCCCACTACACTTCCTTGCCATTTAATACCATAGATCTCTTTCTTCCTCCCTCGCCTACTCACACAAAAGAAGGGAAAAACGACCCATTTCAGATGCAATCACAGAGTACAATTTCTCTAGTGCAATCCCCGTGATAGCACATTAAGGCTGTAGTTCCAACAGATTGTATCAATACTGCCATTTCAGTGCAAGACATTGCATTAGAAAATGGAATCTAGTAGTGGATTTCCTTCCCTCCCTCCGTCCCAGATCTTTTACATGGAATTCAATGAATAAACTTGAGCTGGAGGAGGAGGGCTGTGAGATCGTAAAAGGGTTCTAACGTCTGGTTGGAAACGAACAAGTCTGTCTGTCTCTCTCTCTCTTTTTCTCTATACAGCAGAGAAAAGTGACAGATTTGAGAAGAATTGTCAGTTGTACCCTTGCTACAAATTTTAAAGCCATTTAGATAAATTCATATATCGACTGTAGGTCTTTTACGTTGATGACAACAAAGTATTTTATTTCTTAGATGAAATTTTCACCATCAAGAAGCAAACACTATTAATGAAAAGAGTCCTCTTTATTTGACCGTCTTCTATTGCATATTTCAGTGAACTGCAATAATTTAAAATTACTGCGAACTTGTCAGTTTCTAAAATGATCATAAGTCATGGTAAACTACGTTTTCAACTGCTGGAATAAGGTAGTGGTAAGAGCCCTCTTAAATTTGCAATAAAGTCAATAAATAGCTCGCGGAATGGAATATAACTTAAAACGTTTAGCTAGTAGCACTTATTGTAAGAAATATTTGTGCCTGGCTGCATGTTCTCTGCGAGATAATTTTTATTTTTCTGCTTTAAGTATTTGAAGTAATCTTTCACGTCGAAGCTTTACAGTGCTAAGGCCACAATTATCTTTAAGGTAAACTACTTTAGTTTTAAATAACTGTGGTCTTCGTAAATGCTTTTAAGTTTGGTTTTTCCTCCAGACAAGGTAGCTTCGGTATATCTTTATATTGCCGATGCCTTGTGTCGGTTGAAAATAGATTTTGCTCTGGAATTCAAGATCCTAGGTTAAGCAGTGCCAGAGATTTTCCACTACCTGTGAAGGGCCTGCTTATTGTCAAAACTTTACGATAAATCTTTGGTTCACCAAGCCCTGGTCCCCGGCGAAATGCGAACCTTTTAAACGATGAATAGAGGGTGATCGTATATGTCCATCTCCTGATGAGGTCCACTGCGAGGATTGAGTCACATCCTTCTAATCTTGTAAACATTGATTTGCATGTTAAAACCGGCCATCATTTTCACAGCTGGTCGCACAGTTGAACTTTTAAGGACAGTGCAATTGGAACATTTCAGTACGGTAGCGACTTATATATTAATATTATGAGAATGTGCAATTTTATTCCCTGAACGGCTTTAAGACCAGGAGGATATGGACTATTTTTTTTTACATTTTTTTTAACATAAATTTTCATTATATAATTTAAATATCAACGCTACTGTTGATCTAAAATGCTCATCAGTGTATCAAAAAATCGTGTTGTCATTATTTTATCTTGTACAACGCTTATGAAGACTTAATTGAGTTATGCGCGATATGTTACAATCCAATTTTCGGATTTGTTCTTATAATTTTATACAAAAATATGTTATATTAAAGTACATGTTAATTTAGAACTTTTAATGGACAGTGATAGCTTTAACGGTATTATTTCAAGCTAGGTCTTTGGCCTTTTGTTCTTGACGTTTTATAATGGGCATATATGAGGTGAGTGAAATGGATTGCCTATATGTAAATTACGTGTCGCTGTGGATTTGAAATTAGGAATTGCAACTCATACTGAACAAAAGAACAGGAAGTGATGCCCAGCATCAGAGACAGACAATATGGAGTTCACAAGTGCATTCAATCTGTGCAACGTAGTGTTATTCAATTTCTTGGAGTGAAGGGTGTCTCTTCAGGAGAATTTCACTTGGCGTATGAGAAAGGTGCTTGTCGACAACTGTATGCCCTGCCCACACATGTACGTGTGTGTGGTGTGTTGTTGTGTTAGGCCACTTCGCCACTAGGGAGAAGCGAACACCTGGGCAGCTGCTACCTGGTGCTCGCCCCTAGGCACGAGGAGCCGGGACTGGGTCTACTGCCATCTGTAGTGCCAACGAACAAATCTCGCACCCACCAGAGATAGTGCAATACCGGTGGATGTCCCACAAATGTACGAATGGGAAAATGGCATACTGTGAAGGAGGAAAAACTGGAGGATGACGGATCAGGGGCCCTAGACGATTGGTTTGGACTGGTTGTTAAAGAGTACAGAAAGCCAGTTCGTGAATCGCGCGCAGTAGGCCTAGAATTTTTAGTTTCCTTACTGCTGCAACGTGTGAGCTTATCATGGACGAGTCGCTCACGGCGAGGTCACAGAAGACCGAAAACATTATCCTGGCAGATATCGTCATCAGGGAGAGTCGATGTAGGAAAGTTGATGTAGCCAAGTTGATTAATATCAGTCATGATCCTCCCTCGTTGAACAACATAATGACTATGGATAGACATAATGCAAGCACTTTTATCCAGAAGGTAAGCGACGTAATGGACTCCAAGCAATTTATAGCTCTATCCTTGCTTGCCGAGTTTTCCCTGAGAACTGGAATAAGTACGCTGTAATTCCAATGCCGAAAATTACAAAGCCTAACCTTGTGGAGCACTACAGGCCAATATCTACTGCATCTATCCTGTTAAAAGTACTAGAGAAAGCCCTTTTGCCAAAGTTGTCGAATCAGATACTGGCTGGGCAGCCTCAACAAATTCATTATTCAATAACTGCAAGATCAACAATTACTAACCTCCTCACAGTTCAAGCCGCGATACTAAATGCTTTCCAAGCCAGAAAGGAAATTGCAATAATTTATGCCGATATAAAAGCAGCCTTCGATAGCCTGGATGTACATGCCTTACTTCATCTGCTCCAACACGCCTTCCAAATAAAAGGAAATTTGCTGAAGTTCCTACAGGCCCTACTTACTTGTCGGTCCATTTATTACCGCACAGATAGTCAGATCCTCCAACGCCAACTCCATGCAGGAGTTCCACAGGGTGGAGTTTTATCTGGACTCCTCTTTACCGCCATGATGATCCCGTTCTGCAAGGGTAGGGATGATGTATGCACTTATGCAGACGATATTAAGATCCTAACACCCATCCAACCGTCCATGACCAATAGTGAATTGTGTGAACAGATTAATTATAAGCTTCTGAACTTATTCGTGTACTTAGACAAATTTGGCTTGGCCCTAAATCCGCAGAAGACTGTAATTATGGTGTACTCGCTCAAAAAATCCCCTACGCTCGTACACCCGAAACTTAATGGCAAACCTATCCCAGTTGTTGAGACGCATAGAGATTTGGGAATAACATTTGATACGAAACTTACGTTCAAGTCTCATATTGACCTGATTATAAAGAAAATGAACTACTTACATTGGGCAACAAAACAGCACCTCTTGCACGTGAAACAGACTGCAACAACCGAACGATATTTAAGAACCACGGTGTATTCGGTCATTTTGTATGGCGCAGAATTGTGGGCGTCAGCCACCCCTACCGACATTAGGAGAATATATGCAAGTGAATTCTGGCTGCTGAAGTGGGCAAACCATAAGCACCATCTCCCTCAACAGTTAAGGACCACGCAGCTCTCTGAACAGCTTAAACTGCAGCGTTTACCAGACATCATTGCCTGGAAACGATTAATAACCGCAATCAAAATGATGACTGGCACGATATCATCACCATGCTTCTGGCAGCTTTGTGAGTGGCACATCCCGCCATCTGCATTAAGAGGTACAAAATCCTTGAGAATGAAGACCAACAGACTGAAGATGGCCGACAGATTTATACCCGCTAGTGCGTTAGAATCAATTCAGTGCCTAACACGTATAGGAATTGACCTACTAAGGCTCACAGAAGATCTAAAATATAGAAAACAAACCGCAGTGTGGTTCGCTGAGGCTACTGTTGCCTAGCAGTTGTGTGAATTTCTGTCAAGAACTGTGTGTACGCAATTGAACAATGTATATCTCTCACAAGTTGATCAGTGGATGCGATGTCAAGATGAACTTTTGTATTACAATTGCCAGGACTCTAGACAGAAATGTAGTGAAGAGTAATGCAATTTATATGTCATCTTTTCGTGTATATTTATTGTATATTTGTTGCCCTTTCTTGTATATTTTAGACATTCTTTTATTCACATTTTATGGTAATCCCCTGGCATTTTCTGCCGTGAAGGGAATTTGTCACTTACCAATGTAAACCTATATTTAAATTTGGTACGACAAATAAAGATTTATGTATGGAATCATCAATCATCAGGCCGAAGGATTTCATTCAAGCCTTTCGAAAGCACCAAGAAGATAATACTCACGGTGTTCGACTGATTAGGACCAATTAGCTCCAATTTTTTTTCCATTTTTTCATTGGTAGAGGTGAAAGAGTGAACTCGCAGAATTACAAACGAGTCCTCAAAGTCGACCTGCGATGTGCCATCCAAGAAACTCGGACATTTGACTTATGGTGTCATTTTGTTTAAAATAATAAGCGACTGTACGCACCTCAACACTACCATCAAGTGAATCTTTCGTGTAGTCCGGACATTTTGTTTGGCGATTTCCATGTAATGTATTTGGAAGATTGGAAATGATCTGGCAAGATGGTTGGCACCATCTTGCCAGATCATTTCCAGAGTACCAGGTGTTGGTAAAAAATATAGATGATTCCATTTAGCTCGCCCTAGTTTATAGATTCAGTTAGAATGAAAATTAGAAATACACCATATTACATGCATAAATTACGCACTATTGTTTTTTTATGTGTTTATATTGAAATTTTAACAACTTTGAATTGGTAAACGGTGAACATGGCATTGTAAACGTTCGTGTTTTCTTCATTACTTGTAGAAATTTCTAACATTTTACGTAATTTAGAACCCTGCGCAAGAAAGAAATGCGACCCACAGTTTTTGAATAACAACACGTGCTTATTGTTGTCCTTAAAGAAAATCAATAACAATTATCTTGGTTGCGACAATAGGCCAGCTGCGTCATCTGGAGAATTTCAACAACACAACAATGAAGCGACTGTTTTAAAAGAAAGTGGAGAATTCGTTTTTTTTTTTAAATATATGGTTTGAATAGAAAGGCAGTTTTTTTTTCATCTGCATTTTAATAAATTGTGAATCAAGTTACTGGAAAATCGATCTTAAGATAAAAGTTTTTTTTAATCAGTTAATTGCTTCTTTGTTTGTCAAAAGAAAGACACCGTTAGAACGAAGAGAGCAATAACGGAGGCAGAAATGATCAATTTATTTACTCAACTAAGATAACAATCTCGATATAGCTGGGGAGGTCTTAGTGGAGTCGCCTTTTAGATTTCGTGCGTGACCTATGACATTTGGGAGTATATTGAGGGAGGGGGGAGGGGAATCCATTGTTTATCATCCGTTCTCTTCAGCTCCAAATTTTGCTCTCTCTTTCTTTCGTTATTTCTTCGTCTTCCAACTTTATCATGTCTCAGAGCAACAAGAGAATAGGTGAACCAATCTGGTTTATTCTAAGACAGCTCATGTTGCCGCATATAATCAGATTTCTCGTTTGTTTGTGTGTAAAGCTCAAAGCTTACCGCGTTGCCTCTCTCTCTCTCTCTCTCTATGCAATCTCAGCGTGGTGCTTGCGTGTGTGTGTGTTTGTGCGCGTGCGTGCCTAACGGGATTAGTCCCTGTGGACAGTTACGGCTCACGAGCAAACTTGAATAAATCTTTGATCGTAACAGGCACCGTTCTGTTTCGATGTTTTTCTTTCACGAGGAAAACAGACATTCGTCTTAACTGTCAAAGCGATGGGGGGGGGGGAAATGTGCTGGGAACTTATTACGACATCGCTAATTTAAATGATTTATTTTGAATGCAGCCATACATAAACAGCTTCGCAGTTCAGAATTTAACGCTTAAATACATTGGATATTTACCAGCAGTTTAAAAAAGGCTATAATTCAGCAGTGTCTGCGTAGAAATGAATCAACTTTGAAGGCTTACACTGTGTTGTTGAAGAAGAACGTCAAATATTCGCCCAGATCGTGTACCCGATGTTATGTACATGATGAGATGCGATGGTGAACCATCACAGACATTCAGTATGTGTGATGTTCACAGATATTCGCACAAGGACTAAGTCACAACGGTATTCAAATTCCCTCACACACTAACATATCAGGTGATAAGAGGGCCACTGCTGATGGGATACGTTGTTTCAGCTGAGCAGTACCCTATATCTTTGTGGAGCACACGTTGCCTTTCACAGGATCCCACAAGCGATTCTGGTGGGCAAGGACTGCATCCTTCTCTACCCATCCAGCCAGACGTCTGGATGTCCGTTCCTGATTGGTAGGCAGCTGGATGTCCCTATCTACCCAACCAGTAGTCTCACTGGATGGGTAGAGAGGGACATCTAGACGTCTGGCATCAAGAAAGGAGCCCCATCTGCTGGAATACGATGATACGTTTGCAATCCTCTAATTGTTGAAAATATGAAGATGTTTAAGTGCGCATGACCTGTGCTTGGTGATTTAATTCAGCCATCAATAGCATATATTTCGCTTTCTCTTGTAGGGTCATCACAGTTCAGTTTGAAACATAATATAATATATAATCGGAATCATTTATATACAAAAAAGTTAAAAAGCTTCAAAGTTGTTTGGTTTGATGTAGACTCCCAATATTTTGTACAGTATTATATTATTTAGCGATCAAATTAATCAGTAACTAGAATTTTTCGTCAGATCCAAATTTGTCATATTTTTTTCTTAATAGTAACATTGAATTCGTAATGGTTACTTTGACACTCGATCCAGTGACTCCTAAAAAGTAAAATGATTCATATAATTGTAGTAAAGAACAAATTAACTCGTTTATTTATGTTATTGTAAAATATCCCAAGAATTCTAAGTTTATTTTTAAACAAGGCACCGACAGCTTATTGAGCGGAGTTATTATTTGAAGTATAATTGATAATCCACCTCTAAATAAATTATATTTAAAAAAAAAGTTTCTAAGTTATCTGTGATCGTCACTTTGATAATTAGAGAAGCCTTTTTATGCTACAACTTTCTGAATACTGTATAAACAAATAGGCCGTGTACGTGTATATATTTACTGTTTTGAAACCCAGACCAGGTGGTAGCATCTGGTCGAAGTTTCTAGATATGGAGATGAAGCATTAATTTGGTTTCGAATACGCCACCTGTTTTTAAAAGTCGATGGCAGTACACTCATTTTTTCTCTGCGCTGTTTCTCGTATAGCACGAAGTAATCTGATTCCTAGTTTTATTACCGATTTCGGTTATATTTTCATATAATTTTTAACGCTGTCTCTCTCCATACGTGTTTATTGGGCTGTAGTGAATCCAAATGTAGGCCACGAATGTGTGGATTTCGTTTATATTCTCCACTTTCCTCTCACAGATAGGAAAAACTGATCTTTGAACGAACGCAGGTGAGCAAGAGACCCAGCTGTGTGGTCTATATTACGCTCACCCCCACAGGCTCCTTAGTTCCGGCTGATTTCCAGTAAATGGGGAATATCATCTGGTAGATCAATCCCTATTAGAATATATTCCTTCTACCCCGTATTTATTCTATGTAGACTATCATGCTGCCTCTAAGCTGATATCCTTTAGTTAAATAACTTCATTTTTTCCCTTTGTTACTATTATCCATAGTTGCCAGGAAGCAACAGGTTTCATTCCACACGTTGGTAACTATGGAGTTGACCTTGTCAACTTCAACTACCCACGGAGGTGACTTATTCCAATAATTAACAACTCGCTAGCTATTAGACTCAGCCCACAGACTCCTTAGTTCTGGTGATTTCCAGCAAATTGGGAATATCTGTTAGTTCAACCGTTATTGGAATATATTCACAAGATATTTAATCTGAACGTTGAGGCAGTGATAGGAATATATTTACAGTACGTGCAGTTCGTGCCGTTGTCTTGTATTGGCTTCTCACCACTTCATTGTGTCGATGGAGGGAATATTACGAACACGAAAGCGCCGCTGAAAATTACGCTGCATTGTAAAAACATGAGGTTGATTGCTGAAGGCTCATTAACGAACTGACCTCCTCGGCCCTCTTCACAATCTTACTAAAAGCAGAGACTCCTTTTGGGCATACGCAAGATAAAAACACTAACGATGTGTGTCAGTTTTTGGCGGATCCAGTCAAAATTTAGGTCAATTTGTGGTCAAAATGTTCTGAGAACAGAGTTCCCCGGTTACTGTGGTTTTAGATGCAAGGTAATCAGTTAACAACAATCTTTTTGTCCCTCAAAAAATTGAGGCCAACACTTTTCCAGCTGATGGTTTGGGTCGAAACCTTTTCGGGGTTGGAGATCCCGTGTGCTTTCACTGCATGCTTTCTAATTGGGACTCAGGATCATAAAAATGTAGCCAATTTTCATCATCAGTTCACCAAAAAGGTTAAAATTCTATCTGGATTAGCAATGATTAATTTAAAATTCTCTCTTAATGACTCTACCCTGTGGTGTTTATCATGAATGGAAAGATTTCTGGAAACCCATCTTGCAAGAACTTTTAACATTCCTAAATGCTCATATATTACTGGTAAAATGATTCCATTAGAAATATTAAGTAATTTTTAAAGTTCAGGCACTTTAATTCTTCTTTTTTCTAAAATATTTTTCTTCAACGATGGCAATTGTTTCAGAATTGATGGCTGACCAGACCTTTTATCATCCTCAACTGATTCCCGTCCTATTCTTGAACTTCCCCGCCATTTTGTAACAGCAGCATAACCGGATAATACCCCCTAAACACTCTAGTAATTCTTTCATAGATTTCTTTAGCATTTCTGCTCATCTTGCTAAAAAATTTGGTTACTGAATGCTCGATTCAATGTATATCTGTTGTTCTTCCACCTACCAAACTTATCAACGTAAAATAATAAAATTTTAGAAAGTGCATACAATTTTCTTCGTGCTATTTTATAAGACAATAAGCTATAAAAATAACCTATTGTATAATTTATTAATACATTTTATATACCATGTTCTCAGAAATTTTTTGACCACCCTCTCGTATGTAGCTACACTATGCCGGGTAAATGAACAACGTTTATTTCACTTTACATAAAGGTTTGTATTTATTCAGTATAATCGTCCTTGTTATCTTGTATGAAACAGGTCACTTTTGACCCATACCCTGATAATTATTCTTGATGGTGTTTGATAACGTTAAAATACTTAATAGTGGCTAAAGCAATCTGAGCTTATTTTCCAGTACAGCCTACACCTCACTTATGAGACCATTGCTTCTATTTCTGGAGAGGTGGTTCTCATAATTTCATAAACATACGCTCAGATGATGCTTGATAATGACTGGTTTGATGAATAGCCTCTACTTTCCATATACTGGGCCTAAGATAGCTGTAATGGTTTCGTTGTGCGTGATGGTACTTGTCTTGAGGGTGACTGATGGTGTCCAATAAGATTACTGATAGTTTACAGTCTGTTGCTGTTCGGACAAAAAGAATTTCCGACTTGGGTTCCCACTTTGCCTTCCCCGGTGTTGGTATATATATATTTTTTTTAAGGTGGGCTCATCTCAGTGTTTTTCTAATCTCAGATTTCTTCATCACATCGTACGCTTTTAATAAATGACTTTAAAGCTAATTTCATATTTTCTGTAGAGTTAAACTATAACTAATCTTGCAAATTTTTACTGCTTTGACATCATCACTCATGATGGTACAGCAAATTGAGTTAAACAAAGTATGGTTTTTTGACGACCCCCTCCAAAGGGAGGGGGGTGTCATACATTGTGCACTGATACTCGCATACTCGCGTTATTTCTCGACTTCCCTGACTGTCCATATACACATACTGTCCTCCAACATATATTGGAACACTTCAACCTTGGGAATAATACATAATTCCAGAGATCGCATGAAAGATAGATAGAATTACTATTTAAAATTAGGATTAAAATAGGACAATCTCGCTGTATGGGATAGAGATTATCATCCTGGAACATGGTGAGCTCGTTTCCACAGAATTGTTGGAATATGGTCGTCACCAACAGACAGTCCAGCTCCAAACCACAAGTTTCACTATTCACCGCACCTCTGAACTTCCTTTTGGGCAAAGAACTTCGGCAGATCACGTTCGCGTAGTATTCACACCCTACTCCACCGTCTTATCTGCAGACCGTGTAATGCGATTCGTCGCTCCATAGGATCTCTTTCCACTCTTCTGTAGCCCAAGAACGATGGACAAGGCACCACTATTAACGATGTTTAGCGTTTGTTGGCCTGATGCGGTGCTTGTGATTGGTAATGCTACCATGAAAAGCAACACCTGCAGTTCCTTATGTGTCATGGATACGCACTTAAGACACTCCAATGGACATCTCCAATATAATGCCGCTAGGTTTGCTTTTACTAATTTCTTCTGCTTTCACTACTTTCTTCTCCATCAGGATCTCTTTTTTGACTATTGTTCATATACTGAAGGGAAGGGATTAGAATAACCAACTGTTTCCGTAGAACCAACTGTTTCAGGTTTATAGCTTACTTTCTCTGAAGAAAACTAAACTAAACTTCTCTAAAAGTGCCTTTTTTTGCACTTTACCTTATATGCGTATTTTATTCACCATGTCTTCATCCGCATGTATCAACTGATCTTTTGTGGATGGATTTTCATAAAATTTTATATTTCGGCGTTATGAAGCACTGGATATTATATTGGTTACCAAGGGCTGATTGCAGAAATGAATGACAATATGGCGAATGCGCAAAAGCGAAATGTTCTCAGTTTGCACATAAAAGTTGTTGCTTTTTGCTCGTTTTTTCTTTTGTTATAAATCATGAATTACTATCTGCTAAAGCGGTTGAAATTTAAAAGTTTGGGTACAAGTTTATTACAAGTTTTTATACTAACTTGAAAAGGAGGTGATTATCCCTTTATAAGGGATAATCACCTTTATAAGGCATAGAGCTCCTGAGCAGCAGAAGAGAAATGTCCAAGACAATGGATTAATACCGATAATATTAGTATTAACATTAATTTTACTTTTAAGTATTACTATTTATATTTTTTAGTGTTAGATTAAACGTAGGCAAATATGTTGCTACAAAATTGCGCCTTTAGGCACACCTGATATTAGCCAGACCCACATAGACTTAATCATCCGCCTATACTTCTCATGGATCTAGATTCTGGATCCGTGAAAAGTAGATCCACGTGTTAAAATTCGCTCTTTTTTATCTAAAGAATTTTAGGACAAATGTTTCATGATCATTTTCTTCTTGTTGTTTCAGCAAAGGTATTCACGAAAAAGATTAATTATTGTGGGTTAATTACACTGATGCTGAAATACTTTTTAAAGTACATCTTTCGAAAGAACAAACGTGTTATGTCGTATGTTTTCTTTTTCATTTTTACTTTGACAAATAGGAGACGCTAAAAATAATAGTTGTTATTTTTAGCATGCCCGTGAATCCTGATAGGACAGCGAACCGTTAAAAACGTTATGAAATCCAAGAGAAACTGTCAACGAATAATGAAAGCCTATCATTATTTTTAGCCAGTGGGGGAGATTGTTTGGTGTACCTTACCAAGCTGCAGATAATACTGTATATGAAACTTTTGTACATCATTTTATGATTAGATTCTTTCTCCCTCTGGAATACGGGGAGAGATAGAGAGAGAGAGAGAGAGTAAGATATAATGATATTTATCAGCCCAAAGTGTTTACGAAATGAAAGTATACAAATTAAGTTAAAAATTATGTAACTACCAGTATAGAATATGAATCTTAACGCCCCAACTACTCTATAGTTCAGATTAAAAGAAGAAGAAGAAGATGCCCAAAATATAAGGCCGGAAATGAAACTCCTCGTGGATCCTGGGAAGCTGGTAACTTCTCGCACTGAACTTACTAAACACTACACAGTCACTTAAAAACACCCTTTATTTAGTACATCCCAAGGTCATACGCAAATGTATGATGCGACATATGATTTGGGCTATATATCGTACACGAAAGGAGTTCCTCCCAGTAGTAATGGATAATTTTTGTAAGATGCAGCGTTCTCCACTCATCCTACAAAACCTCTCACTGGAGTGAACAACCGGAAAGATGAATCGTAACGCTCATTTTATCTTTTAGGTTACAAAACTAATATTACGCAATTTCTATGGACAGGATAAGCACTTCTGGCCAATTTGTGTTGTCTTCATCCAAATAGATTTCCACTCGGTTGATACCGATCTCACTGCTTGACCAGCTAATTCTCGAGATAACGTAACTGCCCTCTTCGGGGATCACTTATAAGTATCCTTGCTGCTGTTGAAGCTCCCTGAATTTCTTCGAATTCTGATCTTTATTGAATGTTGTAAAGTATCCCTAGTATTTCTTGATACCTTTATGATTGTGAAAAAGTAGATACAATTACAAAGTAAATCAAATTTAGTTCAGGACTACTGGAGTGGATAACTTGAAAGTTCAGTGTGTACAAAACTTTTAGGTGTAATTTGGACTTTTGGTTCTTATGGCCACATATCTAAATGCACCTTTTTTTAAAGCTTTTATTATTGAATACTTCGATGCGAAATACCTATTCAAATCAGCCAGATTATCAAATGGCTTCTTGGCATCAAGGAAAGTGCAGAAAAATTGAAGGATTTTTCTTCACATTCTCATGTCTGTATTACGGATGATGATGATGAAAAAGTCCAGAACCCTGTAATTTCCCCAAAATGCTGATATAAGAGAGTAGGAATAGCCATATCGAAGAATGAATATTCTGAAGGGGAGGGCAGTGGGAGAAAATTTTAGTTAGCGATTTTATGTTGCCTATTTGTATTTTCGTTAGGCTTTTTATTGACTTTGGCTTTGGCTGACATAGAAATTTATATTTCGTATTTTCAGTTTGTTGAGTTGTTTCTTCATTATCGGGTTAACCATATTTAAGCTGTTTCCTGTTGGGTCTTTATCGCTAGCATAGAAGTTCTTTTTGTTTGTCAGGCCATGACCGATGTCTCGCGAATTTCCAGAGGGAATTTTCTCCTCGAAAACGTGGTCACTGTGGTCTTCCCTAAATTATTTTTCGTGTTATATTTCTCCTTAGTAGTTATATATATTCGTCCATTAGGTTGGTGAAATGGAAGATTTCCTTGCATGTTTCCAAGCAGCAGTTGCGCAAAACTTGAAGCAGGATATTGGTCTGTTGTGCTTATCTAAGTGAGCAGAGACTTTACATAATGAAACTCAACAGTGTTTAATTATGTAAAACATTTGATTACACCATGGTTAATTTACTGTACCTCGCCTGGTAGCTGCTTGTAATATTCATGGAAGGATTTTGGACTTCAGAAGACTTAATGCCAGAGATATGAAGATATTGTTTTTCTTCTCAATAATTAATTCATTGCTAATGTCTTCTTGTTAGATATGTCTTACGCTTTTCTTACTTTCAGTTGTACTTTAAAAGTCCATTGGTGTCACAGTGCATCGAAATAAACTTCCTTATAAACATATCTAAATTCCTAAAATACACCGTTGATTTGTTATATTTAAAATAAAAATGGGAGAGGCTTATAGTTCAATTTATTCGCCAGAAATTTTCAATGTTTAATCCTAAATTACTTGAAATAGAGAAGAGATATTCTATAGGATTTTTTGTCTGCGCGTACTGTGACATATGCAGTTCGTTTTAAATGGATCTCTTTTGCACTTGCAAATTTTTCAGTAAGTTGAATGTGTACCGGGATGCGATTACTGATATTGTGAAGTATAATCAATACCTACGATTCCAATATTAGAAAAGAAGAGTGCCTCTTTGGGTTTGGTTTTTATTACTAGAAAACACGCATCTGATGCTACAGCATGTGTATGAGGTTGCGAAATAGCCAAAGTGTCCATCTATTCAAATATCATGTTTCGCCTTAAAGGCATTTCTTACATTATATTGGTATTCTTGCATATTTGTTCATTGGGCTTTCTGAACGTGCTTTCTTTACAACTGCTATGTCATATTGCAGGCGAATAGACCTCAGCGAAAAGCAACGTGAGAAACAGAATAGATTGGCCTCTGGATAATGTTGCAGTGCAACGAAATATTGCTTTACGTCAAATGAAATAATGGAAACTGTAATAAATGAAGTTATTCAATATCATTTATAAGAACAGTAAACAAGGTTTCGTTTAGACGATTGCATTTTAGAATTAAAACAGACTCAAGTTTCGATTTGCGGTTAAAAATTCGAAAAAAAATGGCGACCTGCTCTTAAGAATATCTTTCGTTCTGAAAATGGTTTACAAAGATTTAATGTTGTTGAAATACACAATAAGATCCAGTATGTATTTTATTGCAACTGCTCTATTGGTAAGAAAAATTAACATTTTTTCAATTCCGTTTTTTTACAAGCCGCATGATTCTAGATTGTTTAAAAATCATACATTTCTTAAATACAATTATTGTACAAAAAAGAGATACCATATTTTCGATATTTATAGGTAGTCTGTTTTTTAAATAGAAATAAATCAAAATAAACATTTAGCAATTACAAAATCGTTTACAAAAAATTACAAAATCACAAAACAGTGTTAGTAAAAGAATATTGATAGTATTCGCCATACACCTAGTATTTTTTTCTAATAAGCTGGTAAAATAATAATAATCTCGTTTATATATAAAAAAAATTCCGTGTGTGCCGAGCACACGGAATTTAAGTGAAACTTCTTTAGGCAAACATTTATCATTTGACCCAGGATCCCTTATTGACAGTATGAATGTCGCAGGCGACGAATCTGCATGAATGGAACCTCGCAGATATGAGGCGTTCCGTTACCAAATCTAGTATCGGCAAGTGCTGTGGCATCAGATAATATTTAAAACCATTTGACTTCCATAGAGCCGGAATCACTGTTCTTGAAAGAGCCACGACAGCTGTTACAGGCTGACATATGACTTACAGCCTCATTTGGAAATGCTGTTTGAAGAAGATCTCGAGCAGCTACAATCTTCACATCGTTCTTGAACCAAAGCCGATCACACACACACGGAACAGACTGAACAGAAATCATTATCCATGAATGTACATTTAAACTGTGCGTGGATGCTTCGGTTTCTTAAACTCCTGTTGCTGCTCCGGCTATTACGTGTTGAACAATTTGGTGGAGTACTTCTGGCAATCGGTTTTGGCTTCTTCTTTGCTTTTCGTTTACGACTGAGTTTCGAAGACTCTTCATCGTTTTCATTTGCACTATCAACTTCCATGACTCCTTCTAAATTCACTTCTAACGTTTCTGGGGAATTGTAAGGCTCTGAAAATGTGGATGGATCTTCTCTGGCTTCTTTGTTCAACTCCATCGCACGCTGTAATTTCTTCCACTTTCGAAATAGCTTAGATCTCACCTTTGTACTCAATATAGGTGGTTTCGGTGGTCGAATTGCACGTATACATACTCTATTCGCCTTACAACGTTCACTATTAGTCTTCGACATGTTGAATTATAATTTTTTTCCGTCGAAATTATTTTTTAAATACGATGGAAAATGACGAAAGAAATAGCATGACTTTTGGGAGGTGCATTATGGCTACAGAGGCCGATGCGCAAACAACTAACAAAATAAAAAATTAAAAAAAACAAGATGGCGTATAACAAAGTAGATTGCTGTGGAAACTCGGCTGGTATTCACCCATGGAAACTGACGCTGACTTTATTGTATAATTTTAAACTACGCAGAAAATTAAAATTACTGTTTACTAAGATAAAAAAAATTATCTTCAGATAGCATTTCGATGGAAATAATCTGTTTTTCACATTCGACAGTTTATTGCTTCCCTTTCACCCATGATAACTCGTTGAGCTGCCGAGATTTGTCGCAGCTCTGGACTCATTTACCTTATTAGGGAACAATCGCGAGATCAGATAAGCCTGCTAATATTAAATGAGTCCAGAGCAGCTTATTTCTAGAGTAAGTAAAGAAAAACCTACTGTGATTTTTTTTTAATTAATCGCAGTTTTTACAGCATTTATATCTATTATACACTTGATGCAAATATATCATTTGTATACGTATCTGACTAAAACCTTTCTTTTAATCCCATCAAACTAGAAGTGATTGACTGAGAATTTTATTTAGCTTAATGAAAATCGAAACTCACATTTGGTTTTCTGGAAGATTACTGGTCTTTAGATTACACCCTATTTTATTCTTATTTTAATTAATAACCTCGTGATAATATGAGTTTCATTAAGTGCACATGTTGCAATTAAAACAGGTCGATGAGAAATGCATTAAAGAGTTATCAACCGCTGTTTATGACCAGCCAACGGAAGAATATTTATATTACCATAAAACTCAATGGTAGTCAAATCATGTTGTTTAGTGTAATTCTGCATTCATTATCCCGTTCTTTTATAGAAATATAGGTCTTTTGGGGATGGGAGGGTTGGGAATGGCAGTGTGTTTGTATAGTACGGATCATTATAATGTCTACATTATTAATAGATTACTGGTTCGTCCATTATATTTATGGGAATCCGACCATCAAGAGACAGCACACATCTTTGCGTCGTTCTAATGGAATTTTGTTCTCGGTTAATTCGGCTTGTCATGGCTGTTCTAGTGGGCATTCTAAATATGCACAATAACGTTAAAAGTAGATGCTGATTTATCCTTTCCTATGCAAAACAAAGGCGGATTGGGAGGAGGTAATGGAGAGTAATTACCTTCTACGATTATTCCAAAAGCATGTTATTACATTTCTGTATCTTTTATATCTGTAAAACATAGTTACTGTGCTGTCTACCCCTCCCACCCGAATATAAAAGCTCGAACAGTCTTTGAGCCAAAAGGGAATTTTATTATATTTTCAATTACATATATTATAGTTGTTGTTGTAGGGGTTTTTCGGAGCATCAGCGATTAAGCCATATTGCTCAGTGTGTTCTGTAGTCGATTTTCTGTTTGCTGGAAGGAAAACCCGAGTTTCCAGGAGAAAAATCCATGCTACACTCGCCTGAGACCGATTAACTCGGCCATTGTGTAAAATGGCCCGTAAGAATTTCTCAAGTCATTGATGGGACTCGAACTCAGACTTTTCCATCCGGTGTGGGGAGGACAGCGATTCTATCAACTGTGCTGCCCACGAAGGAATATATTATAGTGACTAAATCTGCATATGTTATGGAGTTTAATCTACTTTTCCTTGTTGGTAAGATGTATTTAATGTGGTCAGTAATGAAACTGCATTGTTAGAAATAAACGGTAACCGTCAACTCTGTGAATTGATTTGCATGATATTTCATAATAAGGTACAGATCGTTCTTTTAATAATATTTTATTTATTCTGCTTGTAATATGCGTCCTGAATTCTTCATACCAAAGATAATAAACATAAAAATATAAAACATGAGCAATATTCATGACTACTGTCATGATTCCTGGCTGCTCATAGTGAATTTTAGTGGGATGAGGTCATTTTTGTTATCCATTCCTTGCCACTGCTTATCTGATGCAGAACTTTGTATTGTGTAACGTGTAACCATCTAGAAATTCAGTAAGATGACGATTAAAAGAGACCGCCTTGGGACTAAGGAACTAGCAAATAACTTGGCAAATCATTCTTTATATAAAGGTTTTTGTTAAACTTATTTAGAGTCGTTTAAATTAATAAATATTCTCGCACTGAAGAATATTTGAAGGTTTCTTTTCTTACTGTGGTACAACAGCAAGTCGTCTAGGGATATAATTATTTTAAAGCAGTGCGACGTACTTTTATATTATCGTTTATTCTCTTAAATTGTGAGTTTTACGTGTATATATACAATACATGTATTTGTATTTAGGAACATTGTAGCTTAGTTCCACAAATAAACACGTACTCCATAGTTCTGCTTAATTTCCATCGAAACGGAGGTGAATAAAGAATGACACGTCTTTTTTGGCTGCTAAGTAATTAATCCTCTATGTTTCCTGGTGATGCGTTTGCTTGGATGCGATGCTCATTAATTCTTTTTTCCTCCGTATCTTGAAGAACACCTCTTAAGTGGATTGGAGCCGTGACGCGAATGCCTTTCTATCGCTGGAATGTACTCAATTCAGACAGAATCGTAACAACATTTCTTTTTGTTCTGTGGTGGCAGTTTACTTTGTAACTACTTTTCAAAGCAACATACCTTATTTATTTGCGACAGCTGCCTTTTCTATCAACTTAACCACGTTCCCCTTTAAATTACAATATTTTCTCTTTCAATAAAATCAGAACTTCATTTCCATGGAGTGACATAAAACAACTACAAGATCAAGGGTTAAAACTGCAAAATTCTATATAGATGACATCTGTTGTTTAAAATTCTTTAAACAACAGATGTCATCTGTTGTTTAAAGAAATAATTAAAGCGCAGCTGCGAATGGGAAAGCGGACAGGACCTTGTGGAACACCTCCGCAGATTTTTAGTTCGCGTTATGTGGGTTATTTCAACCGTTTTCTTGATCGAATTTTTAGGTTTAAATGTATTGTGGAAAGTAATGTTTGTTAATATATTACCTAACAGAATTTCGGTAGCATTCAACGCTATTGTTTATAAAAGCTATTTTATGCGACACATTTTTAAATTGGTTGGAATATGTATTATTTTAGATCTGTTCTATTCTTGCATGCAATCACCATAAATATTAAATTTACACCGAGTGAACAGTTTATTAGAAAGATCCCTATCATCCTAGGAGTTGATCACACCGTTAAAGGCCCTCGTGTGTAGCGCAATGCATAAAAGCACTGTCCTCTCCATACTGGGTATAAAAGGCCGAAGTTCGAAAAACCATGCAACTCAGGTAAGGGCTGCATGTTTTTTTACTCCCTGAAACTCTTGTTTTTCGTACAGCAAACAGGCAAATCGCCGATAGAACACACGCAATTTAGCGATATACGGCACAATTTTATGGATCATTTCGTGACCTTGAGTACAGAGCAATAAACACCGACTGAAAGCAGGTGGTGCACCGAGAAGTGTTTTACAACCAGAAAACATCAGTCAATATCAGTCCTGTTGTGAAAGGTAGCTGCTTAATGTGATAAACCGATAAAGGATGAAGTTGTGCAGTTTAACAGACGAGTCACAGTTCGGTTAAAACGACAGTGAAGTACACCCACAACACCTGTGTGAAAAAAAAAAAGGGATTTAGGAACGCACAGCGCAAAAGAAGCAACTACGGATACGTGACCTTGAATACAGAGAATTTATAGACAAGGTACACTGACGCCTCATGGTCCTTCTTGCCTCAATATTACCTTAAACACTATTCTTACTGTAGATGTCAAAAATTTACTTCAATCTCATTCATTACTATCGTAGTAATTTCAAAGCTGAAGGAAGACCAGGTAGTGATCCTCCCTTTTTATCCTCTCTTTTGAAGCAAGATTTATGATTAAATGATGAGAACTAGAAATAATGCCAGTTAGGGCATCAAGCAAACGTAATCACCTCTGTTTCCATAGCTATACTGTAATAACAAAAACTCTGGGGAGATCATTATTGGGAACACACCAAAGCTCTATCATGCAATGGTAGTATTTGTAAAATATGCAGGATACTTACTGGGCAATTATTTCTTACAATCTCTTTGCGTTTCTGTCAGGAAAACCCGACTGAATAAAGTGAAATAGAAGGCCCCGTTTGAAATCCAATTAGGAAATAAGTAGGAGGTAGATGCATTTCGTATGCTATGGGCACCCTTGCCTATTCTTTGATATGCTTCAATCCGTACCGGAACAATAATGACTTTGATGACTGCTTTTATATGACACAGCATTGAACCAATAAGAGGGTGCACGTCCAAGGGGATTCAGGACCATTCCTATAACAATACATCATGCAAACAAGAGATCGAAGCAGGAAAGTTTTCCAGCTACTTGATTCTTCTTTCCAGGTCTTCCATGTGCATTCATTTATAATAATATTATTTTAGCCACATAGTGCAAGGAAGCCACGTTCTATTGCTGTAACAGCCAAAAAATTATAAAAATAAATAAATAAATGAAAACAAATTAATAAAATATATAAATAAGAAAAAATACCCGTGTATTTTCCATTTCATATAGGTACGAATTCAGCTGACCTTTGACTTTCCTTAAACTCACAGCCTCAACCATCCAGGGAGTAATCAACAACTCGCAAAAGAAAGCTTCCTTAAATCCCGTATAAACCATTTTCCACGTACTATGAATTTATTTCTGCTAGTTCTGGAATCCTTTATAACGGTGAAAATTTCTCCTTCAATCATTTTACTATCTCTTCTCAGAGCGTTATAGACTTCAGTCAGATCCTCTCTAAGGTGTTTGGTTGGCGAAGCTCTGTAGTCCACATATTCAAAGTCTGAAAATAGCGCGAAATAGATTTAAATTATTACACCATCAAACTTCACTGTGGATGCAATGCAGCCTGAATGAACCATTCGTTAGGCAGACTGCGTTAGCATCATTCCATTCCGAATATGGAATGGTAAATGATGCTAACACCATTTGTTGCTGCTGCATGGTCCTGCTTGTGAGATACGCGTAATTACTGTACTCTTATACGTCCCCTAAAACTGTGGAGTGGGCCATCTGTTCTTGGAACTTGATGTATCCCCCATACATGTTAGAAGATATTTTGTAATTTTAATTAAACAATCAAGCCAAATGATGAACAGAATGAAAACAGAAACTGATTCAAATTATCCTGGAGGATATTTTATTTTACCTAACAGTAATATCGTATATTGTAGTTGAATGCCATTTGTCTTTGGGAGGGTACTCATTTAGGAGCATGAAATGTAGATTATCCCCACCCCCTTCTCTTTTCAATTAATATTTTTACGTCTATTAATATTAATGGCGTATAATAAAACAACTCAAATTGAAGAAAACGGATGTTTAACGTTTTTAATTTAATTTTACCTTTTAATCTTCCCTAAGTGTGAGATGGAAAATCAGTGCAATATTTGAATATATTTTATTCGTTGTGAAACAGGTTATTTTTATTTTATTTTTATCTTCCGAATCTGTCCAAATATCTGTTTCATTAGTTTTAGCGTAGGGTAAGAAAATTTTTCCGAATTTATTCAAAAAATAAACTACCAATTTCATCAATTTATAAATTGGTGAAACAGGTACTTTTTATTATTACCAGAAACCCAAACTTTCACCAGGTAGAAAGTAATTTTCGGAATTCAAATTAAATTGCCAATTATCATTCTTTTGTCCTGTCGACGGTCAATTATTCAATTTGTTGAATCTGTCTTAGTCTTCAGAGGATCTTCAGTCCCTCCAGCATCTTGATTAAAAAATTTCTGGATCGTTTGCAGCTAAACTTCAGTGACTCTTCTTGCATCTCACCATTTCTGCATCATCTCTCCTCCATTTACATCTCATCCCATTTCGTTCTCTCCCCTTGGGATGAGCTGCTTCATGGGGTTCATCTTCCTACTGTAATCTGCTCCGATTGAATTGTAATCAGTCACCACTTTGCGATGTTTCTAATAATAGAACTCACAAAGGGCTCCAATGGCGTGCCAATTTCATTAGTTCGTCTTCGTCGTGTTTTCTGGTTTTGTCATGCAATCCGCTGTAATCCTGTATGGTAAAACAGGGTCATGCGTTTCAAAATAATTTAGATTTATATACATCACCGCTTTCAGTGGTTGATAGTGAATAAACCAATTTTGTTGAAAAGGCTGCTGTACAGCGTGAACTGGGCTTTAAAAATAAAACAGGAATATTTTGTATTCCTTAAGATGCGAGTAACAGCGATTAAAAAACCATCAAGTGAGAGCTACGCAAGATAAGATTACAGCTCTTTGAAAAAACAAAACTGATAGAGCAAGAAATGCATTTTTCTCAGACACTGCTGTACATCTCTGATACATTGTAAAGAATCTTTACGCACTAAATTTATCGATACAGTTTTCACAAGTCTTAGATATCTCGCTACTTTTATTGGTCTGCCAACTTCTCTGACCTACTGATTCCCAGTCATAAAAACTTTCGAACTCTTTCAGATTCTTGAGAAGGAACTGCTGAGACCAGCAGTCATTTGACAGAATTCCAGTCATGCATTTTTAACAAGAAGTAGAATTCTCTCTTTCTCTTCTCTCTTATAACACTCCAAACTTTAAGACTGGGGGAGGGGCTGGCACATCTTAGAGATAACACGCCGGCAATATCTGTTTTCGTTTTATAAGACTCTTTCTAGAGTAGCTGATCTTTTTACACGCATCTTGAACGTTATCCGAGAAAAGGCACGTATGAATGTTATGAGATGTCTGTGCAATCATCGGAGCACACACACACACATTCTGAATAAGTACTCGTATGTGTATTATTTACTCGTGTGTCAGCTGTTGAGAGGTCTTCAATACGAGTTTAACGTATGAAATCCAACAGAAAGACAAATCACAATCGATTATTCCAAACTTGCTCCAAAAGATCAGCATTTTAAAGACTTGCGAGGCATTAAATAATAAAGCACAGTGTTATAGAGATCTATTCTCATGAATGACCAACGTATCACGTAACCAAATGAAATTAATGATTTTTCTGAACCATGTAAATTAAATACACAGTTCAACGAACTTCTACGCTGCTTATTAAAGCAACAGGAACTAAAGATGAGATTGACTATGTACTCATGGGCACACTTTCTCCAGCGAGCTACTTATTGCTTTTAATTATTAATTACGGTAAATTAATGAAAGTAAACCAATTAATCTAACCAATTCGTTTTAACAACTTAATCAAATTTTATTCAACTCAATTAATAAACTGTAGAATAAACGTTTTGTATAATGCAGTTATTTGTGCGATTTTTTCTTAAATAGTAATTAAAAATCGTCAGTCTTTAAGAAAATCATCTACATCGGGAAGTCTGAGATTTCAAAAAGTTGATTGAAATGTCTGTGAGCATATTGGTGACTGCTTTTTCCAGTTAGTTCCAGTTGCATATTTTTTTCTTGAAACCTTATTAAAAAAATCACAAGGCGTCAGATCCGAATCACATCTGCTAATCCATCGTCCTGGGTTATGATTATGCAGCCATATGCTGACGTCATTTTAGGGGTATAGATTCAAAATCTGCCAAGTACATTTCTTTTGTGATGGAAGACTTGAATCTTGGACCTTAACTAGTGTTGGACTTGGAGAGTTTTACATCTAAACTGAAATTTTACATTAGATTTTATATTGGACTAATGAATTTTGCAGCTTTTTAAAGTAAATTTTGATATATTTTAACCAAAAGATTCATGTGGAACTCATAACTCAATTACAAAAGAAATGGACTTGGCTAGTTTTGCATCTAGACCCCATCTCCATCCTGCATAAAATTAAAAGTTTCAGTGTTGTCCCACTGTGACACACATGATCTTCGAGGTAACTTTTGGCATTCAATGTATCTCGCAGACTGGAAAGTCCAACGACTGTGGATGGCGTGATACCACACCAGACCTTTGATCCTTTTCCCTGAGCCTTTTCAACGCAATCTAGATGTTCATCTGTCCGATGGTGGCAGTTTTCTCGATTCACTCCAAACAATGATATTAAACATCTCTGGCCATTCTTCCTTCCACCTCAATGCAATTACTGCAAATTCCATCTTTCTGTCTCAGTTATTATGAACCATTTTCTGAATAATGTGACGTCCATGGTTTTAAATGCAGCTCTTTCTTGAGGAGGGTCGAAACTGCATAACCGGAGAGTCCACTTTCACCAGCTCAATCGTGCATTATTTCACGCATTGATTTCTGTGGGCTCCTTGAGACATTTCAGTCACTGTCGCCATGTTTCCTGAAGTGTCTGCAAGGTTAATAGCCTTCCTGTTCTCTTCCTCTCGGTGACACAATCTGTTATCATTAACTTCTGATGACAATTTTGTTTATTGTTTTTTGTGTCAAGCGTTGTTTGGATTCCACGTTCAGCCGTCCGCCACCTTTGAACTCTTATAAGATCTTCGAACCTCGTAGTGGGTTGCGATTTTAGTCCTTTCTTGGATACTCAAAACTGGAGGTATGATTCCCCATTGAAATAAACTAACATTAACTTTCTAACCCTAAAGGAGTAAGAATCATTAAATATTGGTTTCACAAAATCAGTTAAATAATAAGGAAGTTATAATAATTTAAAAATAGGGAGTCACTTATCAAGCTCCTTCTCCTTTTGAATGCCTATCATTTAAACAATGCGCATATGTATTTTCCTTTTACTAAAACAGTATGGATGCCAGTGCGATTATCGGAACTTGACGGGTTGCTCAAACTGCTGCCCACCAAAGGATTCTATGTGGACAACGTTGTGATTTAAACATAACTAAGAAGCTGCATGCATTTCTGCTATCGTGCTCTGGACAGTTTCAGGTCGCCTTTTCTATGGACCAGCAGGATCTCAGTCAGATTTTATTCAGAAAATAAAAGTCAAAACATAAAGGAAAGACTTGCCTAATCCACCTATTAGTGCTGAAAATAGCCATTTTACGCTCTATTCCATCATGAAACGTCTTTGATGTCCTCAGATTTAAGGAATAGGTTATATTAAAGAACATGCAGAAACACTGGCGTTAGAAAAACCTTTAGTAACTAAACTATACAGTAAATAAAACAAATATACCAATCTACATAGTTAAAATACCTGTAAAAACAATAAAATCTGAGAGTTTCTGATGCGAACTGACTCTTTGAACTGACATTAACAAGGAAATATTGTCAGAGTCAACAGACAGAAGTTGATTAGAACGCATGCCCCCTGACAGTGATTCTTTTAGATTTCAACTAATAAAATTTATCGGGGCTGATGCTCAATTTAAGAGGATCCAAGTGCAAGAATTAGTTTGGTCCATCCGTTCCTCCATTTTGGGGCTGAGGACTCTTCCTTCCCCTTGGTCGGGATTTTTGACCTTTTTCAATCAGGGGAGACACGAACGTGTTGCATTTGTCGCTATCCATGAGAACTATTTTAGCATAGGTTGACTCATTTATTTATTTGCTGTAAAGTTTTTGGTACACCAGTATCTGCAAGTTCATTAATACAAATAGTCCGTGATCATGCCCTATTGAATAATAGTCCTATTCTCTCACGTTGAGGGACAAGTGCTCACTTGTTGAGTCGTGGGGAAGGTTTGTTTACATAGAGCGACATTTAAATTTCAATGTCATTTCATTTTGCGATCTCAGATGGGGTGAGTAAGGATATCTTTTGTAGAGCCAGCCAGCAAAGTTGACTACTTCGTTCAAGACACGAATGACAGGGCTGTTTGATTTGTCAGGAAATAACTACTGCTCTGAAGATATAAATAATCTCAGGAGACATTGCCAGTTCGAGCACGCAGCTTCTTATGAAGTATACACCGTTACGTCTCGGTCAGTTCCAGCTGTCAAAATAACACGACGCACAAAGCTCAACGACGGTCGATATTCAGCTGAACAGTTTCTCATGGAAAGGCTACACTTGCGAGCTGAGCGAGGAAACTCTTGATTGCTAAGCATGACAAGTCATTTTCATAGAGTTTGTTAAAACTTACATCGCAAAAGTCATGGAGATCTTGCATCCTCAAAAAAAAAAAAAGTTGGGAATTCCAAACTGAGGAATATCGTATCCATCCAATACAAGACACACTAAAAAGTGGTTTGCTCAATGACATGAGTCCTTCGTGACGGTATGGTGGTTTTGGCATATGAAGCACTCAGCATTTATTATTAGTTAGAGAAGTCTGGGTTCGATTCCTGTAGGAGACTGGAGAAACTGTTATTCAATTGATGTTGTAACCTCGGGGAAAGATATGTTCAAATAAGTTTTCAAATGCTAGGATGGTTGTCAGCTTCGCTAGGAAAAAGGGCTCTCTAGGGATGAGAGGTCAACAATGAGGGATTCCTGCCCAACTGAACTCGCTGGTATCATAGCAAAAAATGGAGCAGAATTGCAACTCCTTCGTCACTCTTCACGCGATTCGTGTGATGTCTTGTTTGCGTTAAAATCGAAAGCGGGTGATGTTATGAATGTCATTATTTGCAATTTGAAGTACTAAACCTTTAATCTGCGCATCATAGTATAATGTATCTTTCGTATTTCACAATTTAAAAACAAAAAAAGAGGGGGGAATCCGTTGGTGCTGCAACAAATTCAGTATAACAGAAGTAAATCGTATAAAGTGTTTTCCAATATCCTGGAGGACATAAGTAAAATATTACAAAAAAAACAGTTGAGCGAATATTACGTTGTGGTACGAAAGATTCCGAATAGTAGGAAGCCTACAAGTTTTAAATTAAAGAACTTCGAGCCTAGGAGAGCTTTGAGTATCTTGATAATGGCAACAACTTCGTGTATACTAAGCTGAAAACCGAAGTTTGCAAGTACATTATACAAAACACGTACGGTACTCAATTAAAAGGTAAAAAACACTACATTTGTTTAAAAATCCCTGTTTTCTCGAGAAATTGTCCTTGGCTCGTGAAAATGTTTTGTAGAAACTGCAGTAATGCGTACGTGTCGTGTTCCCACAAGTTTTAATCGTACTTGGAACTTGAGGCGAAACACTTCGCGAAGTCACAAGGTTATTGTTACCTCACAGTAAACGACTAAAGTTTGCTCCACCCACATCGTGCCGCATGCTGTCGTGCTTTAAAACCATTTTCGCTCGTGCTTGAAATGCCTTCCAAGAATGGCACACAGAAATAATGCATTGGCAACGAAGCGATTCGTGCAAGCAAAATGCACACCAAAGGAAAACTTAAAACGATAAGATTCTCGAGGATTCGCTTCAACTATTTATGGAAAGAAAACTAGATTTTAAATTAGCAACAAGGTATCCAGGAAATGAGGCACAGTAGAATGAAAAGCATTTCGAATAGCTGACCTTTAGTATACCAGTGCTATATGCCCACTCACAGCATTGAACTGATATTACAAGGATTCCAAAATGTCCGGCTTTAAGAACGAGATAATACTACTTTGAAATTCTGGTGTTGGAGTTAAGGATACCTATTTATGATCACCCTCTGCCTCCTGTCTTCAATCAACCCCTAATCCATTGATGGATCTTCCTTATTATCCCGACCTGGTCCAATGTGCACAATAACTTCTCATAACCTTATCAATAGCCTTACTAAAATCCAGATATAAAAGTTGTTTATTTTTTTTTACATCCATCTGCTCTATAATCTTGTCGTATCATTTTTGCAAGGTTTGTCAAGTAAGGTTTTTTCTTCGCATAACCATGCTGAGATCCATATAGGATACCATTCTTGCTAGATGATCATATTTCTTCTTTAACCATAGGTTCCATAATTTTACCAACCAAAGAAGCCAAACTCACTAGCCTGTAATTGGCCATCACATCTTCAGCTTCTCCCTTATGGATTATGGAGACGTTGGCACCCTTCAGTCCAATGGAATAAACCCCTGAATGTAATAATGATCTCAGCAACATTACTAGTGGTTGGATGCACTCACTTGCTTCCGTTTTCAGTTGAACTCAATGTGCAAGATCCGCCCTTGGAGCTTTGCATTCTCTCACCCTCGATTGTTTTAAGATAGGTGCTTCGCTATTATCATTATGTTAATATTTTACAACTATTTAACTCGCTTGCACTAATCGCCCTTTTGACTCTAATCTAGTTTCATTAGAACAAGGGGGATTACACCGCTACCATTTTGGCTGGATTGTTGACTATCCCACCAAGCTGATCTTGAAAAGAATCTATTGAATTTACCATGTGCTCTTCACCACTCATATATAAAGAGAACTCATTTCCCCCATTCTTGGTAAAAGCAGTATGGTAAAAGAACTAAGGTGAGAAAGTAAAAGGATTGCTATTAGTAAAGATCCTGTTAAAATGGATCCTTCACATAGAATATCCCCGTTCACCCGACTTGACGTTGGTGTAGAATTTTTTTAGGTGCATCAGCGGCTTAGATCATATTGCGCCGCATATACTATGCCTATAAACTGAGTGTGTTATTCGGTCGATTTACCTCTTTTCTGGAAGAAAAACCAGAGTTTCCGGGAAGGAAAACCATGCTACTCTCGCCTGACCGACTAATCTAACCAAGTTGTGGAAGAAATCCATAAAAATTCCTTGTTGAATGGGATACGTTTTGTATCTTTGGAGGAAGTCCAATACGTCGAGAGCTCTAAAATCGATATCAGGTAAACGAGTTCCAGAAATCCATTCAATCGTGGCTTCTCAAAGTTGCTGAAGAGGGGTGGATTTTTATTCATCATATTATTTCTTTTCTTTGCAGTTTCGCAAGCTTCAAATTTTTTGCACTAACAACATCATTACTCTGTAGGGAAAGATTTGGAGAGTTGATTAGCAACACTGAATACGCTACGGTTTACATGCATGAATAAAATAGCAATGTGGGGCATTTAGCAAAAAAGTGTTTGATGTTAACGAATATTACTGAAGTGAGAGTTCAACTGTTCTTACTCAAAGAAGATAACGAAAACTTCAACAAGCGTGGTGAATCAACAAATAGAACAGTGTTCATGTGAGTGACTCATTCTTAGAGAATAGGCAGCATATTAGACGAAAGGAAAGGTCATGGGGGCGGACTGTCATTAAGAATGCCAAAGAGGGTTGAGAAACTCCGGAATTCTTGCAGAGGAGTCCAAAGCCCTTTACATATTGTGTGTAAAACAGATGAGGTTGTCTTATAGTACAGTTTGGAAGATTGATCGAAGTGACTTCTGAGTATTTTTACAAAATTCAGCTCAGCCAACACCAAATAGGAAAGATTGGCGTTTACAGTTTGCTACGGAATTTGGTGCATTCTTGGATGATCGAGAACCTGATATAACAAACAACGTTGGTTTACTGGCGAAGGGCACTTTCATTTAGACGAGTATGTAAACAAAATGCAAGATTTTGGGCTCGGCAGAATACGCATATTATTGTTGATAATCCACTGCATGCACAAAGAATCACTGCGTGGTGTGCACTCTTTGTATTTATTATTCTTTTGCTAGTGTTTTTCGATGGAAACAGAAGCCATTACAAGCGACATCTATTTCAGTATCGTGAGGGACAATTTTGAGGCTTTTTTTGCGTGGCTATGGCATTTACGTGGATGACATTAATTTCAACAGATGGCGTGAGGCTCCATACTGCAGAAGTTGTCCTGGAGTCCCTGGATAAAAATTTTACAGCATGTTAGTTCACAGTTACCCTGAGGTGTATGGCAAAGGATTGGTGTGGCCTCTAATGTCTCCTGATTTAAACCTAAGTGAGATTTTTATGTTTTGGGCTATCTCAAAGAGAGATTGTTTCAGAAAAATCCACGGACCATTCTCACGCAGAAGAAAGCGATTTGAAGATGAAATTTTCTCTGTGCTGGAGGATATTCTTCGCAATTTCATGCTCCGACTGTGACATATTCTTAATAAACGTGGAAGACACATTGAACGTGTTGTGTCATGAATTTCCCAACACTGCTAAACGTAATTAAAGTATTAATTTCTGTTTCTGAACAATATTTTATGTTCTTCAGGTGAATAAAATAGCATGTTAAATAAAATAAATAAAAAAAACCCCTGCATTTTGAAGGGAATAAAAGCAAATAATTCCTAAGTGCTGTTTTTAGCCTATAATCATTTTTGGAACTGTATAGCCACGCATATGCTCAGCGTGGCACGTTATTACAGTTCCATAGTAGACAACGACTGCAATCACGCGATTGTAATTTTTATCACATGATCAGAATTCATTCATTATGAACTTTTCGACCCGATAAGTAGGTCCTTAACTCCTGAGAAGTTATGTAGAATAATTCATTGATTTTCCAATGCCTTCGGCGCTTTTGTAGGTACTGATGGAAGGTACTCTGGTTTCAGGTACCTGTACCTGTGAAAAACAAGACGTTTCCTGGAGACGGAGGGCGGTTATGTCCAAATTACACCTTTATCGGAGACTGATTGCAACTTCATACGATAACTCCAAACCCCTACTAATGAACAGCAGAGCAGCACTGCATCATATCTACTTCGCTACCACGGAGTTCTACTACAAATAGACTTTTAACTGGAAGGGTGTTGCTAGTTGAATGAGAATGTATTATCAAGCACGCAAATTATTGTGAGTAGGTGTTTCTTCCAGTTGGTTCACACCTGGGTGGAATATCATGTAACGCAGGGAATATCCAGTTATCTCTTTTTCTTTCTCCTTCAAGTGGTCTATTGTGCGTGGCCCTAAATCGGTCAATGAGGATGATTGTAATACAATATAGATTGCTGAATACTCTTTGAAAATATTGAGTTCGAGTATTAGTTAGTATAAGGTAAAATGAATTGCCCGCACATTGATTTTTTCTGATGAGCGTAGTAAATTTGTTATTTCTGATTTATTTTGCTACCTAATGCTGTATATTACGCAATTTATTCAGTTTAATAAAGTGACAGAATAAAACTCGCGTGTAGCACTGTAATATGGTCACTGTCTGTTCCACATCGAAGAGAAAAGGACTTAGTGCGAATTCATCTATGACGCTGGGGACTTGTATGGGCTTTTTTTTTCACTTGGCTGAGTTAGTCGATCACAAGTGAGAGGTGCATGATTTTTTCGTCCAGCAAACAGGAAAATCAACCACAGAATATGTACAGACACCATATACTTAAGTCTCATAGCCCTCTTGAGAAAAAATTGTATGATTATAAATAAAACTTTGATGTATTATAAAAATATGATTATAAATCACTTTTAAATACATCAAAGTATTATATAATTGAAAATAAAACACAATACAAACATAAAATTAGAATTCTTTTTATAAATAAAATAAACATAACATAAACAAGAACGAAAAATGGGTTAATATATAAAATATTTAGCTATCGGTTTTTTAACTTCCTCAACCGAACTCAGAACTCAACAATAGAGATCATATGGGAATTCAAAAATTACGTTTTTCTCCTTTTTCCATGTTTTTTTTAGATAAGTAATAAAATTTAAATTCGAGATGAAGTCTATCTCGGGCATTTGAGATGTTTATCTCTGAGACCCCAAATGGTTACGTGATACCAGATAAGATGGATCTCATAAAACTTGAATTATTATGAAACTGATTAATTTCAGATCATTTTTTACTTCACTCTGAGCAGAAGTCGACACGATCCCTAGAAAATCTCTTATTAGTCTAGGCTTAAAATCGATCCTGATCTAATCTATCCTCAGAACGTTATTTTCCTTCTCCTACACAGCAGGGATGTGTAGAGGGGACTCTGGGGGGCTCGCGAGTGCCCCTTGTTAAATTTTGGACATTATCTGAGTTCCTTGTTAAAATAAAAATAGTTCCATAAAATTTAACAGACTGTTTTAACCGAGGATGATGACCCAAGCTGAAATTCTTCTCGAACGAGCTCTTTGTCAACAATTTTTTAGATAAAAACACAGGAGTTAAACTTTCTACCGTCTCCTGAGATCAGTTTATACAACTCGGCCTTTCATTAAGTTTGTTACTTTTGTTATCCACAGAAATTGAACTCCAACTTCTCAAAAAAGGATGGGAAAACGATATGAATTTGGAATGTATCGAAGAGCGGTCGCACACATGAAACACCTGTTTCAATAAACTCTGAAAAGAAAAGGAATGAACAGGAAGCCAGCTTGATTGACGAATACCTCCAGTTGGTTTCGTCAACAAGCTATAAGTAGCGTTATTGAGAAAAATTCCATGAGGAATTTGTACTGCTCAATACCTGACAACAGTTGTTTGAGATTTCCTTCTAAGGACTATAATATAATTCTATATTTATGAGGAAAATAATTTATTGAGCTTATGTAAAACTTACCACAAATGAAATTCATCAGAACCAGGAGAAATCTTATTATACTCCTTGATCGCGCTATTTGACTACTTACACAAGTTCCCCCTCTCCATATGGCGAAGCTAAATACAAAATGAGTTGACAGATTTTAGCATACTCTGAGTTATTAGCGCAGATGGGGTAACTTACCTGGAACTGTGTGCCTCATCATTGCTGATCCAAATGATAATAACGCTAGAAGTTACAACACAAGAGCAAGTTTGTAAATCTTAGGCGTGTTATTAAACGATAGGTGGTAAGTAATGGCATCTTCAGATAGAGCCATAAATTCCACACATCGCTATATCAGCATACTTGCTTTATTGCCATGTTTCCAAGGCCTTAAATGAGGGAAACAGCTGACAGCTACGCTTTCGTAGCGACAGGGGATGCCAGGAAGAAGCTGACAGCTTTATTAACCGAATGTCCTGCACATGTTCTTTTTAGATCCTGATTCGAGAGAGAGAGAGAGAGAGAGAGAGAGAGAGAGAGAGAGAGAATATATTATTGGAGCGTTTAGTTTATTGATTTAGTTCGTGCGTGCCGTAGAGTGCTTGTCTTTCGTCTTACAACACACCAAGCAATAAAATAGGTACGTCTAAGTAGTACTTAAAGGATGTGGGAAGTGCGTAATTTCGATAAGGGAAGCCCTTTGATTCAGAATGCTTTTGAGGACGATCACGTGACCAGAGATTGCAAATCCTTTGGCTGGGTGAATGAAGTAGTTTGTTTCCTTATCAGATTTTTCTTAATTAAAAAAAAAACTAATTAACATTTCAGAATTAATGATGTATTACTAAACTTTACATTTTCGAAATTTAAAGATTTTTTTTAATAACTAACATTATTAGAATTTAAAATTAAATTTTACTGAGCTGGTTTAAATTTTGATTAAATATCTAAACAGCATTTCCCTTTCAATTTTACTTTCATTTAAAATAACTGCAACCGTGTTTCTATTAACCGATGACTGTTAAAGTCTGAGCAGTCTGAATTAATGCATCAACTGTTCTCCAACAACCTCATTAATGCCATCTGCATATCGCGTTTGTGTATTTCGTCTTCGTGTGGATGTTCATCCTTCCACAGTGAGCAAGGAGGTCGTGACACATATACACATTTCACGATAATTAATGCTAATAGATGTCAGTGGTCTGTCAAGTGAAAGAGGATATCTTGGACTTCTTGTAATATTATCTGACTCGCGAGTGCTATCTCTCTGTTCATCCTGGTGAAGTCATAAACGAATTAAAACTACTTTTCCAATTCATGAATGTATTATTCCAAAGGTAAGTGATACGCTTAAATTACAGTAATTAACTTTCTCCTAGCAAAACAAATGCAAATAGGTTTGGATCAATTGCTTTTCCACAGTTACGTATCGGCATATTGCTATAACAGTACGCTTCACTGTAAACAGACAAATTAACAGTAATAACTGTAATTATAGAAACAGCCTCATCGTTTAAAAATAATTACTGTGATTTTTATTATTATTAATCCAAATTCCAAATGATAACACGATAATTCATATGATCATTTCGTTTCTCGTATTACTTCTCTGATATCACTACCAGAGAAATGATACGAGGGTTGTTCGTAAAGTAGTGGCACTTTATTGTTAGCAAGAATCGTGGTGTAGGCTATGTATGAAAGGATACAGGACCGTTCTAATGCAGGTTCTCTGAGCTATATTTAAAGCAAGTGCTTGTCTTTTCTGAAACGCATGATCGGACTAGATAAAATATAGGCTCGATCTTACGATGCAGAACTCAAATGCCAATCCGGTGAATAGCGCCACCCAAATTCGCCCTGTCCAAAAACTTCAGACTCTAATAGCGATACTAATTATTCCGTACGACTGGGATGGCATAATTCTGGGCCATCTTCCTTCACAAGCCGACACTCTGTCCTGGAGAAGCATTTGATTTCAGCAATACGACGAAAGTTCCAACTTATACCGGAGCCAGAGTCTTGCACGAATGCAAGGTGTCGTCTGGCGCTTCGAAGGCGTTACTTTAGCGGTGAGAATAGGAAATTTGGACGTGAATCCTTGTGAGATGGAGTTTACTCAAAGTTCAATGTTTTCAAGGCAATACAAGATATACAACTAGCATATCGTTCCCTCTCTACTCTTTATAAAAACAAGCCTGCTGATTGTGTTAGATAGCAGCCATATGTTTGTAATGGGGTTGACAGAGGCCATGGATTACTTTTAGGAAATGTAATCGTCAAATACTTGTAAATAAAGTTCTTTTTTTTGTAACGGCTGAGTCTCCACTGCTGTTATTCATAAGGTGTTTGTGCTAAAAGCTAGTGGACACCCATAAGGAAATCTAATAATAATTCGTTAGCAGTGCTCGAATACACAAGGGTCAAATATTGTTGAATAGAGACCAGATCGGGCAGATGCTATGTGAACTGCCAGCTCGTAAAACCTCTCACATCCGTCCACTGATTAGAAAGATACAGTCAGCTAAACATCCGATTAGTAAATTTCATGATTCTTCATAATTCAATGGCTAAACATTTCTTCCTATCTTGGAAACATCTGTGTGTTGAATAATGAACGAATATTAGATGGCAGATGTTAACAGCTTTGAATGACACACCCAGTTTTAAAAGTCCAGCGTTGTTTCTCTGCTTCTAAACGAAGTTGATAATGAGTGGTAGGCGTAGCTATGTGTATGCAAGGAAATGCGCTCCATCTCATCCTAATAAATCTTCTTACCGATGTGGAATGTAGCTACAGCAGATTCTCATAGCGGGGGATGTAAATGAGATAAAGCAACCGACGCTATCTAAATCAAGTTCTCTCAAAATGTGGCACAATCCGAAACGCATAGATCATTGGTTGTATTGTACGAGGAAGGCTGGTTATCACACTGCAAGCAACGTTGCAAACTTTACTTAATTTAGTATTTTCGTAGTTCACTTTTTATTTGTTAAAAAAATCCGCCCTCATCGATGGAATTCGAGAGAAGAAAAGGCTCTTGAGTTCCATCGATGAGGGTGGAATTTTTAGGACTTTTTTCATTCCTCGGCTGAGTTAGTAGGTCTCAGGCGTTTGTTTCTCCCGGAAATCGACTAAAGAACGTACACAATTCACAGATATTATACACACGAGTGGATGCGGGTGTTCTCGAGCCTAAAGCTTACTAATTATATACATATGCTGTCGTAAGGTTTTTAGAATCATCAGCAACTTAGACCATATTTATACTGTATATATTATGTCTGTAAATTGCGTGTGTTCTGTGGCCGGTTTTTAAATTGCGTATATTCGCGTTGCCGGTTTGCTGGAAGGAAAACACAGTGCAACCCTCACCAAAATGAGCAGATCAGCCATGGTGTAAAAACCAGTCAAAGTTTCATAATTATCAGTGAGCGCCTGCGGTATGAAATGGAACGAACTCTTCGGAGTATGGTTCTGCTACCTTCCAATTTGCAATAACCGTGGGATGCAATTGAGTCAGCATGGGCCAACCTTCCTGCGGCACGCTTTCAGCATCTCGCTATTACGTAGATAACCTATCTCGATATATCCGAGATAGTCGGATGTGAAAACTCCAGCAGGATTGCAGTTTCCGAGATACTTATCAGGGTACGTCTGGAGTCGAATACTATGCCATATTCAAAGTTAATTAAATCTCTCGTCTTGCTCATTCTCGCACAGATTACAATGCATGTACACTGTAGGGATACCGAATGTGTCTATAGATCATCCTCACGTATTTGCCTACCTATTTTATATCGTGTGACACGAACACATAATGCTGTTCCTGAAGGAGGTTGGTGTACGTAATCAAGTGACTGAAGAAATTTTGTGAGACTCATGAAGATGCTAAAAATGGTGGATTGATGTTTTCATTCTGGGTCCTTAATGGAAACACTATTATGGCTTCATGCAGTTGAATTTTTTATTGAATTCCATTGAACATGGCGAAGAAAATGATTTTTTGGTTGGGTTAAACACTTACAAGTATCAAAAAAGATCTCTCATAAAACCAATTCGACTGCTTTGTAATTCGTTTAATGCAACTTGACAGTTCACGACTCTTTTATGCTGAAAATAAAAGGAAATTTATTGTAATTCTACGATAACATTTCTATTTCTCCATTTCAGGTTAGTTCAAGGATAATAATTTTAAAAGATAACTTAAAAGTGCACGTAAAATAGTGCAGCAATTTTTTTTTTTTTTTCGTTTCCAGAAAAATGGATAAGACAAGTTTTGGAATGGGATGTCAAGAACGTATTCCTAGCCTCCATTGATTTTTTTTTTTTGATTTCCCATAAGAAAATGAAAACAATTCTTGACATGTAAGGGGTGAAATACACTTATTTCTATAGAGACGACTTCTTTTTTTGCTGTCATTCTAAAATTATCCTCGTGACTATTTATCCATAAACGAGGTGGATAAACGGATTCTTCGATGTAACCATTTTCTTCTTCGTCAAGAGGAATGTTTTCATTTACAGTGGGTTGCCTCAGCCTACAAGTTGTTTTTTGGTAGGAATTTTTCTCCCCATAAAGTGAGGTTCAAAGTGTCTTGGTCAATTAAACTTCGGGCTGTCATGCACTCCCGTACTCCATCTATCCACGTCCTTCCTCTTCTCCTTCTTCTTGAAGGAATCCATTCCAGGATAACAATCCATACCATGTTAAACGCTATTCTTCGATAGTATCAATTCATTTTCTCTCGTATGCCTTCAAATCTCTCTCTCTTATGTCTAACCATTTTGCTCCAGGAATTTACACACTTAATTCATTTTCTAATTAAAGACAATGAAAAAAACCAGTCCTGTTTCAGAAACGAATCTATTTTATTATTTTTATTTATCTAGCCTTTTTACTGCGGGAAAGTTAGTAGAGCAGCAATAATTGCAGGACAGAGCAGTATAATTACTAGAAGAGCACCGCCAGCCAGTCCGGAACAGTTAATTACAGCATCCAGAGCACCGTAAGGCTTTGACGCCTTCCGATTTCCAGCGTTGGCTGGTGTTGCCTTTCTGTCTAATTAGGCTGCGAAACTCTCGTTGAAATGGACCTGCCGTCAGATGGCGAGTCAGCAGCAGAGTCAATTTCTTGCGGAGAATCCATGCTGAGAAGAAAAGTTTTAAGGCACGAAGTACTTCCGCATGTGTGTGTGCCAAGGTGGAGGTATCGTGCATGCTGAGAATAGTTTAGGAGCTTAATAAATGGCAGGCTGTACGTCGGTAATTCAAACCTTTCACACGCTTCCTGGTGTCAGTCATTTCTGTCTGCTGCTAATTGTTTTTTTTTTTTCTTTCCTGAATACTAGCCGTAGTTCTGCTCTTCATCCCTTTTAAGATCCTGCTAAGTCGCATTTTTCAAAGAACATTTCATTCGATTGAAATAGCCCAAGGTCATGGCTGTATTAAATCCATCTGAATTCTTCAGTGAAGCTGGCAGTTCTTCATCACCTTGTTTCGCTTGCTATCTAATGTTAAATATTACAATACGCCTTTCTAATGCACATAAAAATAACGCAAAATATCTATTGACGTTCCATCCATGTCAATAGTTTAAATTACATTTACCAGCAATGGCTAGTTCAGTTGGAATAATGCAGGTGTACAGCAAGTCTTTCTCAATAGAGTATCCTCTTGGTCACCTCACTGATTTTGCTCTTCTCCACATCTTAAAATGAAGCTTTCAGATCTGTGCGTAGTACTGAATGTAGTCAAAGCATTGTCTTATACTGTGTAATAAGTAGCTCCTATCCTCCTGGGAAAATTCGCGAATATCATCAATAAAACCCCATGGCAGTCCGTCTGCACTACTCAGAGAACTTCATGTCCGATTGCACAATTACTCCTGGGTCGTTTTCGTTCTCTACTACCTTGAATGGGGCACAGTTAGTACGTTAATCCGGGATTATTGCTACCCATATGCAGTGCTTTGCATTGAAGAATCACTTTCATATTTCGAAAAAGCTTTGCTAAATTACCATTAAAATAAAAGATACCATTATTAGGGTTTCATGGATGAAGAACATTCTTAATACACAACAAGTGTATTTCACACATTGAATTCCCTAATTAAAGGCGCTATTACAGAAGGGAGAAAAGCAACAGGAGGGATCAAGGTCTTGGCACCCTCACTTTGTACTAAGAGGTGTGGAAGAGAAGGCCTAGTATGTGGCGTTGGACAGCCTGTAATTTTCTCCCTACTCTTGTTTCTGATGGCAAAGTCAGTCGCTAATTAGTCTGAAAAGGAGTATACCTAACAGTTCATGTTACAAGGATACTGGAGACCACAAGTACGAATAGTGAGTAGAAGATTATCCTTGAGAAGGAGTTAGAGATAATTTAATTTTTTCGATCGACACTTATTAATGAATAATATTCCTTTGGGTAAATGAAGCCTTCAAACAAAGTTGGGTTCTAAATATCATACACGGAATATTTTTATGTATAGAATACATGATCCAGGTCCCTTACCGTCATGCTTTTTCCTTTGGAGTGACTTTCCATTTTCCACTATACCAATTGATGCATATTTTCTAGTGTGTTTTCCAAATCTCATATACTCGTCGCAAGGCTCTATCGGACGAACACACTGTCCATATTATGTCAGTAACAGTGGCATCAATGCCCCTTTCGCTTACAATAATGTCCGTTTTTAAGTCAGTAAACTGGAGAATGATTTTTATTTTTATAACCTCAAATATGTTTCTAATTAACTATGCCATCAACTGGGGGAATAACCTGAGCTAAAATCTTTAATATTTATTTCTAAAATGATACAGACAGCGATGAGTTAGTCATTAGAATGCTATTAGCATTGATTGGTTTCGTAATTAGCGTTAAATAACTCGCTGTTTAGCTGCACATATAAAAGACTTAATTTTAGATTTTTTATTTGTGTATATAGAGGACCATTTTACTATTTGGATTTAGTAACTATTATTTTTATCAACAGAACAGTGTGTGACATTATTAACCCATTTTAACCAATACGAGTCCACTCTTTTACAAAAATTACGAAGAGAACTTTAACTGGAAGCTATCAACGAGTTTTCTGTTTGTGGTGAATTTGCTGTATGTATGTTAAACTGCTTGACTTTACTCGAGCTTATTTTAATTAAGTCAACGTAAATTGACTTTGTTAATGTTATTTAGCTCTTTCACGAAAGGTTAACTAACACTAGATGTTTGTCTTCTCATGGACAGCATTTTCATTAAAGCAAATGTCTTAATAGAGAGGAACACATTATTGGGGTGTTCTTCATTCACGTTAACAGGAAGTGATATCCAGCTGTTAAAGACTTTATTGATGTTAGAATATGTCAGTTCATTATTTTCGGGGAAAATAATGCTATAAATAAATTGCTATTTGCAATAAATATATTGCAAATAGCAATTTATTTATAGTTCAAAGTCACGGTAATTAAAAAGCACGCGAAGAGTAGTTAATTTACAAATATGGCGCCCTCCTTACAAAATTGCACCAAGATCGAGCAGAGCTTTTTAATTCATAACCTTTTTGTCATTTTCTGGCGCTATATCTATTGATTAAAACATGAATGAATAGCGACTGCTGTTGTTATCTTTTGGGAATTCATCTTTAAGCCTGTCAGGAAAAAAAATATCAGATGGTATTTTGAATAAAAAGAGTTTTACCTCAGCATGATAAATGCCGGGTTACAGGAACAGCATAAAACCACAGACACAATTTCAAAACCTGGATTAGAAATCATAGAATTTATTCCTTATAATCGTGATCTATCCTGTTTGGATTTTTACTCTTTTTCCAATGGTAAAAAGCATTTTAACACATTGATTTCATGACTATAAGGACGACCAGATCAGCACCAATTATGGTGCTGATCTGGTTGGACGCGAAGGGAAGAAACATTTTGCCAGAGAATCGAAAGACTTGTACAAAAGTGGAATTCGTTATCGAGAATTATGTTAAAAATTAATATAAAACTAACAATCTTTTTTTTTATTTAATGTATTATTGTTATAGGAAAATCGCCGTTACTTTTCGGACCAATGTTGTACAGTTTAATAGTCTTCAGTAAAAGTTATTCGAAATTCCACATCATATTTATTATTTTATACAGCTATCATATTAATGATGTTTGTTTTAAAAAGAAAGAAAATCGCATATTATTAAATTTGCTGTAGTTGCAGTGTTAGCCAACTCATTTAGTGGTGATGGCCTCTCTTAGTTGACCAACGAGGCCAGCTATTGCTCAACGTTCACCTTGTGAGAAAAGCTGTAGCGGACCTAATTAAAGTAAATCGATGAACCGATTAAAGAGCCGATCTTTCCAGCTCGATTTTCGATTTCCATTTTAATGTAGTACTCTGAGCTGGGCTCTTTTATGTTGGGTTTTGTTTTTAATGATCGGAGCAGAGTGTACACGTCTAGATAAGATTGCTTTCGCTTTGAATTTTATGCTGAGTTTTCCATTCAGATGATGAAAGCAAGCGACATACTCATATTTCAAAGTCGAATGGACTTTGTTGACTATACCATTACCACAATCGATATAGCGCCACGGCGAGAAAATAACAAAGGTGGTGCAAGACTTTTTGCTGTCTAGCAACTGATTTTCGGACCTCCCTAGATACGTTGACTATCGATAATATCTTCGTTTTAAATATCGTCTTGAAGCCAATCATAGTTGAGCAGTGCAGTAGCTCTAATTTATCTTACGATAGTTGGTCAATCATCAAACTAGGCCTATTAGTCTTTTCGTGTGGCGACACACGTAGTGGATATCTCCGACGCTCACGACACGGCCAAGACTAGTTCCCATTAATAGCACTAAATACATGAATTATTTTCCTTAATGGGATATTCCGCGGAGGTAGCACATGGGTTATAATCACTGTCTTCCCCACAATGGATGGAAAAGGCCTGGGTACGAATCCCCTTATTGATTCTACAAACTTTTATGAACTTTTTTTCACTCCATGCATGGCTTAGTTAGTCGTTCTCAGGCCTGGATAGCAAGTTCCTCCCTCACCCCCTGGAACCTCGGGTTTTAAGTCCAGCAAAAATGCAAAAGTTTCGAGAAGGGAATTTTTGGCGTTTCATGCATATAAACACCAAAAATCTTATCAGCCATTAGTTCATATTAATCCCTCTTTCCATTTCTTGCCTTTAACTTTGTAAGAAATATGTATAAGGCAACGAAAATTCAGGATGAAGGGAACCACCATTTTGAACACCATATAACTATAATTTGTTTTCTGATAATCTACCAAAATATTAAATAACCAATAATCACATATATCCATCTTCGAACGCCTCCTACAGATTAAATGAAATGGACCATCGTTTACTGATATAAGGAAATGAGTCCCTCTAAAAGCATAGTTGCGTAGAACTCGATGCTATTGAAAAACTAAGTGATATAGGCGAGTTCACAAGAGCCATAATTATCAATGTCTGTGCAATGAAAACGTTCGTATTGGCAAGAATGGAGGTAACATGGATCAGTGCAGACAGTGTCACGGTTTATAATAGATGGATATTATTCAGAAAAGCATCCAGTGACGAAGAAGGCTGGAAGAAGGCGGCTCTCCGATCAGGACCATGACTTCTGTTACCTCATGTATGCAATAATCGAAAGATAACATTCTTTAAAATCACTGACATCTTCAGCGCAGACCAGGAGTTGCACAGATCAATCCATTCGGCACTGGGCTAAAAGGCTTTTCCGAGAAAAACCACACGTTCTCATAAAACGTTTTGAAATTTAGACCATATATCCGGAAATTCGTCCGATTAGCGCCCTTCTTCATCTTCATAAGATTATTGACTTACACCCGTTTATATCTTATGGAAACTATGATAAACAAAGACTTATTTTAGTCAATGATGCAGTGCTTCTTTTTGGTTCTTGCTGATCAGTTTGGTACAAAATTATTGTATAAAAATTATATAAAATATATTGTAAAATAATTTTTAGTAACTTCTAATTTTAAAAAATAAATTTTTATGAGTGTATTACTTTAAAAGCTATTTTATTACATTTTAATTCTTGTCAATATAATGATAATGTATTTGGTAACTGCTCTCCATCTTGCTCTCCCCTATAATCCTCGGATTTGAACCTAATCCAAAACCTGTTGGATCACCTGGAAAAATACTTGTAAAAGTAAGCCAACAGGTTTGATCCACTTAGAAAAGTGATCCAATGTCAAAGAGAATGACTACTCTCATTGCCACTGCAGAGGCCCAATTTGATCTTAACTGACTTCTCTGATGGACTAGTGCGTATTGCGAATGCTTTTGACGGCTTTGTTTTGTGACAAATTACTTAAATTACTCTTGTCATAATCTGATACAGATATAGAAGTAAATGTTACTTATCTGTAAACAACAATCTCTTCCACTTTCCTGAAGGAAGTTTCAACAACCTCTTCCACTTTCCTGAGAGGAAAGTGGAAGAGTTGAAAGTTGAAACTTCCTTTTACGCGTAAAAGGAAGTTTCTGTTTTCATGTCACTGCTTTTATTTTCAGACTATACATAAAAATAATTCTAAACACTTTTATGTGCAACAAATCTATGTCAGTGATTTAGTTTTTTAGATTTTATTAAAATTATAAAAATATGACTTATTTTTGCTTTTTTAATGCTCACTTTAGAAAATTTGCAACTTGAAAAGGATCACTACTTTTCAATATTCAGAATGAATAAATAAAATAATGATACACCTAAAATTGAAAATATTCAAAATTTTATTAAGTGCCATACACAATAACATTTACTGAGCAAAACTTAACATTTAATGAGATGACTGAGGCTGGATATTTTCAGATAATTGTTCAAAATTTGGTTGAATATTTGTGACCCCAATTTTCAATACGAAAAGAAGATTTCTAGTAAATAAACAACAGGGGGGGGGAGTATTGCTAATCGCCCAAGGTAAACCCAATACAGCTTTTATGGAATCATCTGTTATTCTGTTTCTTTTTAAATATTCATTTGATTTTATGAAGAGAATCTTCAGATGGGAGATCCTTGTAGAAATCAAGTAGTTTATTTTCGCAATCCATATACTTATTTTTGAACCATGGCTTGAAGCTCAATAATTTCAAGTTGCAAGCTGGGATTGTAGTTTTCAGCCATAGAAGTAAATGGATTCTCAAACGACCTTATGCCTTTTTCATGGGATCTTATACCAGCAATTGGACTTTCAAACTCGTCGAAAAGTAATCGTAATAACGAGAGGCAACGATTCTTTGGAAATATGTGTTTCTCGGTACAATATTCAAAGTGGACTAAATTATCTTGCTCAATTTGGAATTTAAATAATAACAACTTATTCTGAAATGATTTGATTTCACCATACAAATCAGAGACCAATTTTCCTTTCCATTCTTGTTTTAAATTAAAAGCATTTAAATGACTAGAAATGTATGTAAGAATTGCGAAATCAGTCGCTCAATAATTGATAGTTGTGTTATTGGTTTCTCTTTTTCTGTTATAAAAATATCAATTTCATGACGTGGTTTAAAGAAATGATATAACATTTTGCCACGACTAAGCCACCTCACTGCACTATGTAAAATTATATCTTCGTATTCGCTTCAATTTCTGAAAGAGACTATTGAAACATACGATGATTAAGGCCATTTGATCTTATAAAATTTGCAGTTGAAATAATCACACTCATACGTGTTGGAGATCCAATACTTTCCCACATAGACCTTCTTGATGCACAATATCTATCATTTTCTTGGTTATTCTACCCATAAGCCCAATGTTTTTACCAATCATATTTTTTGCACGGCCAGTTGTGACTCCTGCCAGGTTTTTAATATTTAATCTTAACTTTTCAATAGATTGGCAACAATTTTCAAAATGATTTTCACCTGTAGTTGTTCCTCTCATACTCTGTAGATCAGCTAAATCTTCAACTGGTTCAAAATTATCATTAATTCCACGTCTGAGGATTAGGAGTTGGTCTGTGTCATTTACATTAGTACTGTCATCCAATGTCACTTTAATTTCATTTGTTTTATGTTTTCAAAAGTTGTTCGAACAAATTCTTTCCAATATCTTCTACTCTTCGCATAATTGTTTGTCGAGACAAACTAATGTCTTCTATCCTTATTAGTTTCTCCGAAACATACTTTAAATCGCTTTTGAACATACTTTAAAAAGCAATAAAATGTGCAACTTGATAACTGGCACTTACAACAGATTACTTTCTTGACTGATGCGTTTTCAGTGTGTTTTGTTGTTTTCTTAATTCAGGTTGTAACTTTGAACACTCCTTTATATTGAGCATAAGATTTATGCTTGGAATCTTAGTGCCGTTTTAAATTATATTCTTTAAAAACTGACACAGTCTCTTTACGCACCAAACACACTGCCTTTTCGTTGTACTCAATGAAGAATTAGTCTTCAGTCCATCTTTGATTAAAAACACGACACTCCAAATCGACTTTCCTCTTTTGGAATACCAGCTGTATGCTACTACCCTGAGTGTAGCAAATGAAAAAGACGTGAGGTAATTGTGCAGTCAGATATGAAGCTCTCTGACAGTGCAGACAGGCTTCCAGGACAGCTCACGTTGGTTTGTCAATGATATACGGGAATTTTACTAACAAGGATAAAAAGGTGATTATCCCATTGTATAAGGCAATGGTTAGGCCACATCTTGAGTATTGCATTTCATATGGAGGCCAAATTTTATGAAGGATGTAGAGCTGCTGGAACGAGTATTGAGAAGGGCAACGAGATTGGCGAGCCAAGAAAGGCTACAGTTCTGCAAATTGCAGCCTCTGGAGACCAGGCAACTCCGAGGTGATCTGAATGATGTACTGTATTTAAGACTTTGAATAGAGTGGGCAAGCTCAATGCTGATAGGATTCTTCCTGTTGCTCAAGAAATAAGAAAAAAGTCACGGAATAAGATACCCTGCGAGTGGAATGAATGATTGCGCTCAGTCACCGTCAAAAATTCACTGAGAGCCACAGCATTCTGTAGTTAGAGATTGCCATCCTGAAGGTACACGCTTTCATTTAATACCAAGTCACAGTGAAGTAACAACCTTAATATAATACTGTACACATATTTAATTTACTTCGCTATCTCCTACCAATACAAAATCACGATGAACAGTGTTTAAGTATCACCATAAAACACCTATTAAAGTACTCGAAATACGTATATAAAAAGTAAGCTATCTACAAATTAATTCAACAAACAAAACTGCTTTAAAACATATACAAGTTACAGATAACACACTTATATTTTGGCTACGGTTGCTGTGGGTGGTCCTCCTTATGATATAATGGATTCGCCATTTGTCATTCGTTTGGAGGTCTGAATTTAAATCCACTCTCCGGCAGGATTTAAACTCAGACCTCCAGTGTGTACCTAAACAAGAACCCTGGCTCAAATTCAAAACAGCCATACCTCGCCGCAGTATAAAAACATATATTAAAATAATATTTACAGTTTATAAATATTTAAGTGTTATAAAATCCTATTTACCATCAAGGACACTCTCGTGATCCTGAGATATCTCAGGGTTACAAGAGACTTCTGTTACAGAAGTCAATTGCAATATACTGTAATTTAGGAGAAGCTCGACTCTTATTTTCTTTTCGCTCATCTGGTCTCTCGCGATACTTTTCAGGGTCTTTTGTGCCCTACAGCCCTCCTCACCATCCTCTCACTCACATCTAGATTATTGATCGGAATCTCCAATGTCAACAGTACTGTCTGAAGTGCAAGCTACTTCAGAAGTTAAACTAACTGGCAACTGAAGTTTAACCTTGACAAATGCAAAGTACTACATATGGGTAGAAGTAACCCCAGAGAAACGTACCAACTGTGTGGTACTACCCTTAAGGTAGTAGAAAATGAAAAAGACCTGGGAGTAATTGTGCAGTCAGATATGAAGTTTTCTGAGCAATGCAGACAGGCTGCCAGGGCAGGTCATGGGGTTTTGTCAATGATATATAGGAATTTTGCTAGCAGGGAAAAGGAGGTGATTATCCCTCTGTATAAGGCAATGGTCAGGCCACGGCTTGAGTACTGCGTACAGGTCTGGAGGCCTCATTTTAGGAAGGATGTAGATTTACTTGAGCGTGTACAGAGAAGGGCAACAAGTTTGGTGAGGGGAATGAAGGGATCCTCTTACCAAGAGGGGCTTAAGTTCTGCAAATTGCAGTGGCTGGAGACTAGGCACCTGCGCGGTGATCTGATTGAGGTATATAAGGCCTTGAATGGGTTGAGCACGCTGAATTCTGATGGGATCCTTCCACTTGTTCAGATTACGAATCTAAGGGGGCATAAATTCAAATTAAGAAAAGACAGATGTAGAATAGATGTGCGGAAATTTTCCTTTAGCCAGCGGGTGGTTAATTGCTGGAACAAACTTCCATCTGTCGTTGTGGAAGTTGATAGGTTGAATAAATTTAAGGAGGAACTGGACAGGCATTTGGAGGGAATGGTGTGATTTTTTTTTTTTTTTGGCTGATGCTGCATAAGCTCATACACATGCTTTCTTGCATCACATGCCACTACTACTACTACTACTACTTCTTTAACCAATCGTTCTGAAACTTTTAATAATACGGACTGGTGAGATACCTCAAGTTCATTCATAAACAAACCGACTGAAACTCAACACGCCGGATTTAAACACATGATCGATTTTATACTAGAAAATTGGTGGTAGAACCACCCACCACCACCAAATTGCTAGATACCATGCTACGAATTCAACATGCACTTGACAGTAAAGCGGAACTGGACATCCTCTTCCTGATATAAAAGCTGTTTATGATAATTTGGCAATATCTCCTCCACTACATATTCTCAGAGGATATTTTCACATAGATGGGAAACTATTGGACGTCATTAAGGCAGTCATTGGGACTAGGGAACTCTTAGTCACCCAAAATATCTTCGAGTATCGCACACAGTTACTAGAGATGTATCCAAGGGAGGGATCCTATCTATGACCCTTTTTGTGTCTGCGCTAGAACATTTTTTTGGCAATATCTCCAAACTTAGATGATATAAAATTCTTCATAACCTCAAAAGATGCTAAGCAAATTCCATACTTACTGGAAAGGACAAATCACCAAATACAGATGCTTCAAAATTACTTAACGTCACTAGGTCTTGAACTTAACCCAATGAAATCAGCCCAACTAGTAGTGGCTAAAAAAGAAAGAAAAGCAACAATGATATCTGAATAGGTGGATACTAGACAAGACGGTTTCCCATATACCTCACCAATTTTCCTTGGTGATTTAATGTTCAAAACTCCAGCTGGCTTCCGTTTTCTAGTCACACCGACCCAGCTAGTCGAGATGCTGAGGCTTTTGCAATTACTAATGACCTTGCATAGATTGTTCATTTACCTACAAGAATACCGGACAATCCTAATCATACAGCCAATACGCTTGATCGTTTTCTCACAAACAACCCTTCTAAGTACACGGTCGAAGTGAGAGGTCCTTTAGGCACTTCAGATCAGAACATGGTGATTGTCTCTTCTCCAATGGAACCTTTATCTCATGACTATTCCCAACCACGTGTTGTTTGGCATTACAAGAATGCAAAATGGGATGACCTGCGAGACTTCTTTTCTTCTTTTCCTTGGTCGGATTACTGTTTCAAAACTTCTGATGTCAACGTTTGCTCAGATCGTGTCAGTGAAATTATTCTTGTAGGAATGGAATCCTTTATCCCACACTCCACTTTTAAATCTCGTCCTTTACTAAACCTTGCTTTTCCAATAAATATGCCAAGGCTGTTAAATAGAAGAATGTTGCATATCGTAATTGGCTTGTTTCCAAATCTTCAGATTCATTTTCTGCCTACACCAAAGCTCGCAACAATTGTAAAGCAGTTATAAATCAGTCGAAACTAGATTTTTAACAGGCTAAGAGCAGAAAACTTGCTTCTTGTCCTAATGGTAGCCGAACATTCTGGTCTCTTGCCAAAGCTATTAGCCGCAACTTTTGCCCTTCTCTGCTCCCAGCTCTGTCAAAACCAGATGGTTTTGACAGAGCTGTCGCTTCACCCAAGGATAAAGCTGACCTGCTAGCATCCCATTTTTCTTCCAACTCCTGTATCAGCGATCTTGGTAAAACACCTCCCACCATTCCCAATACGCCCCATTCAATGCCTCCTGTGGTGTTCCGTCAAGAGGATGTCAGAAGGATTTTGACGAATCTTGATGGTAAGAAATCTCCAGGTCCCGATGTTATTTCTCCACTTGTTCTCAAAACCTGTGCTCCTGAACTTACTCCTATTATATACTGGATATGAGCAAATTTCCAAGAAATTTGCTCATATCCAGCCAGTTCCTAAAAAAGGTGATCCCATCCAGTTAGCGTCCCATTGCAATTACTTCTACTCTTTCTAAAGTAATGGAGAAATCAATTAACCGCCAACTCTTAAACTACCTAGAAACCTTCCGTCTGATCAACGATCACCAGTATGGATTCCGTCAGTGTCGATCCACTGGTGATATTCTGGCTTTTGTTACCCATTTATGAACAAATTCAATGGAAAAGTTCGGGGAAACACAAGCAGTTGCTCTTGACACCTCAAAGGCTTTCGATCGTGTTTGGCACAAAGGTCTCCTAAACAAGCTTCCATCTTATGGTTTGCCAACTGTTTTTTGCAATTGGTTATCCAGTTTTCTCTCTGATCGCTCACTGAGGGTGATGGTAGATGGCTCTCTGCCTTCTAACGTTTCCACTAATGTTGGTGTCGCCCAAGGTTCAGTTCTTTCCCCCACTCTTTTCCTCTTGTATATTAATGACCTTCTTCCATTGACTGGAAATCCTATCCATAGTTTTGCCGATGATAGCACATTGCATTCTACTTTATATTTTGAGAAACCTTGTCCTGCTCAATCAGCTTCGACTTCTCCAAAATCTGCTATCAATTCCTTAAATGCCGATCTTCAGGTAATTCTCCAGTGGGGCAAAGACAACTTAGTTGATTTCAATCCTTCTAAAACTCAGTCTTGTCTTATATCTCGCAAAAAGGATTCTTCTGCTCCTATGCTTATCTTTGGTGACATTCCAATTTCTAGTCAAAATGATATACCGTAAACCAGGACAACTCTGTGACACTTTTTGCTGTTTTCTAAAAAATAAATACATGTAAGTATAAACGAAATGATATTCCGATTATGATTATGGGTATAATTACCTCTCATCTTCTGAATACCATTACGTTTATTTACAAATTTGCATTAGAACAATTAGAATTTGAGAAATTAGGTGTCACAATGTTACACTCCTTTGTAGGACAACTTTGTGACAACCAACATTCTGCTATCACTCCTTTGTATTTCAACTTCTGTCATAGTGTTGTACCTATAAATGACTAATTTAGGAAAATTAAAGGATAAACGGAAGCAAATCAAATCAGTATTTTCGATGGAACAATGTCATGAATGCATTTTATTAATATGTTCGCTTACAGTACTTCAGCACAAACATTTTTCTATAGAACATAGGGTAGAAACTTTACTAAAAACAACAAAAAGAAACCCTTCAAAGCAGTTGGTACACATTTCATTACTCATTACGTTGAAAACAACTGGGTTATTTCTGGAACATCAAAAATTGCTCGCTTCCCCCTCTGCTTACGAGCATTTATTTTACTTACAATCTCCTTGTCTTCGTACCAAATTTCGTCTTTTTTCCGCAGGCCATCTCCAGTGTTTACCTACTGGTTCCATTTCATTGATTAGTGTCCCTTGGTGAAGAAATCCTCGAACATATTGTAGTCAAACCATCCAGAAGGAGTGTAATTATATCTTGCACCTGCAGGACCAGCTTCAGTCCATGTATTCCACAATTGCTTGGACTTCTAGTTCACATAAAGTGGAGCAAGCTGGCCATCTGCATTCCCACAAAACATTATGGAAGTGCAAGCTTTTGTGGAGTTCCTATTTTTTTTCAGGGTATTTTGTACCTCTTTTTGGGATTACTTTGCAAGAGCCTGGGTCGTCTACGAGGTTCGTCTCGTCGTAGTTCCAAATATTTGCACTTGGAACTCCATCAAGTTCTGCTTGCAAGTGGTCAAAAAAATTATTAACAACATCCTCATCAACTGCTGTTCTTGAAATTGATATATTTTGAGCAAATCTTTGCGTAAGAATTTTATGGCCACCCATGAAGGAGTTTTGCCAGTCAACTCGTGGAAAATTATTTCTACGAGTTGACTGGCAACTCGTAGAAATAATTGAAATTAGGTCTACGCGGTCCAGATAGTATTTCACTATGCACCTCAGGTCGAATCTTGTCAGAGGAAAACCATAATTTGACATTACAATACAATGAGAAAAAAAGCCTGTTCCTCAGTTTCACTAAAAACAGTTGATGTCCTGGGGTGGCATCATGTTTCCCTTTCAGCTTTAACCATAGGGTATTTCTATGTATCCCATACCTAAAAAACAAAATTATTTATTAGTATAAAATTATTAATAACGGTAGTATTAATTATTTTTCTAATTTTAAAACAGAATACTGATACAAACTACTTGAAACTTACTTTTCAGCTGCTTTTCGTAAGGATATTTTATTTGATTTAATTTCATTAAGGGCCTCTGTCAGCGTAGCATCAGTATAATTTCGATATTGACGCGACCCAACTTTCCTTCTGCATTTTCCGGGCATTTTATACTCTAAAACAGATAAATTATTATAAATATATTAAAATAAAATAAAAGCAAAAGTGTTGAAATATCATGGTGCGACTTTGTGACACCGCCATTAACTGTCACAATGTTGTACTCCATACGTTTACGTTCTACTTATTTTCACGTAAAATAAAGTAAATAAACACTTATTTAAAATTTACTTTTTACAAAATTATCACAAAACATAATATATTAAAATTAACTTACTTTCAAATCCACTGCACTTCGAGTTTTTCTGTATCAAAACAAAGTTTCAACAGCTTCTTGAAAATGATATTCACAAGCGACACACACAGTGGCTGCACTAGGACACTTGAAGGTTGTGCTAGCCAGCAGTTTTAACAGTTCCAACAGATGGAAGCAATAACTGTAAAAATGCTGGGGGTAATTTTGCCCTCTGACGGATGGCAGAATGCCCGGTAAAATCAAAAATAAGTCACGCGGCGTAAGTGTCATAAAGTAATACGCGCTGTCACAAAGTTGTCCTGGTTTACGGTATCTCTTTTGGGGATTACCCCGACTTCTAATCTCTCTCTCTCTTTCTCTCTCGGCACAAGCACATTACAAATATTGCTTCCTCTGCACTTATAAAACTTGGTTTTCTCTTTCACTCTCGGCGTTAATTTTCTTCCAAACAGCTGCTCACTCTGTATAAATCGCAAATCCGCCCTGCCATGGAATATTGTTCCCACATCTGGGGTGGTACCCCCAAAACCTCTCTCAAGCTTCTTGATTCCATTCAGCAGGGCAGTTAGGTTAATTCATCTGTAACAGAGTCTCTCCACTCGCTGTCTCATAGACATAATCTTTCTGCTGCACGTCTTTTCTACAGATACTTCCATGGCACTGTTCTTCTGAATTAGCTTCTATAATTCCCGCTCTCTCTTTCAAAACAGTCCGAACACGTGCCGCCACCAGCCAACATCCATTTACTGTCCAACTTCAAACCCACAGAACCAACTTTTCATCTTCCTCATTTATTTATTCAGCTGCCGTTTTCTGGAACAACCTTCCTTCATACGTATTTCCTGAAAATTACAGTCTACAGAAGTTCAAGTCCAATGTCAACAAATATCTTCTTTTGTCCTCTCAACCTCCAATTCAAGCACAATACCAAGTACTATAGGTTCTAATACCTCTCGTGTTTGAGGTTTTCATAAAAGAAAAAAAAAATACGGACCTTGGCCTCAATTTCGATGGCTCTCTTGCGGCACTCTGACATTATAAAGACCAAGACATACGCAGCTAGGTGAGCGATTAGGCAGGAGCTAGTGGGTGTAAGGGACCTCATCCTAATGACACAGTGCATCAAAAGATGTTTCTTTCCGATCCCTCTCTATGAGTCTGTTATTTGGTCCTTAGATCCTCAAGCACAGCTCAGAGGGTTCTATGGCCTCGAATATTGATTTGATCCTGAGATGGGTAAACGGGATAGCTGGACGACCGCTCACGATCTTAAAATCCTCTATACCACCCTCGGTCTAACCCCGTGGAAAATAAATATCACAACCTCAAATATCCAGCTGCTGCTTGCCAAACTTTTCGCAGGGAAGATAGACGCCCATTGATTTCAATCATCATCGGCTAACCAAACTTGGAACAACGGGCCCTCAGTCGAGTAGGGTCTTCACTGCGGTTTTCCGTGAACAATTTAGTGTCTCAAGAACACGTTCCCATCGAACGCAATTGGTCTCTCTAGTTCTCTCGACATAGATCCCTTCAAATTTTGTGATGACAACAACTACAGGAATCATGCACTCAGGAACGCCTACCAAGTCGTTAGTATATAGCACGACACATATCTCTAATGTGCGATTGGTTCCACTTAATTGTGGGGGCCAGCTTTTCATTAAAACAGAATACTCTTGATAGACCAGTGATAAACACATGGTGAATCATCCATTGCGCCTTCAGAAGTTGTGTTAGTTAGTGATGTTACCATATAAACATTCTGTAAAACTGTATGTAATCCTAGCTGAATATTTAATAATAAATTTTACATGTTATACTGGTGGTAGTGACAGATTGGAATGTGGATTTATATTTGATGATAGATTTATATTTTATTAAAATTCGGAGTAATGAACCTTGCATTGATTCTGAGATAAGTCAAAATAATTAAGTAAATATACGAAGATGAGTCAAATATAAACGAGGTTTGGATTATCCAAATTAAAATTACATACCACCATGGCTGTAATTTTAAAGATTGGCATTGTTTCTTCTACAGAACAATAGGGTACGTTGAATTTCCTGCATGGGTGGGAAGTGATGCGCAATGGCATAGACAATATGGCAGTCACAGTGATGGGTGCGTATAAGCCAGCTCAGTACAGTGTTATTCAGTTTCTTACAGGGGGGGGGGGTAATCTCCACCTGTAGAAAAGGCGTACGTCTACATCTTCACGTCCCCATGAGTGTGTATGAATAGGCAATGTTGTCATGATAGAAGAAAAGCCCTGGAGGAGCTCCGCGATACCTTCACTGCTCAGAAATCCACAAACCCCCAAAAAATGTCAATTCACCCCTCCACAAAGACCACTTCTATCGCCTTAGTGTGCGCTTGCCCCACCGAAAGCGATAAAGGTCGAATTAACACCCACTGACACTCGGCTCTCTCTGTTACACTAGTACGTGATATGTTTGCTTATTGTACTTTTTATCGATTGGTTTGCGGTTCTGTCTCCTTCCGATCCACAACAAACATTTATTATGGTTGAAATCGCAGACAGAAAACCGTTTCCAGCAGACAACATAAAATTAGGATCTACAGTTCGCAGTCATAGCTGACAGAAAGTCGCTGGATGCATGTCTCTCGCTAATTAGCGCGCCATGACGTGATGACTCGGCAATTAGATAAGTCATCTGGTCTACATAATAGGTAAATTATATATGATATATAAATTATGTATTTCTCGTTGTTTTGGGTTTGATCAATTCTTAATTATTTTTTCAAAGTCGATGTCAAAATGTCAGACTACATTTTGCAAATGCTTTTATTAAAGGGTATTATTATTATTACAAAATAACAAAAGAGATAAGGACCTATTATTAATTGCACTTTTCATTACAAGCTTTTAAATTAAAACAAAAACTACGCTTACGCGTCTAAATCTTGGATCTACCATCTCCGATTTATCTATCCTTTTCTGAAATTACAGTTTTAGAATTCCAATAGAAAAATGGGGTAAAAAGTTAAAGCATGCAGAAAATTAGGTTTGCTGATTGGACCATGAGTTTGTTTTCGTTGATGTCAATGACGTAACCCTGGAGCTAAATTTACATCAGCGAAAACAAGTTGACCATCCTATTTGAGATACTATTAGTATTACTTCCAATATTTGCTGAAGCTATCGAGATAGTGTTAGATGGGTCGGAAAACTACTAGCTTGGATGATTAGGGATACACACACACACACACACACACACACACTAATGGATTAACATCAGCACAGGTGGAGGTGTCGTTGATTCCTGAATTGCTTCTATTGGAACATGTGGAACATGTAGCAGCCTGGAAAGGAAGGCGTCGGGAATTTCAAGGCCTGCTAGGGATCCTCGTCGTCAGACAGAAACCCAGTTATGCTGCAGTCACAGTATGGATTTATTAAGGGGCGATCTTCTCTACTAACTAATCTAATTGGATAGTAGTATGACACAACAACGCAGGAACTGAATGTCAAAAATAATTTTGGCATCATATACTTAGATTTCAGAAATAGCTTTTATGTTCCATATAAAAGACTGCTAAACAAATTGGAGCAGTGTGCCATTAAGGACAAGTTACTGCTGTGGATTAAGGGGTGGTTGAGTGGGAAAAAGCAGAGTGCTCAATGGACACTGCTCTTCTTGGGCTTTTGTTATAAATGGAATTACACAGGGTTTAGTTCTGGACCCATTGTTGTTTTCTGTATTTATTAATAATATTGAAGAAGGCATATCAGGCTTAACACTAAAGCTGCAGCCAATACGACGGTTGGCAGAGTGGTTAAAGGCAATAATGAGGGTGACTACTGCAACGGGATCTGGAAAAATTAAGCATATGGGCTTGAGAGGTGGCAATTAAGTTTAACGTTGACAAATGAAAGGTACTAAAAATGGGTCGCAGTAATCCTGGTAATATATCAACTGTATGATACCAGGCTCGAGATAGTGGAGAATGAAAAAGATCTGGGGGGGGGGGTAGTGGCGAAGTCAGACAAAGTTCTCTGAGCAGTGCAGTGCAGACGGACTGATAGGACATGTCGTAGGATTATATCAAGTGACATACAGGAATTTTTCCTGCAGTGATAAGAAGGTGATTATCGCGAGTAGTATAAGATAATGGTTAGGCTACAACTTAGATACTGCAGACAGATCTGAATGTGTCGTTTTAAGAAGTATGTTGACCTGTTAGAACGGTGCAGAGGAGAGAAACGCAATAGGTCAGGGGAAAAAAAGGGTATTCTCAATGGGAAAGGCTTCAGTTCTGAAAATTGCAGTGTCTGGAGCCTAGGTACCCAAGGAGATCCGATTGAAGTGTTTGTTTAAGGCTTTGAATGGATTGAGCAAGCACAACGTTCATGGAACCCTGCCTCTTGCGCAGACTACGTCAATAAAATTCCGAAAACCTTCGAAGCTGACGGAATGTGACAGGAGAACCCCCTGCTAAGAATCGTCCGCCGTTCACATCACATACAAGTCCTTAGTGAGACGGTTGGGACACATTTCAGTACCTACGCAGGACACCCTGATATGGGTTACCACGGCTTTACAGCTGTTCACAAGCCATTAATCAACCCGATTAATGGCAGACGCTGTCTAGCTTGGTGTAAGGCCCGCCGTTCTTGGACCGTAGAGCAATGGAAAAGCTGTTCTTTGGAGTGATGAATCACGGTACATGGTCTACCAGTGTGATGGTCGTGCCTAGGTGTGGTGGATAACGGGAAAGCTACCTGCCCCACTGTGTCGTCCCTAAAATGAACTTTTTGCAGAAACAGAGTGATGGTCCTGGGCCGTTTTTCATCATTTGGCCAAACCAACCAATGGGACCATTGGTTGGTCTGGACAAAACCAATGGTGAGACAATAAGGAGACAAAAACAGAATGAATGTAATTCTCTTCTTAGTCAGATATATATCTAATTATGAAAGCATTCTATTCATTCTAAATCTTGGAAGTTACTGGGAGCCATATGGTGCACGATCTATTTACAACTGTCCAATTGTTTTCCGGTGCTGTGCCTTAATAGGTAATACATTGTGTATGCATAGAAAATTTACTTGTGCAGTTGGGTCTCTCCAATCCAGTTAAGGGAAATGCGGTTTCCTCCCTTCCTCTTCTGTTTCTCTTTGCGTAATGACCCAAAGAATCTTTCATTTCTTACGGTCGTTTATTGAATCATGACGCTAAATAAAAGCAGGTGTTCATATTTTACCCCGAGAGACGTACTCACGTCCTTCCTACCACATTCTTCTCATTATATTTGTCATTGTAATTAGTGTATAATGAAACAGTTGCTGCCACTCTAAGCTAGTAGGTAAATAATTGATATCGGTGTGCTGATAGCTTCAGAATATAGTAGTCATTCATCAACAGTAGCAAAGATTAAATGTTAAAAGGCACGTGATATGACAGCCAATCACTTATCTTTGGTATCGATTTTGTGATTTAGAGATATCGAGGTTTCGTAGCAGTGTGAGTGACTTTCCCACTTTATAGATAGCGATTACAGAATATATGCAATATTTATGAATGCCTTCTGCATTATTTATTGCAGTTGGAAGAACGTATTCGGAATAATCAATGGACTGTGAATTAAAAAACAATGTAATGCGTATGAGACCTTTCTCTGTGCTTATGACGCGCTCAAACAGCATTATTGTGGAGCGATTGCATTTTAGAGATCCTGCCTTTTGTTAATTAAAACTGTTTTATAGCAATTTATCAAACATTTCTGGGAGCCCTTTTGTTTTAATCTCGGGTACCTTGTCCACACTGCATTCCCCTACCCCCAGTTTTCCTTTTCTTTTTATGCAGTACAATCAAACGCAAATGGTTTGGTTCTTTTTTCAGTTCAGTTTAATTTAATTTATTTTTTACCTTTATGAGGGGACCTTTATTATGACTAATTGGTATATTGATAAAGGCTTGGGTATTTTTTCAAGAATAAGCTCACTTGTACATATGTACGCCAATAATGTAACCACTAATTTTAGTGGAACAGAATCGTGAAGTTCTCATTCACTTTATTAATTAATTAAATTTAGCTTTAATTAAAATGTATTTGTGCCCTGTTTTAATTTTCAATTTAAATTTTAATATTCATACGCTAGCTTTCTTAAGAAAGCAATCACATGAATAGGATCTCAGTTGTCTAAATAGCAATATACATGGTCAAATAATGTTAACAAATTAAAGAGAAGTCAACGCAGATGAATAACAGAACCATTTGATATTCTTTCATTGTGTAGACCGGAATAATTTCAACATGAAAAGCTTATCTCTCTCTCCCTTTTGGTCGAATTTCGTGTGGAAAAATTGGAATTGGAAAAATTTTAGCGAATTAACGAGAACACCTGATTATAATGAAAAAAAGATTCTTGTCGGTACTGTGAAAAGAGCTCTGTTATAGAACCTACGAATCATGCTGATAAATTCGCTTATTTTTTTTGTTTGTTCTCAAATGAAAAAGTAATAGAAGACTTAATATGATAAGCTAATGAGAATCGGCGACTTTTGTTTATCAGAAGAGGAGTTATGAATAAAATAAAATATTTAATTTCAATGCGAACACATTCACAGTGAACAAATGCGTGCGCACGAGAGCGAGAGAGAGAAAGAGGGAGAGAGAACGAGCGCAATTTCAGTGAGGTATTTGTTTCCCACTAGTTCTTTTTTAGGAAAACTTTAAAGTCGTAACCGAACTAAATCGAATTAAGTTAAAACGAAGTTTTTGTCCCTCTGGTAAATGTAGATGGAATCAATTCAGATAGAAATGGCTGATTAAATTTTTTAGCATCTTCTTTACTTTCGAACTTGCATTGTTTATTTGAACTCGAGATTAAACTCATTTCATCTAGGGCTGTCTTTGTGTTTAAGTTCAAGGAAATTTAACCTCTTATAGAAAACCTATTTTAATAATAAAACAGTTCTGTGTTGCGAAATGTTGGTGCATTTTCCGTTTTAAGTGGAACTTAATTAAATTTCAATAAATATAGTAAACAGCACTGAAAAGTTGGAAATTTTATTCTTAAAAAGATATTAACTGTCATTTCCCCCGTTACGTTATTAATTATAGGTAGAGGATCTAGACTTGGATCTTTATGGCGTTTATTAATTATAATTTGATGTTTAGCGTCCACGACAGAAGCATTTTGCATCTGTCTACCTAATTAAACCACGAATATGATTCATTCTTGGTTGTTAAAAGTTTTCATCTGTAATATCAAGACGTTTGTTGGCAGAGTCATTAAAGAGTTGAGCAACAAACACAAGTGTTTGTGCTATGATTAGAGAAATGATGAAGTAATTGGCACCAATGTTAAGTGAGTTGGACTTATACGCATTTGAAACTGAAATTTCTCTTGAATTACTATCGTGGTCATCAAAACATTTTCAGAATTTCTATGGACTATGAGACCAACAAAAGATTTAAATGTCATAATGTCTATTAAATGAGTTTTAATACAAATCTAACTTCATTTTCTTTCAGACAGCATAACAATATTATTGTTACAATCGTGACAATACGCTGCCCTACCATTAATATCCGGGGACACCCCTCGTTGACAGTACATTGTGAATGCAAGATGCCGCGATAGATGGATAACAGAGTTCCATCGAGGAATGATAATAGGGTGCCACATAAGCAATCGGTTTTACGTCACATTTTAACGGCATCAAGATCCCAGAGTCAATGATCGGTGATGTAATTTAATTTGAAAATGGAAACGGACTGGTTCTGAAACCGTTACGAACCGACCCGGAAAAATTCTAGCAGCTGACGACACGTGATGGGAGAGCCCTACAAAGAATCGTCCGCTCTGAACACAGGTTGACGTTGTCGCAGCTACAGGTCCACAGTGAGATGATTGAAAAACATTTCCCCTTGAATATATTGCGCAGGGTGCTGTGCAATACTAGCTTAGTGTAATAACCTGGCCAGACATCGATGCCCGGAGAAAGCTACCTACCAGATTGTACTGTCTTTACAATGAAGTTTGGCGGAGGCAGCGTAATGGTCTGGACTGTTTTTCATGGTTTGGCCTGGGATTTGGTAGTTTTGGATAAAATCATGAATACTGAGTGTTGTTGTTGGTATTTGGCTTAACGACCGAAGGGCTACTGAGGCCAAATTATGTCTGTTCATAGTTTATTTAGTCGAAATATACCGGTGCAGATGTTAAATTAAATACTCCTGTATTGGCCAATACATTTTAAATAGATTATATAAGTTCTTCTATATTTGCATCATTTCCCAGGATATGATTTAAATTATGTGAGACATTCAGCCTACAGATCGGCTGAAAAGTGTTTGAATGTAAGGGACAATCAAACAGAGAATGCCTAATCGTAAGTTGACTGTCACAGGACGAACACTGGTGTGGATCTTCTCCCAGTAGCAGGAATAGATGGGTATGATGAGTGTGTCCAATTCTGAGTCTTGCCAGTATCACTTCCTCTCGTTTGTTTCGTCGAATTCCTGAGAGCCACAGCTTTGGTTTTTGCTTTATCTGGTAAAGTTTATTGTTGGTGTTACTTTTCCAGATCTGTGACCAGTTGGAGCATGCTTTGCGAATGATAGGTTTATAGTCGCTGTAAGGAACCTGAGGGTGTTGTGAGAGAGAGGGTTGAGGATGTTTAGCTGCGAGGTCCGCAGTTTCATTTTCCCGGAATGCTAGAATGGCCAGTGATCCAGCAAAAACTGATTGACTGATTGGACACGTTGCAGGAAAATAGCTGAGAATGAATATATTTCAGTGTAGGCTGAGAAGATGAGAAATTCTTCCTTATGGCAGAAACAGCACTAAGGGAGTCGGTATAAATTATAGATAGAAAGTTCAATAATTTTTCTAAGTGCTAATTTGATGGCATATAATTCAGCTGTGAAGACGCTGTGAAGATGGTGGAAAATATAGGAGGACTTTTACGAAAAACTGACTGGTGGAGAATGTTTCCCTAAGACTAGAGGCTGTCATATGATCTAAAGGTTATTTTATAGTTTGGCTTGGCACCATTGGTTGTTTTTTGATACATTCATATCAGTGTAATATGAATACATTCATATTCACGCTCATGTGACTTTGAGTTATTAGCATGGTCTTGGTAAGTTCGATTTGCGTTCCAGTAAATGTAAATAAGGAGAATGTTGGAGCTGTAATGCAGCGTCAAGTATTACAATGCCAAAACAGTGCAGCCGGTGATTTCCATGATCGCCATCGTTCATTGTCTAATAAATCATCACTCTTGAATGCAAATGACGGCAATCAAAAGGAGATTCCTTCACTTAGGCAGAGGTGAAGGTGATTCTTGCACAACTTCTATTAGAATAAGTAGCGACCTGGAGCGAGGGGTGTTGGGGGTTTCAGGGACGGATGTCCGTCATTGTGAAACAGGTGGGTATATGGGATGTGTTAGAGTGGCTGGGAATAGGAATAGGTGCATGTATACTTGCATGTATACCAATGCTAGAAGTATAGTAAATAAATTTGATGAATTTGAAGTGTTGGTCAAGACATCAAAGGCGGATATTGTTGGGATAGCAGAGACGTGGTGTCACAAAGATATAAGGAATGCAGAACTGGAATTTGGGGAGTACAATGTGTACAGAAAGGATAGACAGGATAGGAAGGGAGGAGGTGTTATGCTGTTAATAAAGAAAAACATAAAATCAAAAGAAGTGCATCCAGTTGATATAGATGAACAGTGCATTGTTGAGTCAGTTTGGTGTGACATAAGCACTGCGAAAGCAAAAATTAGAGTAGGAGTGTGTTATAGGCCTAATGACTCGAATGAGTACAATGAACAATTGTACAGAGAAATAGAGTGGGCTAGTAAATCGGAATGCCTTATAATGGGGGATTTTAACTTCCCAGATATTGACTGGAACTTGTGGATTGGTCACTCACACACTAGTAAGACTTTTGTGGATTTATTGGATGATTGTTTTCTGCAGCAGCATGTTCGAGAGGCAACCAGAAAAAGTAATACTCTTGATCTGGTTATCAGCAGTGATCATTCATGTATTAGGAATTTGCAGATAAAAGAACCACTAGGTGGCAGTGATCACAGTGTACTGACGTGGGATTTACTTAAAGATTTAATTACCATCAGGGGTAAAGGAAAGGGTTTTTGCTTCAGTAAAGGCGAGTACAGTGGTCTCCGACAGTTTTTAAATTCTGTACAGTGGGATCAACTGACGATGTTACCGACAGTAAATTCTAAGTGGGAAGCATTCAAGGAATTAATCGTGGAAGCTACTAAAAGTTTCATACCTATTAAGAAATATTGTTCAAGGTTTAGGCCTAAATGGTTGTCAAATGAACTAATGAGACTCGTAACAGAGAAGAAAAATGCATGGGATGCATATAAATTATCAAGCGACTCAGAAGCCTATGGCAGATATAAGCTGGTCTGTAATCAGGTCACAAAGGAGGTTCGGCAGGCGAAGGCAGATTAAGAGAAATCCTTGGCAAAAGATGCTAAGAAAAACAGCAAGGATTTCTTTACTTATATAAACTCTAAAAGGAAGGGGATGAATATGATTGGTCCACTTGACATCGATGGTTCGACTGTTGATGATCCTGCTCAGATAGCAAACAAACTGAATGAGTATTTTGCATCTACATTCACACATGAGGAGTTATTAAGGTTTGAAAATGGCAGAAGGTTATCAAATTGTAGCAGGGTGCTTAATGATCTTGTAATAACTGAGAGCAAAGTGGAAGAGAAATTGTTGAAGTTAAACGTAAGAAAAGCACCTGGGGTGGATGGGATCTATCCAGTTATATTAAAGGAGGCGGCAAAGCAACTAAGCAAACCCTTAGCCATAATTATGAGAGCATCCGTGGACTCAGGGGAGGTTCCCACGGACTGGAGATGTGCAAATGTATCCCCAATTCACAAAGGGGGATCGAAGGGTGACACGAGTAATACAGACCAGTTAGTTTAACTTCTGTTCCGGGTAAAATAATGGAGTCGCTGGTTAAAGATGCATTGCAGGATCATCTAGACAAGACTGCAGCAATAATTCAGACACAGCATGGGTTTGTTAAGGGAAAGTCTTGTCTGACAAATTTGATAGGATATTATGATGTGGTTACAAAGGAACTGGATGCAAAAAATAATTTTGATATCATATATTTGGATTTCAGGAAAGCTTTTGACACTGTTGCGCATGGAAGACTACTGTACAAATTGGAGCAGAATGGTATTAAGGGTAAGTTGCTACAATGGATAAAAGGATGGTTAAGTGCGAGAAGACAGAGGGTGGTAATCAATGGGTGCTGCTCTTCTTGGACTAATGTTATTAGTGGAGTCCCACAGGGTTCGGTGTTAGGTCCACTGTTGTTTTGTATATTTATCAATGATATTGATGAAGGTATATCAGGCTTAATATCGAAGTTTGCAGATGAGACAAAGGTTGGCAGGGTTGTTAATGACAGTAATGGCAGTGTGTTACTGCAACAGGATCTAGATAATTTGGGCAGATGGGCTAAGAAGTGGCAACTGAAGTTTAACCTTGACAAATGCAAAGTACTGCATATGGGTAGAAGTAACCCCAGAGAAACGTACCAACTGTGTGGTACTACACTTAAGGTGGTAGAAAATGAAAACGACCTGGGAGTAATTGTGCAGTCAGATATGAAGTTCTCTGAGCAATGTAGACAGGCTGCCAGGGCAGGTCATGGGGTTTTGTCAATGATATATAGGAATTTTGCTAGCAGGGTAAAAGAGGTGATTATCCCTCTGTATAAGGCAATGGTCAGGCCACGCCTTGAGTACTGCGTACAGGTCTGGAGGCCTCATTTTAGGAAGGTTGTAGATTTACTTGAGCGTGTACAGAGAAGGGCAACAAGATTGGTGAGGGGAATGAAGGGATCCTCTTACCAAGAGAGACTTAAGTTCTGCAAATTGCAGTGGCTGGGGAGACTAGGCACCTGCGCGGTGATCTGATTGAGGTATATAAGACCTTGAATGGGTTGAGCACGCTGAATTCTGATGGGATCCTTCCACTTGTTCAGATTACGAACCTAAGGGGGCATAAATTCAAATTAAGAAAAGACAGATGCAGAATAGATGTGCGGAAATTTGCCTTTAGCCAGCGGGTGGTTAATTGCTGGAACAAACTTCCATCTGTCGTTGTGGAAGTTGATAGGTTGAATAAATTTAAGGAGGAACTGGACAGGCATTTGGAGGCAATGGTGTGATTTTTTTTTTTTTTTTTTTTTTTTTGGCTGATGCTGCATAAGCTCATACATTTGCTTTCTTGCATCACATGCCACTACTACTACTACTACTACTTACGGTAAAAATGGGTAAAGGTGCCTCATTACAAAAGATGCCCTGTATTTTTTGTATTGACTACTCTGTGGGGTACTTTAAGAAAGGGATAGTTTTACTTTTATTTAGTCGGCGAGAAGTGAAGGAGATAGGTGTAGTTTCAAGGGAATGTCTTGTCCTCCCTTACAATATGTATTGAAATAATAACACTATTTACATTGAAATGATTCCATTATTCACAATGAAGCATTTAAAAAACTTAATTAAAAAATAAATTTCCAAAAACTTAAAAACTATCTAGAAAAAAAAAACTTGATACATAGGGATTTCACACAAAGGGCGGTCCATCAGAAACATAAGTAGCAGTTGCAGAACAGCGATAACGGTTCATGGTTGTTTGGGCGATGTTCTTGTGTGCAGAAGTCTGTTCGTCCTGCGTAAGAAGTCTTTGAAGTTTGCAGTCAAATCCAGCTTCAGTTCATTGGCAAGGGAAGTTGCACGGAGAAGAAAGCCGTTCTGTTGTATATCAAGTTGAGGAATGTGAAAAGTAATCTGATGTGTGCAGCGGCAGAAATGTGGAGAGGAAGATGTTGAAGGAGCTCTCGAGCCAGAATCCGTCTTGCGAAAATCGGATATAGTAGTTTGGGATCAAGAAAAGCTCTGAGAATTTCAAGCGACTCCAAACTGAAACAGCCCCATCCACGATTTATTTGGAGAAGCACCAAATGAAAGAGAGGGGCATTTACTTGCATTTGACTGTGAGCCCATTGCAAGTTGGCGAGTGCATAACGGAATTTATTGCTTCCTGAAATCGACTGGCATCACTAACCTTGTTAGGGTACTGAAGATTTTTGCGTCGTTCGCGTATATTATGATCTGCACCTGGTTGTCGTCAAAGGCATTTCTGAGGTCGTTTAAAAAGATCTTGAAGAGGTGAGGGGAGGACAGAGGGAAGAACCTTGTGGAACACCGCGCTAAGAAGAGAACAATTCAGAACAACAACTCTGGCTGATGATACAACTTCTGCGCTTCCCAAAGGTAGCTCATAATCCATGTGTTCTGGGGCCTAAGTATTCCCTAGTGTGCCAGTTTACTCCGCAGCAGGTGGTGTGGCATTTTATCGAAGGCCTTGAAAAGGTCCATGCAAATAACATCAACTTGATTGCAGCAGTCGACCCTATCAATAACAAAGCTCCAGAGAGATTTAAGGTTCGTGATCACAGACCTTCCTCTAATAAATCCGTTCTGTGCGTCTGTGATGATTGGATAGAAATAGCCTGAAAGATGTGAACGATAGTATTGAAAATCTTTGTCAGGGAAATCAGAATACCAATGGGGCGCTACGTCTCAACCATTTTGAGATCGGTGTTCTTGGGAATGATGTTGGCTTGTTTTAAATGATCTGGGTATGTGTCTGATTGTATGGAGAGATTAAGAATATAGAGCGTGATCTGGGCAAGATGAGGCATATTCTCTAGAAGATAAGTGGAATCTGTCTGGTCTGGTCCATCAGAGAGTTCATTAGTGAGTTTAGAAAGTGCAACGCCCATGTCCTGAAAATTAATTTCAGTAGTGTTAAGGACATCATCCTTTATGATGGGGAGGCTGCAGATCCCTGCATGTATTACACTTGATGTTGTTTGTCTGATGTTATAGTTACAGTTGACGTTGATATGTTGAATTATGCATCTGAAATGACGGTTAATCGTTTGCTGTCCCTTTCTACACATTAACTACAAACTACTTGCAGCGTCTGGATCAAGAATTTTAGGCCCCTGAGGTTAATTTTTTAATCGGGCTAGTAATGGGTAGTTGGTGGCTAACGAAGGAAAATATTATCAGACTACAATTTGGAGGATTATTGGAAGAAACGTGACACAGAGCTGCTACTGTAAGCGGCGATTTTCAAACTACAGATAAACGGAGGCAGCAGGTTCTACGGGATGTATCTGGACATGAGCAATCGATGTTGAGGATAAAAAGGAAGAGAACGTTGCAGATAAGAAAAAGAAAAACCACAAAAAACAAGTTGCCTCTTCAAACAAATGGGACTGTTGCAGTTAGCCGATGTTAGTGAGTGGTAGCAGTAGAGCGTTATATCTTGCTGGGGCCCAAGGCAAAATGGAATTTGGGGCCCCCATCTAAAGAAAAAGGAGTCCCATCAACATCAAATATTGAGTGACAGAAGAACACACGGAGCTAAACTTAGTCCAGCTCTCCGTGTTCTTCTGTCACTCAATATTTAATGTTTTTACACTCGTTTTTAATGTTCCTTACACTCATTAAAATCAATCAAAAACTGCCGAATTATTCCGCTGCACCTCAGTCCTGCTTGGTTTCAGTTTCTGATAAAAAAATCACTTAAAAATATTACTTAAAAACAGCAATGGGTTTTTAAAACAGTGATTTTGGGACACCCCTGTGATCGGAGCCCTAGGTAGATGTCTTTTTGCCTATAGGATAGCGCGCCACTGAGTGGTAGCAAGGCTACCTGTGTGTTATTTAGGAATTTTTTTAGCTTGAGTAGTCTAAGCCAAAAATTCGCTAAAAACAAGACAGCGTAAAAACTTACGCCATGTTGTTTCTAAGCATAGAAACAACCAACCATTTTGTCAGCCCATGTGCCTCTCGATGCAATGTTTTCAACATCGTTCCTGCCACATGGCCATCTGTTAATGCAAGAAACTTTTCTTTTACGTACACGGAAACTAAAAGGAAGTAAGTTATATTTGTATAAATGCATTTATCTGGGACGTGCTCGCCACCTCTCAAATAAAACGGATGGTCCACTTTCTTTTCTCAACGAATCGTTTTACCATGAAGTTGTAACGAAAGCAAATCATTGACGTGACATTTGGAGATCGATCACGCTACCCTCTCATTATACAGCCATTCAACTAGTTCAGCTTTCCTTCGTACGAGATAGATCGCTTCCAGAGCCACTGCATTTTATTCTAGGAAATAAAACAAACTATCTGCAACGATATATTATATCTCGAGCTCGAGGAATGCATCTTATATTAGTTAGGAAACGTTCTGCAGTGCAGCAGTTACATGCCATTTGGAGGAAAGGTACGTAACGTAACTGGCTTGTTACTGAACACAAAAATCCTACTTTATAATGAATGTTTACCACCGAACAGAATGGGCAACTACGATGGTCAATAATCAACGAGTTGGTTGTTATCATTCTGCCTAATATTTTGTATTGCATTCGTTTCATGATTACGTATACGTATTGAATTCCAGTCAAAATCAAATGAAATCAAAAAAAGAATATTACAAGGCTGAAATTACACGATTATAGTGGGATGGATTATATTACATGAGATTATACTGGAATGGATTATACTGTAAAAGAAGATTGTTAAATAAGTATGCAAATAGTTTAGTGAAAGAGAGAAAATGCCATGACTGCAGTATTTTCCTTCTTTTGCAATGTGAACGTACAATGAAGGATCAGTTTACTGAGCACGCTCACCTAATAATGAATAGCTCCTTCTTTAGTTCTCATAACAGCCTAAAGTTCATGAAATATGAACACCAAAGCAGAGACATAGCGAGGGGGAAAGCAGAGGAGCAGTTGCCGCGGGCGCCGAGCTTCAGGGGCGCAAACTGAAAGAATTATCTATCACATTAACATTACATTATCACACTCAGGGGCGCCAGGAAGACACGTTGTCCCCAGGCGTCGAGGACCCTAGCTACGCTACTGCATCAAAAGATGCTGGCCTTTGTAGATAAGATCGTCATCATGCATCTCAACGTGTAGTGTAGGCGGGTTGCTTGGTGTTCTTCCAGTATAAAGACTGCCCCAACAAGCCTGTCTGCGCAAACTTCAAAGGCTCAAAACTTCCTCATATCACTCAATAAGAGACAACAATTTTCCAGTTTATCTAAGCGCAAATCGAGCACAACAAAGTAGAACCGATTATGGGCCGATGCCTTAAACAGTTCAACAGCCAACAGATCAAATTAATCCAACTTAATGCGCAGCGGACCAAGGTAGTTCCGGACCAGCTAAAAGTAACTGCAAATGAGGAAAATACTTCAAGAACCTTATACCCATGCCAAGCAGGTGCGGGGTTACCCACTTGCATTCAAAATAATCCAAGCAGATAATGAAACTCCCTGGGCGGCAATTGTAGTCAAGAACTCAGAATTCACCACCACCAAAATATCAAGTCTCTGCACATCCTGGGCAGTGTGCCTGCATGTCATAGGCCTCCTTGAACCTTTTATGTGGTTTCTATATGTAACAGACCTGGAGAGGATATTCTACCAACAATAAACTATCTGGAAAACATTTCCCAATGAGAAAATTATTGTGGGGGCGGATATAAACTGCCGTTCTCCTGCTTGATTTGTGGGGTCTGATGACCATAGTGGTACCCGCAATGAGCAGCGATTGGAAGAGTCTATCTCTAATTCACAGCTTACCATATTAAATAGGCCACACAATTTGCCAATATTCTCATCCACTCTCTGGGAATCAAATATTGATATAACCCTGGCTAACAGACAGATGGCTGGCTACATCTCTGGCTGGTGTGTCCAGGAGGCCTGGACCACCTCAGGATTACCGGGCTATAACCTTCAAAATGTTTAGAATCTAACAGTAACCATTCAATCCCAAACTAACACTAAACATTTAAAATAGAAAATGATAACTGGGAAAACTTCATAGCAGCTCTGGACATCTCTGCCATGCAACTCCCGGCGGTGGACTGTAATTTCTGGATCCAGAAGTTCACCAGAGACCTGTTACCAAGGTCATTACAAACGCCTGTACCATAACCTTTAAACGAAAAAAATCCGCTCCCCAGCGCTGTTTCCTGGTAGTCCCCAGAGCTGCAGCGTCTCCGCAGAGAGATAAATAGTAAAATGAAAGCTTTCCAAAGAGTAAGGAGATCATGGCCGCAGCCAGAGGTGAAGGTCTTGAGACAACAATATAGAATAGCCAGGAGCACCTATACGGCTCTAATCTGCCAAAGGAAAAGGACATCTTGGGAATATTTGGTGGCATCGACTGGGAATGCCGACCTTTGAGGAGTGGTATATAAAATTACCACCAATAAACTTCCCAGGAGAGAGGTTCTGACAACCACTATCACATTACAAGGCACAATAACCACTACCTGGGAGCAGTCAATTAATAAAATACTCAATACCATTTTCCGGCCACCAATCTCTGACCTCACACAAATGTGTGCCTCCAACACACCCAACTGTGTGCCTCCAATAATTGCTACACCATGTAGGAAACCGAAGAGCCCTTCATCTTGGAGGAACTTCATCGAGCAATATTGAAACTCAAGGACAGAAAATACCCAGTTCCTGACCTTCTGGACCCCGAGATTGTCAGAAGAGTAGCAGACTAAAAGCCATACTTACTGCTGAACCTTTTCAACCACTGTCTTTCCACTTTATTGGAAGACAGCTAATCTCCGACTTCTCCTCAAGAATCCGAATAAACCGCCACAACAGCCAACATCATACAGACAAATCGCCCTCCTAACTGTTCTCAGCAAACTCTTTGAGAGACTCATCTTCAGAATTCACAAGTATTATACAAACACAAACCTACAGGCCAACAACCAGTATGGATTCCGTCAGGGGCACTCGACAGTAGACGCACTAAATAACCTGATAACATCTGCTTAATCCACACCTGAAAAATACTTTCTTGTAATTGCAGTCGACTTCGCTGGGGCGTTCGACTCACTTTGTTGGCCGGGCGTCCTTGGCAGGCTCAGGCAAGCACAGATTCCTCAAAATCTCTACTCCTGCATTAAACGCTATCTATGTGACAGATCTGTGAGTGTAGAGACTCCCTACTCCAAGGTGATCAGAAAGATCCACAGGGGATGCCCACAGGGCTCGGTCCTAGGACCAACTTTCTAGAACATGGTCCTGGATGAGTTCCTAAATCAAGACTTTGGGCATGTTAAGTCCAAAGCCTATGCAGACGATTTGATCCTTTCCGTGCCTGCCAGCTCAAGGGCCTAGCTTGAAATTTCTGCTAACCGAGCACTCTGGCTTCTCCAGGAGCCAGAGTGCTCCTGGAGAAGGCTCCTTGTGCCATTGATCTCACTTCTGGCTCCTCCAGAAGTGAGATAAATGGCACAACCATCAAGCACCGCATTCAGCTTAAGCACTTTAGTGTAATCCTGGTGTAAACTTTCCTTCCTCCCACACCTACAGTATATCCAAAATCAACGGCATTGGTGCCAAAGGTCACTTGCAGAGGTGGGGTTAAAACCGATGTACCCTAGCACTGTTTTACAAAGCAGTATTTATTCCAGCCATCTCATATGCTGAAGGTGTCTGGTATCACCGGGCAACTATTGTCACAAATCATAAGAAATTGGTCACCATTCAAAGGGCAATACTACTTACCATCACCATAGCCTGCTGCACGGTGAGCACTCCTGCTCTCCAAATCCTCGCTGGACTCCTTCCTTTAGACCTTGAAATAATTAGATGTGACATGTTGTATCATTTGTCCAAAGGAATCCACACTACAACCGTTGGATTCACCAGCAATCCAGCAATCAATCGCAAGACAGAGAAAAGGCACCTTCTTGCTCACTTGCAGCAGGCCGGGCAGGACAGATGGATGGCATCCACTAAGGGAGCAATTACAGAGAAATTCATCCCTGAAGTAACGTTTGCGTTCCCAAAAGCCCCAGGCTGGTTTTCCCCTGTCCTTACAGACCATGGGTCGATACAAGAAAAATTAACGTCTCTGGGCATCACAGATGATCCACGCTGCCACTAAGGCACTGACGAATTTGGCACCATACAATGCATGACTGTCCTGACTATGAAGATTTGAGATCTATTCTGATTACAAAGATTACTAATTTGCCAAAGGGTCAAGAACATATACTAATTCATACCCATGACAATTATAAATGTTTCACCACTTTTTGCACATGATGTCTTCAACAGAAATTGCTGTCAAAGAACATTGGGACAGATTCTGGGCACCCCTCTCCAGTAGCATCAACGGCCAACCTCATCGAAGCTCAATTGAACTGAAATCACTTCCTTCATCCAAGTTCCATCGGGCTGATATCTACAACTGAATCTGAAGGCAAGATCAACCGGGACCTGACTCCAAACCCAGACATTGAAGACATCAGCAGCTTTTCTGCCACAAGCCACATTGTCAATCAAACCGAGCACTCTAGCCTGGTTTTCTTTTACTGTCCTCTCCGGCTGGAGAAAGGAAACGGGTCCCTGTCTCCTCTCCCTGCCGCCCCCTTCTTCTGCCTGGTGAGGCATGGGCTTGCCTCACTGACTTTCTGGGGTCTCCTTCTCTATCATCCCTATACCTCTGTCTTCCCCTACTCTAACTCGCAGTTTACACCCCATACAATTTATCAATTAATGCGTCCAAATTTAAACGGTGCTTATATAAACCTCTGTCGGCCTTTTATATTCTAGCGTTAACCCACCCCATCTTTTTTTTTTCCCATAGGCCCTTGCCACTGAAATCTTCGGAAACTAGGTGGCATTCCCTGCCAGAGTACAAAAAATCTAATGGGTACCTGACTTACCTCCCCTGGACTAAGTGCAGTAACGGTGGGGCCCAACGGCTAAATGGTCAGAAATACAACGGTACACAACACTACAAATCCTTCCACTCCCCACACACTTTTTTAAATCGCTGGCCTTCATAGTATTCTGTGCTACACAAACAGAATATACAACGCGGAGATGGGGGAAACCCCTGGTGCCGTCAGACAACTAATACACTTTGCACTTGTTCTTTTAGGAAGTCATTATCGCTCTCTATAAGACGATGGTATACAATCATACTGGGAATGTTGTTACGGTGGCAACGATCCAGGGCCATCTATAGAAAGATATAGAACTTCTAGTGAAGGTGCAAAGAAAAGCAACTAGAGTGGCGAAGAGTACTAAGCATTATTCCTATGAGGAACGGCTAAGAAGATCCGAATTCCAGAGCTTGGAAACTAAACACCACAGGGGGATTTGATTGGGAAGAATAAAGCCGTGAAGGAGATTCGTAAAATGAGTGAGGGAGGAATATTATCACCACCGGTGAGTGTGATAAGAACCAGCGGATTCAACTATAAAATCTTAGGGATAGCAATTGATTGAATCGTATGAAGTTTACCCCCCGGCAGGGTGTATGAAACGTTGGAATATGTTGCGTGTAACCGTGGCCGAGCAAGGGTTTTTTTTTATTCTAATGCTAATTCTAATATCATTTCTTTTAACTCTCAGCGCAACCTGAAGTCAATGTGCATGAACTTTCACAAGTCGCACAGGGGTACTGGCTCTTACAAGACGGATCACACCCTGCATTTGTCTCATTATTTCACTACGGCGGACTCTAGTTGATAACAGATCGTTCTACCTCAAGGCACAGATGCTCAGTCGAGATCCGGTGATTAAGCGGGCTAATGAAGTTCGGTAAAGTCATCCTCATGATCCTGGAACCATTCCCAAACGACTGATGCCTTGTGAATTGGTGTATTGTCCTGCTTGAAGTAAATGCTACTAGATGGATGAATTGCAATGTACTTTGCGTCATTAGACCTTGGTCTAGCGGTATCAGGATACTTAACGTACTACAGTATTATAGGGTTATTTTAATAACTAAAATCAAATAAAATCTCGTCCGTTTTACGCTTTTGATTTCGATCATAGAGGAACTTCATGCTCTCACTGAAGATCGAGCGCTTGGGCTTATGTTCAACTTAAAGACAAACACCTTTATTTACGGTCTGCCTAAGTTGCTAATATCTTTTAAATTGTATAGCATCACCAGACTAGGCGAATCCATAATAGAATGATATGGTTACAAAGAATTTCGCATCTGTAAACGTTTACAGAAATAAATTCTGTCGCGAACACTCAACCATCGTTTTCACCTTTCTGTACAATTCGCCTTGAAGACTAACGGTGTTGCAATGGATGTGTTGACACTCTCAAAAGACCAAACATTTATTTCCACTTTGCTCTTCCTTCCGGTTCGCATATCAGTGCCATCACCTACAAAGCATACAAAATTCTAGGCCAAATTAATCATTTTTCGAATACGTTTACATCAGAAGTTGCTTTTAACACTTTCTCCAAACAACTTGGAGACATTTTCTGGATGTCCTTTCGAAAATATTTGTTGTTAAATTTGAAAAGGATACTGAGGAAGTTTGTTCGCTTCCCCTCCATCATCACATCGTTTATCATAACATCGATTTTCCCCATCATTGCAGACGTTACGCGCTTGTTCCTTTAAACATGTAGCAACTTTTCCAGACAGCGTTTTTTATTTTTAAACTTGTTACTAATCTTTTAGATGTCCCTATTTTATTACCCCCTCTGAACTTTCCTGTGTTTCACATCAAGGTTATGTTTCGCAATTGTCTTGTTACTCCATCCGTAAACGCCAGTCTGTTAATTAATAATCCCTTGGCTGGCTTCATCTATATCATTAAAGATTACGAAATTGACACATTTCTCCTGTACTCTGCATTAAGAAGCAAGCGCTGGTGATTTTTATATTGTTCCTGGTGTCTCAATAGAATTTCGTAATTGGGTTGCCTGTCTGTCTTTATTGTTTGAGGATTATTTGGTTGCATACTGATTGCTAATTTCGTGCGATTTTTTCCATTAACCTATGTGCTGAAAAACACAAATTGCTGTCAAAGGATGCAGTATTTTCTGAGCATCTTCATCGCTTCACATGCTATCGTTTTTGATGTCTTATTATTGCATCGTTTTGCCTGTGATTATGAAGTATGCAAATATCTTTGTCTACAAGCTGATTATCGGCCATTCTAAATTCATTATCAAAGCCGAATGACGAACACAAGGAAAGAACTAACAGTTTTAGAGGTGGAGTGACAGTAGTTGGTTGTCATCTGAGAAAAAGATGTTCATGTGTATTGTTTCTTAGGAATTTAGCAATTCGAAGTTGGCAATTGGCAGCATACTGAAGAATTCGAAGTCCACAGATGAGATCGAGCTCGATGACATCAATGACAGGAAAAAGCCGATGTGCCTTGAAGAAGATTTCGCCTTCGGACCACAGGCTAGCTTGTAAGTGTTTTCTTGCCATTCAGAGAACTGCATCTCACGAATTTTCCCGAAGAGCTGCAGCCCACAAGCCTTTAATAAAAGACAAACAAACAAATGCATATACTAATTCATAAGGCAAGGTACAATGAACTTAGTTCGCAGATTACTGGAATTGTAGAGCGACCAGTCACTTTATTGGCGTTTCTAGTCTGATAGAGGTGTTTGGACATGGAGGATGCCTGAGAATGTTTGCTACCTGAGTGTGTGCTGTCCCAACTGTGAGATTGGAATAATGAGTTGCGATGTCGTTTCTTGTGGTATGTACAAGCTCCACTGCTCCACGAATGCCCTATATTGATATTCTGGACAATTCTCTGTGCCCTTTCACTTTCTAAACAACAATACCCCTTACCACAAAGCAAGGATTGTGAACGCATGGTTTCAATAGAATAACATCGGACATTGCATCGGCACGCATAGAAATTGAAACGCATAATTAGGCCAGGTCAAGAGGGCTCTTTTGATTAATGGAACTCATGTAGATTTTAAAGGAGGAATGGAACATAATATCACCAACTTTCTACCAGAAATTAGTAGAAAGTTTTTTACGGCGCGTTGAAGCAGTGAACAGGTGGGACAATATTTATTAATTCATACTATTCGTTTCGTTGAATAAATACATATTTCGCTTTTAAATATAAGCTTTGAACTCTGAATTTTGGCAAAATAGTGTATATATCATAGAAAAGTAATATATTATGATATTATTATGTAATAATATCATAATATTATGATATATGTTATCATATAATAATTTATCATGATATTATATCATATCGTTGTGTATTATCGCTGTGTCCCGTGGCTTTTGGTAGGATTTCGACAGTATTCAAAATACATCGTGAGAAAGACATACCGTTTGGAAGGAATAGGCTATCTGTTGATAGCCTATCTGTCATATGACCTCTGAAATTATCGCTCCAGTAAACCAGTGTGCGAACTTTATAATCTTCATTCATGTAATTTATACTTTCTGTTAAATATTTATTTCAACACTCTCGGCTATTAGAGTACCCGAGGGCAGGAGCTGTTTATTTCTATCCTAAAATCTTTACGTAATTTTGAATTAATTCAAAAAAAATTGTGGACATTTATCTCTGAGTCTAGGAGTATCAAAATGAAATATATTTTATAAAGCCAGCCTGTTACACAGAATCTAAAAAAAAAAAAAACTATTATTATATTAGGCCACCCGAATAATTAAATTCATATGCCGTGCTGTACGTCTTATGTCTGTTAATTGCGTGTTCTGTGGTCGATTTATCTGTTTTGCTGGACGAAAAACCCCAGTTTCTGTGGGAAAAAGCTTGCTGTGTACGCCTGAAACTGACTAACTCAGCCACGGAGCGAAAAAAGCCCATTAGAGTTCCTCGTGTAATCGACGGGATTCGAACCCTTTACAACTCGGTGTGGGGTGGACGGTGACGATACCACTGTGCTACACGCGTAGAATTTTGCGCAGAATCTGCTTAAATGTAACTTAATTCTTTCCCAGCTATGTCTGCAGACTTATTTTTCCGATGGTGGCTCAGTGCTCACTTTGACATTATTCGCCAGCCAATTAACTACTTCAATGCGTGATTTTTAATTACTGAATTTACTCCCAGGATTGCTGAGAAAATCGTAACTTAACCTATCCATCACTCGAACAAACAACTAACTGACAGGAGAGTTATGTCAGTAATTATCTGATCGAGAAAGCATTTTGATAATAAACTTCTGCAGAACTGGTTAGTTCAATATAAACAAAAACCAAGTGCTCGTCAGTAAGTGGATGTACTCTTGACACCAGATCCGCACATTAAAGCTCTAATAAACTATTGAAACACTTACGATAAAAACTGTCATATTGGAACAACCCGAGATTTACCTCAGCTGTGTGTATTGCATGTATTCGAGGTCGGTTTGTTGTTTTTCTGGATGAAAAACCAGAGTTTCCAGGGAAGAAACCTTGTTATCCTCGCCTAAGACCGACTAACTCAGCCACGGAGTGAAAACATTCCATAAAAGTTCCTCGCGTCTTTGACAGAATTTTAAACCTGGACCTTATCCACCCGGTGTGTGGGGACAACGATGATTATAACCACTGTGCAACCGCGCGGATAGCAACTTTCGGTAGTATGACTCTAAGCGTGAGATTAAAAGCAATAATAATAATAAAACTACCTGTTTCACCGACGAATAAAATACATTAAAATAATGCTCTGGTTTTCCCTCTTACGCTTAGTGCTGACTAACCAGATTCCACGCTTAAATCTCTATGCTTTATGGCTAATCTAGCGGCAGACGGATTTTCGCTTTTCCCAAAACAGATTGAATTATGCAAATTATTTCTGGGCAGACTAACAGCGAGATATTTGTAATCAGAAAAAATTCCGGATTTCTAATTTTGTGATTTTACTTAAATTTGAGGTGGCTCAACAAGTCCTTCTATAAGATTCAAATTTGAAGTTTATGGAAGGTCCGTCCACTGGGAGTCGAGGTTCTTTACGCCTTTGAGAACGCACCTAAAAAAAGAATGAGTTATGGTGTTTGTACTGCCATCTATTTCAGGCTACTCCGAAACACTTCAGAAGTAATTAAACCTCTACATAAATTTCTGACGTTCTTCTCCATTCCAAGAAAAAAAAGACCGTTTTGTTCATTGGAGTCGTTAATAAAAGGCGTCCTTAATTTAACTGTTGTAATCAAAATACCAAGACAAAAAATTAATGCTAAGCGATCCATAACGAAAAATTATCACTTGCAAAAGATGACCTCATTTGAGATATTCGCCGTTTGAATTAATTACAGCCATTCCGATTTTATTTTCCCCAAATTCGAGAAACGTGTCGAAATAAATCATTCAAATACTGGTGGTTCGGAAGGTCATTAATCCTTCCTCACTGATAGCACGTGAATAGATAGCAGTATTGTTACCATTCATTAAAGTTCGTTAAATTTAATTTTATCTTTATACTCCGAGACTAAGAAAGAGAGAGAAAGAGAGAATTTGAATACGAGACTTGTGGAACTCTACACCTTCACATTGAGCACTCGCTATGGCAACCTTGTATTTATTAGACTGTAGAATGAATTCTGTCCTCCGTGGTAGCTTAACTAGCCCATTATATCGCCACCTGCCACTCTTTTGGAGGGTCTGGGTTCCATCCAGTTCTGCGACTGGAGGAATTATTTGGAACCTTGCAATCGGAGCTATAGGTAGCCGATCTCAGGCGGGGAGGAGGAGTAGGATTTTTACCATTGAGTTATTTTGGGTTTTCCTTTCTGCATAATATTCAAATCGGTCTGTGAATATACATGTTGTGTAGATAAAAGACATGGCTAGTGTTAGGATTAGTCAATCAATATGGGTCGTGGTGAAGTGGAAGATGACTGTGAAAGTATTGGATACCTCCCTACTTATAGCTGCTGTTGTGAGGTAATCGTGTGATGTCAGAAATTATTCTTTAAGTGTGCTTTTCAACCAATTTTTCATGACATCACATCTAAGCCATATCTCAACTTCTCATGATATACTCAAAGCTATTCCTGTTCGGTTTCTGACAATGCTGGGGAATTTTCTCTTCATTTTGATTTCAGTATTTTTTTATACGACGCAAATGAACTGTGTATATGTTTTTGAACAAAATGAATTTTCATAATTACTAAAAGAAAAAAAAATCAAGTTAATTTAATTTTGACAAGTTTTGACGATGAACTGAACCACGAATCAGAGCTGTACTTCTAGTTATCTATCATCGAAAATCTGGTCTGTAAACGCTTAGGATGTATTGTCTAGAAGTGAGGTCAGAATATCAGATAATTGAAAATCTGAAGTATTTAAACTGTAAAACTATTTTCGCCTCGAGTAGGCTGTATTGTCTGTCTGTAATGGCCGGATCGTTTTGATTAATGTGTTCAGGTTGCCGTGGCAACAGCAGATAGCTCGATCCTCATCGAAATCGCGTTCAATTAATTTCCTCTGAAAGGTCGAAGAAAAGCGATGCACTTCTGCGTTTGTCATTAGGATTGTATAACTCACGATGTTTATTCGATACTTCAAGATCATTAATGCATGTGTGTGCAAATGACAGGTTTATGTACATGAATGACAAGCGGTGTACCCTTTAATAAAATTCCCTGTGTAGAACGGCTTCGATGGTTCATTAAGGGGAAGGAATGAACGCTGGAATGAGATTTTTCAGATTGATTTTCACAGATTCTGAACCAAACTGAGTGGAATTCGGTAGTGCACGAGAACAAAACATAAGGCAATTAGACAAGTAAATGTACAAAAATATGTGTAATATAAAAGTCACAATAAATGCTGTTAATTTGTAATGGATTTTTATATTTTAAAACTCCTCGTTTAATAAACAGATTTTGTTTTAATGTACTTGGCGAGTGTATATCATTCACTACGTTATAGATCGTTGTAAAATAATAGTAACGAGATAAAGAGAAATAGTTTATTTTATTTGAAATAAAAACTCAGAAAAATGTCATTGGGGATTTATTAGTTTTCTACATGGGCTCCATTTGTGACCTGGATAATGTCGAAACGATATTTAAACCCTATAGCTTCAACAGAAGGCCTCGTGTACTTTTTGTTGTAGAAGCTGTTTCTTGAAGCTGTTCTTTCAACCACTCTAGATAAACTGTCTTTCGCGTGTTTGCTATTCGCATTCCAACTGGTAACGTCTTTCTTTTTGAATGATAGCTTTAAACTCTCAATAACGCTGATTACAAATCACTTTCTGTTACGGCAACGCCATTTTGATACTGAGTTTCCTCATCATCATCAGCCATTTTCAATCCACTGCAGGATGAAGGCCTCTCCAGCAACTTTCCAGTTCCTTCTGGCTGGACTGAGGAAACTCAGTCCAGCCATTATGTCACTTAACGTAGTCTTGTAAACGGTGTTGGAAACTTACAAGCGAAAGTTTCCAAGACCATGGCACTTCCAAAAAGGGAACAAGCTACTATTTAGCAAGAAATTTCACGAATTGTACAGTGGCTGTGGCTCTTCAAAAGTAGGAATTTGTTTCTACCGATAAACATCGGTAGAAAGTCAAATAAGCCTTTTGACTGTCATAGACGAATGCTAAAATTTTCATCATGGATTTATCCGTTTTCCACTGAGTTCACATGAAAATTATACATTTTTCATTTCGATTAAATTGAAACACTTTTCTTGGTGGATTGTTCCTTTATTGGTTACGACCTTTCTTTTTTTTAAGCTTCTTTTCCAAATGCGTGAGTGTCTCTTAACTTTAGGTTGTCCATCTCCAAGCAACGTGTAGACAAACCGGCTCGACTCTAAATGAACGGATTTTCATGAAATTTTATATTTGAATATTCCAGACTCATTTTCCTAGCCATTCTAAATTTGATTAAAATCGGACAGATAGAAATATGACACTTGGCACGTATAAACATTTTTAAACGTATCTCCAATTAAGGATTAATTTTTCTGCTTCGGGCACATTCAGCTCATTTTCATTAAATTTCATAGTTCCGTAATTATGTTCAATTAATTTTATGTGTCATTTATAATGACACATAAAAATAATTGAACATAATTAAAGAAAGTTAAGTAATGGATCACATTGCGTTACATTTCAGGTAAGTTTGATTATCAGAGACTTACGTTTTGGAATTAAAAATTTCTATACTGTACAAAGTGTTTAAAGAAATTTCGCAATGTCATATTTGAGTGTTGGCTAACAGTGAGGTGGGATTTGCAGTATTTCATTGTGTAAGACGGTATCAAGGGTTTGAGGAAGTGAAATGATTCTCTGAGTATGGCAGGTTGAATGCGACATTTTACTTTAGAGAAAAGGCCATCACAGCCAATTTTTTTATGATAAAGCTAGAATGAAAGTGGAACTAATGTTAAGACAATTTATGGAATCGAAATGGTGCGTGTGGCTTTTTGGGTTGTCTCTAGTGTCAAAAGCTTTGTCATCTCCATAACAGACGGCGAGGAAATGAGGTGAAGGTTGGATGGTGAGGAAAAAGGAAGCCTGATAGAACTTCTCCTAGAGGGACGTCTGTCCGAAGAGGTTGGGTAAGATTTTTAGATCCTGCTTTTATATATTATGTTCTACACGTGAGAGAAACTATAGAGGGGCACATATCCCGTTGATGTGGTAGTATTCTTTCTTCATAGAAGTGGAAGTGGTTTCAGTGCTGACTGTAAAATTCTGCCTAAAGATCTAAATAAATAATGGCTAATTAAGCACTGTCTGCGAAGGCTTTGAGTACTTTGGAGAAAGTGTCAAACAGATTTGTAGATTTTCCCTTTACTAGAGTTGAGATAGATGTTATTAGGTAAGAATTGTAGGAATAAGGTTGTCTCTCGCAAGTGGTTTTAGTAGAGAGGATGCCTTGGCAATAGGTTTGAAGTTTTCAGGTTAGCTTGGTCTTTGAATTTTTTTTAATTAACATAGTTTAATACACAGTCCACTGGAGTGGAACGTAAAACTTTTAGGGTGGCCATCAGCGAGATATGGGATTGTACTTTTGATCACAAACTGTGGCGCTGCGTCATTCCTGTGCAATTTTCGTAGATATGTTGTACTGATGGCTGGTATTGGCTAGCTTTTAGTACATTTGATACAGGATAACGCATTTGACTGAATTTCACGAGAGAGGTTTGAAGATGCATGAAGGTAAAATCCTGAAAGCTTGTAATTACATGAAGCTATTCTTAGGGATCCAATTCTTAGGAAAGGTTCTTGAGCGCTCTGATGACTAGTGAATTGGCTCTGTTGACTCTGGCTTTGGAAAAATCCTTTGTGCCTTTCCAAATTTTGTGACGCTCCTGTTTCTGAGAAAATGATTCATTTAGTTTCGGAGTCTACCATGCACGTGTGAGAGAGTTATGTTGTTTATGGAGGCAACAGCATTTTCCAAGGAATTCAGGCCCTTGTCATTGCCAACATAATGACAAGGTGTATGTTGTAAGAACAGCGAACATCTTATGACGATACCATAATAAACTTTGGAATGTCGAGAAATGCAGGGCTAGTGATTTTTTCGCGTTGATTTTTATCGTGAAATGCTAAAATTTCTTAATGTTTGATTGGAGATAACCAAAGGTTAATGATCGGAATTGGAGATCTTCTCGTAGTTGAAATTCATCATAACTTCAGTTAAGGAACAACGACGTCAAACTGATTTTGGCTTTGATTTGGGGAACAATTCACCAGAAAGACACCTGCATCTGCTATGTCCTGGGTGAGCTGATTCTTCAGAGTCTGATAGGAAGAGGATGAGTTGAATTCATCACAGCGATGGCGGTGGAACTGAAATGAATTTAGTTGTCTAACCAGTTGATTTTATGTTGGATAATTCGGTATTCTGGTGGCGGTGTTGCACAGATAGCAGATATCAAAAGTAGATGAGTTGCAGCTAAGTGTAGCGCGCACACACACACACACACACACACACACACACACACACACACACACACACACACACACACACACACACACACGGCTTAAAATTTACATTTCATGGATACATAATGGATCATGGATGGTGTCAACTATGAAGTCATTGGAGCTAACTGGCAACACCACCTCCACCGCATTCATAACAGAATAACAGATAGTGTTTTAGTCAGGTGAATTTGTTGCAAATGAGAATTGTTCAGCAGAGTTGAGCCAGGTCTATGTGATACAGGTAACACGAAATTCTTGGGTGAGCGTTAAAAACCCCATTGTTTTCAACACTTTCGAAACACTGTGAGAAAGAAAAGGAAATATGACCTCACCTGTGAGGTAATGCAGGGTAAAGTCCCCTGCATTACCTCACAAAGTTGAGAACACAGAAGCGAAATCAGCAATTTAAAGAAAAACATGTTCTTATATGTCCGTATTAAAATAAGCAGCCGCTTTCACATTCGTGGTGTGTTATGATAGCAGCGGATCATGACTAAAACTTTACAGAGAAAACCAGGCATTTATTTCTTTGTAAAAGATTAATTTATTTTTTTTAACCGTACAGTTTCCTAATTGGTTTCAGATAATTAGCTGTGCGCTCGGATTTAAAAGAGGTAGAAACATCTCTTTAAAGTAACATCAAAAGTGTCCTCTAAATTCAAGAGCGGTGCGGTTCATCTTTAATATCCCTTGCAGAAATCCCTTATTAATATCCGACTGAATTCTTTTCGCCTTTTTTTATATATTCCTTTTTGTCAAAGTGCATTTGGAAACTGGCAGAAGTCTCAAAATCAAAGTAGCTTAAGAAAGAGAAAAGACAATACGTGTTTGAATAAAGGTAAAAGCACCGACCTTGCTGTTATACCTAAGAATCTATAATCCTTGTCTTTCTGTAAGCAGCTTGTTGGGTCTTACCTTTTTCGCTCGCATGCCGAGAAGAATACAAAGAGAAAAAATAAAATAAAAATAGCTCTGCCATTTCAAGCGAAATTGAGGACTCACCCTCGCTTGTCATCGTACCAAGACTTTATTAAAATGCGAATAATGCTGAGGCATTTTCCTCGACGCCCAGTTAATTTTAAATGTGGAATTTATGGATCTTCACCATAACTATATTAACTCGGAAGCTTTAAAATCCCAGGAGTGATCCGGACATTTTTTTTTTGTTCTGTTTTGTTTTGTAACTTTGACATGTTCATTGAGATAACAACCATGAATTATGTGACACTGGGATGTCATAAAATGTGACGTCCCTCCATTTTCTTCTTGCTTTTTCTTTAACCAACACGATGCTTTACTAAACAGTAATCCCATTTAAAAACATACTCCCAAGAAATTATTAATCTTTGTTGTTATTTTTTAAAGGGAAAATTAAATAAAAGAACAAGGATTTTAACCGCTGCAACATCTCAGTGAAGGTATTAACAAGTATTGCCCTTAAGTCAGACTCCACTAGCAACGAAAATTTTAATTAATCAATTACTCGCATGAAGAGTTCATTATTTGTAATTCCCTCGAGTACCAACACAATGAACCGTTTTCCTATTTTTATTATTTAATTCGTGATTATTTTAATTATCTCACGAACTTACCGATGCTTCTTTGCAGTGTATATTAATTAGTAATTAGAATGTGTTCTTAACTTCCGTGAGAATACTTTCATGCTTCCAAGATTCGAATTACGTACGTATTAAAAATATTACAAGACTACCGGTCTTGCCACACGCTTCAGATTTAATTTAAGGAAGGAATATCATTTAATTGCAAAAGCACACTCATTCATTTATATTTGTTTGGCTACATTTAAACAATTATATTTTCAGATAATGCTGCCCTCATGCGGTTTATTTTGTTCTCAACAACGCTATCATAAACCTGTAATATTGGTTTGTTTTATTCGGTTCCACCAATCATAATTTCGTATTTATTCAATTCTGATTTGATTTTTGAAAGACTGAAATGGTGCACCCGAGGACAATATATCATTTAGACTATAAAACCTCTATAAATGTCATTTATTTTCGTTTAGAATTTTACAGTAATGCCTCTCTAATGTGAAATGTTATCGTGTTTTAAATTCCACTTGGTTTCATATCTCGCGTTTACCTCATCTACGTTAACTTTTCCAATAAACCTTTAAGCAACTCAAGCAACTACGAGGCTATTATCTGAGTTTCCCTGAAGTCTGGAAAATAGATTTAGCAACAGAATGCAGTACGAAGCTCCGTTTACGAATTCGAAGAGTGATACAGAAAAGGAAATAAATCGACCTCATAAATGAAGCACTGCAATGGAATCTTAAGTCTGAAGAAAGTTCCGGTAGAAAGTAGAATTTTGTATTCCTTTTGGAGCACCAATTCTCCCGATTGAAGACGGGCATATTCAGTTTGGGAATAAAACGACAACCATTTATTTAAGGCAAGAAAAGTGGAAATGGTAAGTTTAGGAGAATTTTCTCAGTCCAATACGCTAGAAGTCCAATAGAGAAAAAGGCTTACGAACAAATTGTATCGGAAATTACTTTGAGACGTTGTCTTTGGCAAATAATTCTCTGGGGCGTGAATGGAATTGTGGGGACTTCGTAAACAAAATTGAAACTATGATTTATTCGTTTTTTTCTTTTTTTCCTTTGGAATGTTTGGAGATGTGGAATGCAGAAAATTTATGTGCCTTTAGGCTGCAGTAGATAACAGCACCATCTTTATTTAAGAAGAAAAATTCATATGTAGCCAGACATGGATTTCATGTTCCATTTAAAAAGATTTTCTTTTTATTTTGCTACGTCCACTCCTATTAATATGAATCTGAACGTTCTTAGTGGCAGAAGTGCATTGTATTCTTTCTCTCTGATAGTTCTAATAAAGTATAAACTCTTCGAAGTACCCAATACAATAATGAAAATACATTATAGGGAATGTTGCTCTTAACTACAAATGCCATAAATTATTTAATGCCCTTCTCTGCGACTTAAAAAGAAACTAAAATTTATAAACACCTGTTATTTCCTGTGGATTTATTTTCGAATTTATTAATTCTAGAACGGATTTTCCATTAAATTACACTACAGCAAAGTCCGTTGATAAGTGACAACCAACAATTTATATCAAATAATTGACCTCCATAACTTCTCTATCACTTCAGGCAGTATCATTACCAATCCTCTTTGCCATTTCGCGAAGTTCTCTGAGCAGTGCAGACAGGCTTCCAGGACAGCTCATGGGATTTTGTCAATGATACACAGGAATTTTGCTAGCAGGAATAAAGAAGTGATTATCACTTTGTATAAAGCAATTTTGGGTACATCTTGAAATAAAGATGTACTGAAGTACTCAATTTAGAAAGGATTTAGAGATGCTGGAACGGATACAGAGAAAGGCAATAGGATTGGTGAGGGCACCAAAGGGATGCTGTTACAAATTTTTTTTAAGTTCTGAAAACTGCAGCGTCTTGAGACTAGGCACCTGTGAGGTGATCTGATTGAGGTGTTTAAGGCTTTGAATGGTTTCAGCAAACTCAGTGCTGATAGAATTCTTCCTCTTGCTCAGACTAATCACATGAGGGAGCACAAATTCAAATTGAGGAAGGCGAATTGCATTTGCTTTTATCCAGAGGGTGGTTGATTGCTGACACAAACTTCCATCTGTTGTAGAAGTGAGTGTATTCTATTGGAAAGGAAGGATAGGTGAAATGAATACTAAGTATAATTTCAATAACGAATATCATTAAAGGTTCACTTAATCAGAAACAACTACAGAGTGTACACTGAGTGGACAGAAATCATTTGATACCTACCTAGTAACTGGTAGGCCCACCTTTCGCCAGGATAAGGGCAGTCACATGAGAGGCACTGAGTCCACTAGTTCACAAAAGCGTTCCACAGTATTTCCATCCATGCTTACTGTACTGCTGTCCATAATTCCGTCTCATTATTAGGTGGAGGATCCAAAGCTCGAACGGACCTTTCCACAGCATCCCAAATATGCTCCACAGGTTAATGTCCGGTGAACTGGGAGGCTATTCCATGGCGGTAAAATCTATGGCATGATCTTCGAACCATGTTCTAGTCACCACGGCTCTGTGGTGACTAGAACGCATTGTCCTGCTGGAAGACTCCATTGTCCTGTGGGTGCACGATGACCATGAAGGGATGCAGATGGTCTGCAAGGATGGGCATGTAACTTGGACCGTTCAGAGATGCGTCTAGATGTATCAGAGGTCCCAACGTGTGCCAGTTGAACACGTCCCAGACCATTACCGACCGTCCACCTGCCTTAACAGTTCTTTATTGATACAACAAATACATAGCTTCGTTCAGTTTCAGCCAGATACGCACCCTCCCGTCCGCTCGAAATAACTGAAAACGGGACTCATTGGACCAGAGACCCGTCTCCAATCATCCAAGATCCAGTGCCGATGTTCTTTCGCCCAGTTTAGGCGTAGAGTCCTGTGTCGTGGTGTCAGCAATGGGACACTGGTGCGTCGGAGGCTTCCATAACCTATTTCGGTTAATAATTGCCTGATGGTCTTAATGGAGACATTTCTGGCACCTCCCTCGTTTAAGTCTGCAGTGATTTATACCACTATCGCTCTTCGAGCAGCTGAAACAATGCGAGACAGATGTCGACGACCACGTTCATCCACAACCTTTCTCCACCCACGATGAGATGTTATTCCGGAAATGGCGTATTCCCGATACACTCTTGATACTGCCGAACGGAGATAGTTCAATTTCTGTACCACCTCCGCGATAGAGTAACCAATGCGTCGAGACCCACTATTATCCCTCTTTCAAAGTCGGTTAACTCACGGTGTTTATCTATACTGACATTGAATTACCGTCTAAGTGAATGCAGTGTACCTATATATCTGCCAAGCGGTGGGTTCGTCCACTAGCGAGAGGGGTGGCAGACAGCGTCGCGTTGCCCAGGAACCAGGTATCCCATGAATTCTGTCCTTTCAGTGTACACAACGTTGCACACTGTGAAAAGCATCCAGCGAGATCTCTAGTTAACCAGGCAACCGTTGTAAGAATATTTAACCCATTAAAAGAAATGGGAAGTAATCGTGATCGCCCATGTAGTAACTGGCCACAAAGTTCAGTCAACGAGTTAATAATAATAACGATGGTTTTAGGTGAAATTCTAAACAGCCCAAAGAAATCAAAAGAACCATGTCCCAGAAGATATAATCTGCTAGGAAGTATATCAAAGTTATAAAAGCATTATATCCAACCCTACAAATCAAAATGATTCAAAGAACTGCACGTGATAGATTGATCTTCCGTTCGATGGATCGCTGAATAGATGACCCATGAGTCTTAACGTAACGCAACTTTATTCATAGGATCATGTTGATGATGAAGTGATGTTTTAATTCAGCGTTAAAGTTAGTATGCCTGATTAGCGCTGTTAGACCAGCAATAACACGCATTCGATAAACAGCAAGAGGTCCTCTCAGAGCTCCAATCAGGCCCTGTCACCTCCAAAGTTTGCGTTACTGTTGTTGTTATTGCGTTTTTGGAGCATTAGCAACTAAGGCCATACTGCTCCGTATGTACTGTCTGTAAATTGCGTGTATTCTGTAGTCGATTTTCTATTTGCTGGACGAAAACCCAGAATTTTCAAGAGAAAAAGCCACGCTCCCCTCGCCTGAGACCGACTAACTCGGCCACATGTGAAAAAGGCCCATAAAAATTCCTCTCAGCATTGACGAGACTCGAACCCAGGTCTTTTCCACCCGGTGTGGGGAGGACGGTTATTCTATCAACTGTGCTATCCACGAGGGCCAAATTTTGAGGCTCCAAACCATAATAATAGTAATAAAAAATGAAATGCATGAAAAAAAAAAAAAAATTGGACATAAATTTATTCAAAAGATGCTTTACTCTCCATTTTTCTGTGTGCAAATGTACTAATTACTGAGGAAAAATCTATTTAAAAAGAGCCGGGGGCGACAGGCGAGGCCATGAGAGTCAAATGGCTCAAATCTCACCCTCCACCGTTCCATAGTGGACTGGCCTTGGACATAAAACATCTGTAAATTGATCAACTGGTTATGATGTTCGCGACACTATGGAGAGCTCGGTTAATTATTCCGTCCTTTTTTTTTTTTTTTTGACATCTGTAATTTGTCCCTTAAAGCTTTAAAATTCCAGAACCATTTTGCGATTATCTTTCGGATTTCTTTAAATAAGACATACCCAAACAAGTCTATTGCATAATGAGGACCCATCGAGTAGCTACTCAGATCACCGCACTGTAATCGAGAGTTAGCGCAGGGGGTGCAGTGGTGCACGTGTTATTGACCGTGGTTCAAACTCACGTGACTTCTAAATACGGCTAATGATTGTATTCATTATTAACGTGATTATTTGGGAACTCCTCTGACCTCTGAGTTGTGCGGGAGTTATAAAACAGAACTCTTTTTGTTTCTTATAGGGGGATATCTTCTACCCCAGAACTCTACGAGTTGTTGGGGAGAGAAGCAATCTCAAACATCTTAGAAACGAAAGCACAGCCGTTTATGAGTGGTCAACGTGCTGGTATATAATTAATCACGCCGCGTGGTCGAATCCACGTGTACCGCAAAATATGCTAATACTTCTTATATTCTCTGTCTTGCAAACAGCTATAGTTCTGTGTGGCTGTGGCTGTGTCCGAAGTACAAACAGATAATTTATACAAGTGCGCCAAGGTCGCTACGAAGTACGTCAAGAAGTGTTGAAATATCTTACGTCGAATTTAAGTGTAGTTTCAAGATGATCGCCAATTCTGACACATATTTCCTATACTGCGTGTTTGCTGTGTTCTGTACATACCTGTTGCTTTTATCTTTATTCAACTGTGTCCTTTGTGTACGCATAATACGTCTCACTGGTGACATTTTAAAGGTAATGCAAGTTTACCACATTAAAAAACTCTAAAAAAGAAAACTTTATTCAACTTATTTATGGTTTAACAGTAGTTGATGTAATAAGCTATCATTCAAGTACAATCACGCCATAAGTATGGAGTAGTATCAGATTACTCAACTATCTCACTTACAAGTGAGTCATTTTGGGATATTGTTCAAGAGCACCCAACTGTAAACTAAAATCAATCAGCCATTAGAAACCTTCAGTCGGTGTAAAGCGGAGAAGGGCCAGTGAACAGGAGCTACAAGTTTGTTTGGCGAAGATCAATGAAATGGACCCACAAACATGGCCTTCAAGATCTTCGAGATTTAAATTTGATTTCAGACAAACGTATTAAAATGCGTTTTTTAGATTTTTTTAATCTAATCTCAACTGGTTAATCTCAGACTACGTTCTTTACTCTGTCTTGCGAATATCTAGCTTTCTTTAACGAACATAGTACCTTTGCGATGTATCTCAAAATCTATTCAATTTACTGTTCCCTGTGAATTACAATTCATAGGGAATGCTGCTCAAAAGAAACTTAACTGATCAAAGAGAAATGAAAGATATCACAATTTAAACTGCTTATCGGCACTTGGTAAATTTCGTCAGATGTTCTTAAACCTGCACATTTTATAAGGAGCACTGGATTGATGCGTATACTCCTTTTGAAATGCGTTACTCTAGAGTCTTGCAAAGTCATAATACCTGATTAATAACTTACAGTTCAAGTTGATTAGTGAATAATCTTGCTACTAACTCTTAATTGGAGGAGGAAGTGAAAATAGCGGTATAGGGCTGTAAGTCCTTTGCTCCCTTTGTGGGGGACCTGGTGCGTACTTTCATCATGTGGCTGATATATCAAATAATTTCAAAGAAAAAAAACAAGACTTCAGTGTTTCATAAAACGAGAATTATAAGACAAATGGACACAAAGCTTTCTGTAAAATAGATCCACTCTTATTTGGAATGGAACCTTTACATACTGTAATGTCTGGAGGGGTAAGTTCCCGTAAGTATATTAAACTGACACAAAAGAAGTATACCTTTCGATTGCTTTTCGATGGAGTCACAAACGGAAAAATGTTCCTTAATAATTTTCCAGGTGACTCAGATCATATTACTCTGTTTGAGATGTTGATCTCTTCTCCTATGGAACCCTTTTCCCACGGTCCTCGTATAATTTGGCATTGAAATAGAAGTTGGATTTTTGGGTCCGTTGCTAGAGTCACTGGTCGCGACTTCTATCGTCCTTATTCCAATCTCTTTTATACTTTTATATATCAAGATGACTGCATGGCCATCTAAAATATCTAATGAAACTAAGCTACTATGGGTAAACTTTTCTTCTAACTTCAGCATCGATGATCTTAAAGAGCGTTCTCTTACAATGTTTTTTTTCCTAGTATTGGATTGGATTGTTTAAAATAAGTAGAAATGTTGCTAATTGGCAGCATACCTCTAAATTGCATGTATACTACTGTTGGTTTTCTCGGTGAGGTTAAAAACCCAAGTTTTTAGGTGAAAATCCATGCAACCGGACTCTGAGACACTGACTAACTCGGCAATGATATGGAACAAGCCCATAAAAATTCCTCTCATCCCTACAATGCTTTTTCTATACTATGGAAATGGCATGGTTAAACGTCTTTCGCGGTGAAATGGCTTAGTTTTTGATTTTGTGCTGAAACAACTAAAAGAATGCGGAGTCATTGTAAATGTATTCTTTGTGTCAATTTTGCGTAACCAGTTTTTCCTCATTGCTGCTAGTACAGTGGTTACAATCATCGTCCTACCACACCGTGCAGTAAAAAGTAAAGTCTAGACTGAAGGAACTTGGGGACTTTTTTCACACTGCAATCAAGTTAGACGGTTTCGGGAGAGGTCTCCACATTATAAAATAAGGTTTTTCATTCAGCAAACAAATGCGTGCAATATACAGACGCAATATACTTACCTCAGTCCAAAATCAAACAATAAAACAACCAGAGTTTCAAGAGGCAAAAAAACGAAGCAACTCTCTTGAGACTTTCCTTACAGAATGGCAATAACTTTGCCATTCTGCAAGAAAAGTCCGTAAAAAGTTCCTTTTGTCTAAGTGGGACTCAGACCAAGTTTCTTTTCTTCTTCCTTGCACGATTTGGAAGGATAGCATTTGTAACCATTGTGTTGGTCGCACAGACACTTATTCCCTAAAAAAACTGGAAGAACCTTGAGTAATTTTAATACCAACAAATCTTTTTCATGGCCTTAAGAATATTTATTCAGTTTTCTTACAGAGTTAACGCCGGTTTTGTTCTTTGTTTATGTCTTGTATATCAATGATCTTCCACTAACTGGAAATCGTATTTAGAGCTTTGCTGATCACAATACGTTCCCTTCGCTTTCCAGCTTGACAACTGTATTCTGTACCACAACTCGAATTCCAGGCACAAATTCCTTAAATGGCGATTTAGACAGCCAGTTAAAATGAAACTTTATAAATGTCTTGTCAATTTCTCAAAAGAATTCTGTTTTATCCACTTCTTCTTTGATACTAAGATTTCTCGGCAAGACTACATATATGCACTTCAATTAAACTATTCTGATATTTTTTTTGCTTCCTTTGTATCCTAAAATTTGGCTTTCTGTTTGTCTTTCGACGTTAACTTTCCTCTAAGTGGTTGCTAGAAATTTGTCTCAGCAATATTTTTCACACCCTCAACAAGATCAACCTCTATGAAGCTCTTCAACTCCATTCAAAAGATGTCAGACTAATCGTTCATCCTCTTCTTTTGACGAACTCACTTTCAGACAGGATGTTTGGTTTCCGCTACCTGCCATTTCTATGAAATCTCCTTTTGGTATCGATTCCCTGAATTGTCAGCGCTGTAATTCCACCCATTTTTGTGAACCATTCTGAACGTGCATCAACCACGCTGTATTCGTTCAGGAACACAGCGTGGTTGATGAACCGAACACATTTCTCCTAGCTTTACCTATCATAGCTTTTTACAATATTTTGTTTGGAATTGCCATACAAATAAAACTCATAAAATTATAATTGAGAATAGATCGAATATGGTAAATTCGATGTATTTGCATTAAACTTAAAAGAGTATTCCGAACCCTGTTTTTTTAATCTAATGCACGATCATTAAAAAATAAAAGGTTTTATTATACCTCCAAAATTTCTTTTGTAGAGTATAAATATTACATTGAATTTATTTTTTCATGGGTACCAGTTGATAACCGAATATATATCACAAGTGCTACTTGAGCAGTAAATTGGGAACCGCTGTTTTAGATTGTTGGATGCTTAACTGGAGTTTTTTCTGAGAATATTTGGATAAACAACTGTGCCCACTGCATTTCGCCAGTTAGGAAACTGGCTACAACTCAGTTTACTGGGTTTCCTTTACGTGTTCTTTTGATGAGGTAATTTAGAGGAAAATGTCAAATGAGATCAATTTTTTTAAACAAAATACCACAGTTCTGCTCCTTTGAGAGCAGTTGCACTTTCACAGAGTGACGTGTTCTTTTATTTCTCTCTTTGTAAAATGACATGAAAGAGGAATAATAACTCGCAAGTTTCTACTTTGTATAGTGAGAGCCATTTATGCAAGTTTCTACACGGTTGGCTGTTCTTCATTATCTTGATCGCAATGAAAAAGGTACAGAGTAACTACCATAAACGGACATCTGTAGCCTTGCTCGATTTCCCACGCAACTGTGGACATCATTTTGACATTTCATTTCAGCATCACTTCCTTTAGTAATATGGGCAGTAGGTTGGGGATGGCCCTATGGCTCACCTATACTCTGTCTTCCTGTTCTCAATTGACTTTACTGAAATTGTACGCTAACAGCATTACTCGATTTGCTGGCCAAGTTTCTGGATAGTAAATATCTGAGGCTGGCATCTCTTTTGACTCTTTTCTGATCTCTAAACAAGAATGTTTTCATATGGGCGATTCAGTAAATTCAGATTTAATCATAACTCGCATCTTTAGGCAATGTATTTCTCTGGCGTAAATTGGTAGACTGCGTGGACATTACTACACAAATAACTCGCGTGCATTCGACTCTGTCTTTCACGAGCATTTAGACTCGAGTTTTTAATAATCAAATAACATTTATTTGATTATTAATAAATATATTATTTCTTATAAATCCAATAAAGTTTTCTAATACCCATCTTAATTTTCTACTAAGGCTATTAGATTGTATAAATTCCGGACACAGAATTCACAGTTCCTAGAAGCGACTTCATACACATACAAATTTGAAATTCTCTGATTTAAAAAGAAAATTGAAACTTGTTGAAATGTCACTATCAGAATAAGGACCTTAAACCTTTCTGGACTTAACTTGGAGTCATTAGAATTCTAAAGCCAGTAGTCGCAGTGATCCATTTTCATTGGTATTTGAATCTGTTTGTTTCTATGATGACTGGTAATCACGCCGCAATCAGCTTGCTTGCTGGTAGCAGAGTGATTATAATTACCGTCCTGCCACACTGGATGGAAATACCTGAGTCCGAATCCCTTCAATAACGCAAGGAATTTTTATGGGCTTTTTTTCATAATCTGACTGAATTAGTTAGCCTTAGGAGAGGGTTTCATGGGCCCACTCCTTCTGTAAATTCGGAATTTTCGTCCATCATTGGTTCTGTTCCAAATGATCGTTTAATTAATTATAGCATTAAAGATTTAACTCTTAATTTGTTGACATTCCGCTGATATCTCATCAATATGTGAGAGCGGTTTCGCTTTCTACCCCTTTCAAGTAAATAAAGCTATCCTTGGGGTTCTTCCTTAGGCTGTCTCTTGTGTGTCATTCTAATGTCCGCAGATGTTGATAATTAGTTATTCTGGTGACGTAAGATTTTCTCCCGTAAGGTTTACTCTGTCGGATTGTATAGATTTTCAGGTGTCTTGTAATTATGATCAGATCTGTTGCCTCTGATAGTCTTAATCTTAACTTGGAAAAGCTTTTTTATGATTCCTTATCGTGATCATCACAAGCACTCTCTCTTATGACTTTTGATGAATTTTTGGAATATTCCTATTAACAGATCTTTCAAAATTAGCGGTTTAGGTAAAAACTTTCATTGCCATTCTATGTATTGTATTGTCCTCCGTTTCTCTTTCTAAACTTGCTATTCAAAGACTAGGTTTATTTAAACGTACACTTAAACACTTCACAAATGTTGATCCAGTATTTACCATTAACAAAGGAGAGTTCTTGCTATCCTCAAATACGCATTTCAAGTTAAGTCTCTTGGAAAGTCTATAAACCAGTTTTCCCAGATTTATCCGCTCTAGTTTCATGTAAATTAAAGCCTAATGGTCTGCCAGTTTTCATTTATTGTCTTTAAGACAGCTACCCACCGCACTGGACTTGAGTCCTGAATAAACTTATCTCTAACTCCAAGAATTTTCTCAAGCATTTAAAAATTGTCAACTTAAAATGCACTCAAGGCGTCTTTAAACATTATTTTGCATTTACACTATATAAATCGCGCATACATAATTTAGCTTTTCATTTTAATGGAGCAGCAAAATCATTCGATGCACTACTACTTTATTTAATAACGAATTTTGACATTTAAGGTTTAACTTTTGGCATTTGAGCTTTAAAACTTAAAAAGATATTGGCTCTTATTTCTGTAAATTTTTCTTACTCTGTCCGCACGGGTGGCACATTAGTTATTCTCACGGTTCTACCTAGACAGGGTTTGAATCCCCTTAATGACGCGAGAAACTTTTATGGGCTTTTTTAAACCCATGGCTGACTCTGTATTAGGCGTAGGTGTTATGGTTTTTAACTCTGAAAGCTCGAATTTTTATTGTAAATAAAAAAAGGCAACTCGACCAGAGAACACACTCAATTTTTGTACGTATTACACTTCAACATACTCCCGAGTTGATTCTCTAGTGGCCCTGATATAACAGTTTTTTTTTACTCTAATCATAATGAAGAATTCATAGTATAATTTTTTTCCTTCATGTTTAAAGTATGTTTTATCCATTAATACATTTTTACATTCAATAACGGAAGTAATTTGTCATTGGAATTTGTTCTTTAAGTTATTTTCTATCTTGTAATAATATACTATCTTGTAAACAGAATTTTCTTTATATTCTGTGCGCTCTGTAAAAGATTGTTTTACTTAAGGAAATGCAATCCGTTTTGCGAAAAAATAAATAAAAAGAAAAAGATGATAAATCTCTGTCGTCCTGTTCTTGATTGATTCCACTACTTGAGCTTTTAGGAATTAAGATGTTTATCCATATTCAGCACACTCTGAAAAAGTGGTTTTGTTCTTCCACAAAGCTGAAATAAATAACCACCAAAGGGAGACATTCCATCAATAATTCGAAACTTTCGCAGTACTCTGGTCGATGCCTGACTGCAATATTCGCATCAATTTGTTTCAAGACAGTTAATTACCTCGCGACTTTAGATAACGTAATTAATTGCGAGAATGTCGCCCTACACGACGATAATGTTCTGCTGTCTTTATGTCGTATCCCCGAAATTAATTACCAAATAAGGACCGCTTACCTGCACTAAGCAGATAAAGGACTTCGGTTCTTTACTATTCATTGAATGAGCTGCAAATACAGCTATAATTCAAAGCGATGAAAGGATTTGCCCCACTTAAGTTATCCCTGTTTAAGCCTAGCTAGCTTTATAATTTTAGTTCATATTTGTTTAAATTACGTGTGTGTGTGTGTGTGTTTTATAGTTAGTAAATCTCTTTAAAAGATAAATCGAGATCCTAGTTAAATGGATCTGCGTAGAAGGGAAGAAATGAGACCATTTTGTATTTACGGTCGTGTTATCTGTTTATGGACAAAAAAATTCGAATTTTCTGAACGAAAAGAATCATGTGACAGACTCTGACACGGATTAGCTCGAACTACTGTTGGAAAATAGCCAACGCGCGGTTTTCTTTCAGTATTTAAACACGTGACTATACACCGATGAGCCAAAACATTATGACCACCTACCTAATATGATGTTGGTCCTCCACGTGCAGCCAAAACAGCTCGTACCCGGCGAGGCATGGACGCTACAAATGTGTCTTGTGGTATCTTTCTAAATGTGTCTTGTGGTATCTGGTACCAACACGTAACCAGCAGATCCTTTAACTCCTGTAAGGTCCGTGGTTGATACCCCTCAGATCGGAGTTGCTGTTCCAACACAAACCACAGATTCTTAATGGGATTGATGTCTGGGGAATTTGGAGGCTAGGGCAATACTTGGAAGTCTTCCTCGTGTTCTGCGAACCAATCTCGAGCAATCCGGGCGATCTGGCATGGCGCATTATCCTGATGAAACACGACACCGCTAGAGAGGAAGACCGTTGCCATGAAAGGGTATACTTGGTCAGCAATGATGTTTAGGTAGAGGGTAGACGTCAGAGTACCTGGCACATGGATGACTGGATCCAGGGTATCCCAGCAGAACATCGACCAAAGCATGACACCGCTGAATCGGCTTGTTTTCATCCCACCGTGCATCCAGGCACCATCACTTCCCCAGGTAAACGAAGCACACGTACCCGCCGTCCACATGGTGCAACAGAAAACGCGATTCATCGTACCAGACTATCTTCTTCCAATCATTTAAGGTCCAGTGTCGCCGGTGAACCGTAGCTAGCATGGGCACTCGGAGAGGCCTGCGGCTACGCAGCTCCATTTTTAGCAGGGTTCGATGTACTGTGTGTTGTGACACATTACTCTCATAACCAGCATTCCAATTACCGGCGATTTGCGCTATAGTAGCCCTTTTGTTGCCACGTACCATCCAGAAGAGCCTTCGCTCACCTCAAGCATTGATGAGCTGTGGTCGTCCAACACCTCGCCGGCGGTTCGTGGGTTTTCCCTCCTCGGGCCACTTTGGTACTAAGTTTGAAATGGCCCATAAAGCTCCTATTATCGATAGGAAGTATCCTTCAACTTCAGTCAGCGACGGGAATCGAATTCAAACTATTTCCATTCGGTGTGAGGGAACAACGATGTTATCCAAAGCTCTACACGGGAGTTGATTGAGCATTCGATCACTTTTCTCTTGAGTCGCGTTTACTTGTCCAGACACCGGGTGGTAAGATTCGATGTTAAATTAGAAGATTAAAAGTGTTAAATCAGCGACGAGCATATTTTTGTGTCTTCCTCAGACTGTTTACAAATGATTTGTGTTGCTCCCAATATCCTTGGCAATAAATACTCGGGCGTAGTTTAAAGAATAAAACACGTTTGTTGAGTAATATTCCTTTAACATCATCTGCGAGTTATGTAATTCAACGCAATCCAATAGCCGAATACATTACGTACCTTTCTACTAAATAAATGTGGAATATTTTTGCATGTAAAGATATATGGATATTTCCTCAGAAAAAATCCTTTATAAGTAAAATATATGAACCACAGAATTAAATTTAGATGATATATATGGTCTTTCTACGTCTCGAAATATTTAAAAAACTGTTGGAGTAATTTATTCGTGGTTAGCGTATATTTTTAAAAGTACTGATATATCAAGAAATATCATGGCAAAAAGATTAAAAAAAAAACTCAAACAGCAGTCAGTGGTCTTTGCCATTCTTTCCAGCGTTTTCTATGGCAAGCCCCATGCCTGACATCACTGAAATAAATCTGTCTTAAGTTCACAGTGCATATAAACACTGTCCTCACCGCACCACCTGGAAAATACCCTGGATCTTAAACCCTTTCATGGGCTTTTTTTCAGCTGACTAGCTGAGTTAGTCGGTCTCAGGAGAAGGATCAAGTTTTTTCTCCAGGAAACTCGGATTTTCGTCCATAGAACACACCCAATTTACAGTCGCTGATGGGTCTATATCTGAACAGCAATAACAAGTTCACAGTGTCCTAAATTTGACTGGAAAACCTGCAAATCTTTCTTTTTCTTTCTGGGAATGTCTTTTATAAAAAGGAGATGGTAGCTTTCAATAGCAAATCCTTAATTTTGGGTGGTTAGCACTTTGAGAATAAATAAGGTAGCTTTAAGAACAAGTAAAAAGTAAGGAGTTGATCAATTTGATTTTTACTACTGCTTAATTGACTTCTTAACTACTTTACTCTCTTAACAAATTTGAATATGTGCACTTTATAAGAGTGTCCGAAGTTTGCAACTTGTGTGGTTAGGTATTATAATGCTATATGCCATTTCTAAGACAGCTCGACAGATTACTGGACAATAATCAATGTACTGAATGAAAAAGCTATAATCCTAGTTCTTAGTAAAGGACGGTTTGCTATCATTGATAAAATCTTCTTTCTCTAAGCGGTGGACTAGATGATACTGTCTACTCTAGTTAGCGCACTAAATTTTTAACTCTTATCGAACTATTTCTTGAAAAACTGAGGAACAGACATTAAGTAGTAAGAACATAGAAAAATGCATCTGCACACTGCTAGTTTATAGTGAATAAAAAAACCTCTTCTCCTTAATGGAATACTCTGAAGCAGCGCGCTTCTTTTGCTACTTTTTCATGAAGAAGAAACAGATAAGGCCTTGAGAAAAGGGAAAGTTTATATGTCTCCAATTGGTGAACGCAACGTTCTCTAATCCAGAATTCAAAGGACTTTATTTTACTTATTTTATCTTAAGGTTCGAGTAATTCTAGGTAATCAAATTTCTAAAGATTTAAAGTAATGAGTTTAATTCTAAGAGACAACTGAGTGGTTTATAAAAAGGTAACAAAAAATTTCCCAGATTTCTTTCTTTGATGACTAAAATAGAGCAACTTCTCTCCAACAACATGTTGACATCTTATGAATGCACCAGTATGGGCTTTAAGTAGAGAGAGAGAGAGAGATAAAGCTCACATCATTACTTCTTGTTTACCTGGGTAGATGTCTTATATTAAAGCATAAAGTAATGAGCAAAGAACGCTCACACGCATTTCCTTGTTCTTTAATATTAAAGATAAAGGAACTGCAACCTCTCTACTCTGTAAGGCTCTTGGATCTACAGTGATGTTCCTGCAATTTATTCAAGAAAAGTAATTTTCCTCTCCACTATTTTACAATTTAGTAAATAGTTTTAGGATAGATTGATATTAAGCAGCAGGGATGTGATCTTTTCCTATTTTAATAAGGGACATATCCTCCCCCTCCCTACGAAGTCTTTTGCTTAATTATTGTTTTGGAGATGTATCATTTCATGTTGTTCTACAGTACGTCTTCCGATTGCTAAAATGGCATATTCCATAAAGATTAAACTTACAACTGTAGTAGATTGCATTTCTTGTGCCATATCATGTTTTAATGGTTCCCTCATATGCGTTACCTGCTCTCTTTTATTATTTTTTGGATTCGTAATACGATCTTTAGGACTAGAAGCTTTTAACCAGCGAAACTAGAGAACAACTTTAGTGAGCGCAAGAGAAAAGTGATAAAGGGAGATAAAATGAGCTTGTTTTCTGAGAAACTCTGGTGTGGGGAATAGAAGTACGAATCAATAGATATGATTAGGCTGCGATGCACACAAAAGCGCCACAGGAGGAATCTCAATAATGGCAAAGTTAAGAAAATAAGACGTATGGTGGATATTAAAAATGTTAGAAAGAATAGAAAATTGTATGAAAATAAGCTACAACCTCGTCCGACATGTAGAAGATAAAATATCAGAAAATATCAAATGAAACCATATAAGTTTTACTCTTTTTTCTCTCTAGTATCATTTATTATTAAATTCTTACATAAATCCATATAACGGATATGAAATCAAGAAGATGCTGCAAAAGTTTTGCTTTGCGTTTATTGTATTTCATTTATTTTTACGTTTGTTCATAATAAATTGAATCTGGAAAAGATAGTTAAGATGGCACCTGTTTATTGTTCGACAAGGTAATTTTGATTTACTGTATTTTCAAAGAACTTTTCTAGAAATATTCGTTGGTAGATTTTTGTCTCAAAATTTTATCTGTGAAAGAGTCCTGAAGGTTATGCGCACGATCACGATTTTGTTTTCTGAAAGAAAGAGTAAAAATGCGAGGGCCATTCAAATAAAAGTAGCGAAAGTCTACAGTAGGAAAAGAACTGAATTTTATTTAAAGGTACTCTCCAAAGCCTTAATGTATTTATCCTCCTGTGTCTCTAATCTGCTCATTCTGAGTACTTAGAAATATACGGGCAGCTACAGCAGTTTCTTCCCTTGTTCGTTGCTCGTCGCGGTGATATTCGTGATACGGGTCTTCAGGTCATCAATGTAGTGCATACACCATGGTTATTTGACAGTGTAGCGGTTTTCCCACTTGTCTCCACGTTTGGAGAAGTCTGAGTTCAAGTCCCGTCGAAGACTGGAAGAATTTCTAAAGTCCTCTTCAATCGAGACTGTAGTTAGACGATCTCAGGAAGAGGGAGTAGGGTTTTCATCATGGATTATTCGGGGATTTTTATCCCACACAAATAAAAATCACCCCGTGAACACATTCTTGTACAAACATAATATATACATGCGTATATGGGTTATATCTAGGATAATTAAAATAATAATAATTATTATTAATTAATCATATCCGAATACCAATTATACCAATTCAAAAGTACAATAAAATCATGTTCATAACATATTCAGACATGAATAGGTCAAAAGGAATGGAGGCAAAAGGATTGGCTCATCTCTGCCAATCCATCTTCCTAGAAATTCATTGTTCAAATAGTGAGATCCAACTTTATGCAGGCACAATTTGAATATAGTAACCCTTGCGCCATTAAATCTTTATTACAACATTATGTAGTGTTTGACGTTAATTCTGCAACAAGACAGGTATCATCCTCTCTGGAATATTTCTGTTCGCCAGTATTCCAATAACAATACATTTTAGGGACGAAAGACTGGAAGAGATGGTATGTCCCTTGGCCATCTCACTCCCTAGACATAACCTCCCCTCTTGATATCGTCATGTGGAGATAGGGATTTGGTGTATTACACTATGGTCAGGATTGATGACCTAAAGACCCATATCAGAAATGCTATTACGATGACAGACTCTGCTATGCTCCAACGAATATGCCAAGGAAGATATTAACTATCGGCCTGATCCATGCCATCAGGGGTATCCAAATTAAGATATAATAAGATGATTTTTCTACAAATTACGGGAAACCGCATTTCCCTATCCTGGACTACATCAGCCCATTGAAACCTACATTTCTCTCACTTTTGTTCATGTTCTTCGAATAGTGTTCAGTCTCAGGCTACGTATCTGCTATGTGAAAGAGTCAGTGAGCAAGTACAGACATGTACTTTCTCACATGTCAGGAATGTCATCAAAAATATAATGGCGAATTCGCCATTTTATTAAGCTTCACACGGTGCTAAATGGTAACAGGAACTTTTTAACAAATTCATAGGAAAAGGTCAGAACATAAGCGTACAGATTAAATCTCTCAGCTGCGATTTCTTGTTGTTTGGAGAACATAAAGAAATTTCAAGGATCTTAAGTTTAATTTTGATGTCCAAGACAAGAATATAGTTATAGAAATACTACTGCAACTGCTAAACATTTCTAAAAACACGAGATGATTATGCTTACCGCGGCCTCCACAGCAGGGGTGACTACGTTTTAGGTACTACGGCCGATTCAGGGGCTAAAATAAAGTTTGCGGGATGCATTAAAATTATATCTATATATTTTTATTATATATCATTCATGACATTATAAATTGACCAACCAATAGCGTCAAATTAATAGTGATATTTATTGTACTAGTACAGAGTTCCTAAACTTTTGTGCACGGTAGCCCTTACTTTTCAAATTAATATACGCTTGGATACATTCATTCCCAAAGTTTTGAAATAAAATACGCTCCATACGTGGATTAGTGGGATGGTTTGTCCGTATTTCTTTTAAGAAAAGTGCTTCATGAAAACAACACGTCCCTTCTCTTCCCCCATCGAAAAAAAACTAAGCGCTCTAGGAGGGCGCCCACCATGTTTTAGACTGTACTAGTAACAAAAATATTTAGCATCAATATCTCTTCTGCTTTAAATTATGTTACTTGATCTACATCGTTAGAAATACCATTCTTCAAGATATAATGTCGTTTCAATGCAATTTCAAAGTTGACATACTATTGAGGTCACTTATCTTGAAAAGAACTGTTTTAAAGAGAAAACCGCAGGCAGTTCTATGGTAAGATAAAGTCGAGGTCCGATACTGTAAAATCCCTTAAGAGAATTTGTCTTCAGGCTCACGACCTTCAGTCTCACAAAATATTCCAGAATCTCTCGCCGCATTACCTCTTGCCTCCTACAAATTCTTCTGTAATAAATCATCGACTTAGCTTACCTGTCAACTGACTCCTTATCTCGTCGGAACTTGCGTCTCCTTAGAGAAAAGTGATTCCCCTGGAATTTTATGGATGTTAGTTTTAGCGGAATATTACCAAACAAAATAAGCCATTTGGATCTTTAAACCCTGGGAGGTGGAGTGACATTTCTCTAATGGGAGTTTAGCTGGCCATTTCTAGACGAATACGCCATGAAGCGACGCTACTTTGATGGAAACACCGAGCTGCTGAATTGCAGTGGTGCAAGAGGGCATGTTGATGGAACGCAATAGCATTTGTCAACAGCCAATGCCTTGTTTTACAACAAAAGTACACATGGTTTTTTGTTGGAGTGAGTGGAATACCATTCAGAATTAAATAACGGAAAGTTTATATTTTAAAGAAAATTGTACACTATAAAAATGTTAAATTATTGCTAAATTAAATACAGTATTTTAAATGAAATATTAAATATTTTATTTGAATTTAAATTATATTTAAAATTTTAATTTAACCTAAGTTTTTTTAAATCGTTTTCTTTTAAAATGTAAATTTAAATTTACACTTAAAATCTGTAAGATTTAAAAAAATTGTTAGTCTTTGCTTTTTTAATCATTTCTTTTAAATATTTGTAAAATCTTTAAATAAAATTTTATAATTTTGAAAATGAAGAGAAAATTTTTCTGTTTGTGAATCTCTCTGGTGATTTCCAAATGATGTGGAATATTTGTGTCCAGCTATTACAAGACGCTATAAAAGCGTTTTAATCACATCATAGAGATTACTCTTGTTTCCCTTCACCCATCTGATCTGGGTTCAGCCCTCAGGACTAGATAAGATGAGTTATTCTCGCCAGTGAAGGCAGGAACTTGTAAAGGGATTTCAAGCGGTGGCCGAGTTAGCAAATTTCTGACTTTGATTGACTGTCTTAACCATCTTTCTCCCAGCAAATCGGATTTTTCATCCAGAAAAACAAGTGATTTATAGGCCTTATACTGACGCATCGTTGTCTTTTCTTCTGCACTTATCCTAAACAAAAGCATGGATCAAATCTCACTCCACATATCATCATCTCTTATAATAATAACAATTTATCTGACAAGCCAAAGTAATTCCTATAATATATACAACATAATGCCTTCACTTTAATTTCCCACTTTCTATAATTTAGAAAATGGTTGGCAAAGCGAATCTATTTCTATTTTGATATTTCTCACGTTTTTGACTTGATGCATCTGTCGTTTTACGCCAAAAATTATTCTTATATGACATGTCACTCTACCTCTGTTGAATCATATTGACAATCCGTTTCGTAATTGGTCTGCCAATATTATGATTAAAGGTGGGCTCTTATGCTTTTACGTCATCATATAGAGTTCCTCCAGGTCCACTGGATCCACTTTTATTTATCTGTTTAAAATGCATTGATTGAGTTTATTGAGCCAGCAGTGGCTCAATCAACTAATGTCCTCTGGCAGGATTTTGGTGAAGACTTGAAAATCTGTAATATTATTGAAGCTCAATTCGATAAAATTACATTAAAATCCTTTCTCGATAACGAACAACATACCGTTAAACGTAATAAGTGCATAATATGTACATTTCACCCAAAATAAATTACTTCTATGGGCTTTAATATTGTTTTTTCTATTTTGGGTCCCAGGGGTATCCATTACGGTTAATGCTTATTACAAAGAAATCGTAGTCAGTTCATTATGTCCCACGTATCTCGCAACTGTGATTGTTGTCCTTCCAAACTGTATGGAAAGGTCCACAGTTCGATTCCCATTTAGAAACAGAATGAAAGTTCCGGAAGGAATTTTTATGGGCTGTTATCATATCCTGGCCACGTTAGTCTATCTTGGGCGATGGTTGTATGCTTTGTTTTCGTCTGACAAACACGCAGTTTACAGACAAAATGCATTAGTGCCTCTTGCTCTTAGCTGCCTTGGTACAAACAACAACAACAATAGCGGTCCTTTAGGAATCACAAAAATTCTCTTTATTGAGGTCGATAATAAGATACATGTAAAATTCTTGCCGACGCCAGCCTCTCGATGTGGGCTCTTGTACATGCTGCTGGGCTTCCAGAGTAGCATCACTGGGATCCAACGCCTACAGCCTAGGTTCCAGGTTAGCATCAGAGGAATCCAGCCTGTTTGCCGTGCGCTGCCACCCGTGGAAATTCGGAAAGAGGGATCCTGTTGGTTGTGAAGGCACAGCTTCAATACCACATTGGCCCCTGCTTTGACAGGACGGATGGTCCTAGAAGGATCGGCCAGGATCAGTTGGCTAGCGAGTTCACCTGCGAAGGTCAACAACTTCAATGCCAGCCCCTACCCTCATGGTCCAAGGACAGGATTCAGGCTGGCGACGGTGCGGGTGTAGTGTGTGGGTAGCCGTGGCGTCACACTCCCGAGCGCATTTATTGCTCGGGATGAGACGCCAGGCAATGGGCGTCCCCTGTGGGCCCCGTGGCGAATGGAGAGCCTGGGCACCAAACAACACAAAAATCACTATGAATCATGATTAACATATTTCTTCAGGGGCACCAGCACCTTCCCTATGTGAAAATAAAATTGAAGATACAATGTCAAAGCAGCAAAGAGACCTCGAGCAGAAGTACTGACATGTCAGATTCCAAGGTGGCGCCTCCGTAGCCAGGTGGGAAGAAGCAGCAGTGCGTAACGCACGCTTCTTGATTAGACCGGGGTTCGATCCCGTCACCACCAAATACGGGGATGCGGAAAGATCAGGGAATGATCACCGCATATTCCCGGAGCAATATGGCCTTAGTTGCTAATGCTCCTAAAAACCAAATAACAAACAAACAAACAAACGATTCCAAGGTTCTTAATAATGCATTCAACAACTGAGAAACCTATTGGAAAAATGTCTAATTTTTTCATCCAGAAAGGTGTAGAGGGGTTAGCTGGTTGCCCGAAATCAGTTAAGAGGCTTCGTTCTGAGATATCTTAATTGAAACAAAAAATAGCAGGCACTCTGAGTAGCTAACTCCGAGAAACATTCATCGGAGGACTACCAATTACTGTGAACACCCCACAGAATATTAATTCATCCAGAGGCTTCATCTCAGAGTGGGACCTTCCTGGGGTTATTGAGGAGGAAATATGCCCTGAACTAAAACCACAGAGAGTGATAGCTGTTAAAAGAATTTTCGCATGTAGGGATGAGAAACCGTTCCCATTAGAAACATCATCCTGACGTTTAATTCATTAACATCTCCTAATGAGATCAAAGCTGGCTATATTAATTGTTCTGTGCGTCCATATGACCCAAATCCTCTAAGGTGCTTTAAGCGCCAGAAATATGGACACTCACAAATGGCCTGTCGCGGAGCCCTTGCATGGCCTCGATGTGCAGCAAAGGACCACAAAACTACGCGTTCAGCTTCAAAACGAACGTAAATTAACTATCAAGGAGAGCACACTGCTTAGTCACAAGCATGCCTGAGGTGGAAAGAAGAAAATGACATTCAAAGACTTAAGGCAGAGCTGAATATTCATATCAGGGGGCAAGAAAAGCGGTGGAAACCTTGAACATAAAAAAACCTACCTATGCTCAGAAGGTAGCAGGAAAATGTTCCTTTGGAACCTAAACAGAAATGACTATACCACAAAAGAGTAATTCACTCGTACGCTACCTGTTAATCTCACAGAAACCTGCACAGAAAAGTCAATCAGCTGCTGTTCCCATGTCTGTACCACCTAGTGCTCCACCAGTTCCAAAAATAAAGTGGTAAAGAAATTCTAAAAAAAATCCTTTAAAACCACCATAAATACAAGAAATAATGGAAGTAGAAGTTAAGGGAGTGCAGGACGAATCTGTCCTGGAACTCTTTCTTCCAAGAGAGAGAGAGAGAGAGAGAGAGAGAGAGAGAGAAAGATAAATCCAGGACTGAGAAAACAAAGCCCTCAGCCCTTCGGAAACTACCGAACGGACCCAGCAAATCTTAAGAATGGCCACACTGAAATTCTTATTTAGGAATTGCCCTGGATTCCGTCGAAATACTGATAAATCAAGGCCCTTCTGCTTAAACATGAGCTAACTTGAATTTTTTTCTTGCAGGAGGCATATTTAAAGACAAATAATTGTCCTTACTTGCGTAACTGTGCAATTATTCGCCAAGACAGAGTTGGGGATGGACCTGCCCACGGAGGGGTTGTCATCGTTCTTGTGTGTAACCCCCCCCCCCCATCCAAGCTACGCCACTTACCACCACCACCACCACCATAGAGGCTGTAGCAGTTCGTCTTACACTAGGATTCCTCCTAATTGTTTGCTCCATCTATTTGCCACCTGGGAACGACATTCCCCAATCAGACCTTGACGATCTCGCTAAGCAGTTGCCGTACCCTTCTCTATTACTAGGGAATTTAAATGAGGTTATTGAGGAGGAAATATGCTCTGAACTAAAACCACAGAAACTACCAAAAAATAAAACTACTCTGCGAGGTAGTGCTGATATCAATGGAAGGGATAGGACTATCGAGAGTATGCTCGAAAGCAACGATCTAGCCCTTCTAAATTTGGGATATAACATCTTCTTCCACATGCCTACCCTTACATTCACTGCGATTAATCTTTCTGTATGCCCCCTCCTTCTCTTCTCCTTGTGTGCACATGGAACGTTGAAGACAACCTTTTTTGGACGCGATCACTTCCCCGTGATAACCACTCTGTGCAGTGGGAGTGTACCCATTGAGTGTACCACGGTCGAAAATTGATCACGCTGACTTGAATACCTCCAGACATCTGGCAACCTTTACGTCTTACTGCGTAATTATAGATTTCTTTTCGCTTGGATTTATATCTCCTTTTCAAATACACTCACATAGCATGGTTGTTATTTTATTCACACTGATTTTCAATGATACGTTCAACGTCCCTTTTGTTTTTAGTGCCATTTGTGATGCTCCGTTTAAAATCTAGATCTCATCTGAGTTTTCCTTAGAAATGATTTTAGAAAATTTCTTGTATTTTATTCCGTTAATGTTTTTACTTGTAGTTTGATTGCTTGTTGCCAACAAGAATATTATACCATAGTTGAGAGAGAATTCAGTAGTCTCCTTTAAGTGTACATTAGAAGTGAATTCTCACCATTTTTTGTTAAATAAATTATGCACGGTAATAAACCTCGTTTTTTGTTATACATAATAGATTTTTCCTTACGGATTTTGTTAGGAGATTATCGTAATGAATCTAATAAAAATTGCATCGGCTCGATTCACTAATATTTATACTAATTTAAATTGCGAAGACTGTTCCATGAGATTAAAATAGCAATTTCTTTGTGCATCTACATACTCGTAGGCAACGCTATCTCTAATTTTACATCAGATCAGATCTATTTGCCTTTGATTTGCGATTTTTTTACACTTATGAAAGTCGTCCAGAGAGCTTTTTGTAGTGATAAGAGTGGAGAGGATAGTAAAGACCCTGGATGTGGGAAAATTAATTGAAAGCGAGAGAAGTAAAGAAAAAATATATAAACAAATTGATACTTAATAGAGGAGATCAAAAAATTGAAAAATTGTTGCTGAAAAAGAAAAACCATCTGAAAGATGAATAGTTCTTTAATCTCAGAAATGTGTTGTGTCTTATATGAGTTGGATCGCTCGTGACATTGAGTTTGAGCGAGCAACCTGTACTTTAAATCGTTTATGAAATATGTGCGTCTTGTTGGCAAAAAAAGAGGGGTGTAATATGATATAGATGGGTCGACGAACAAGACAGGAACTAAACTGTGCATCAATATGAATTTATTGTGGTTCTCATTTATTTTCAAAGAAGGGGGACTCTGCTATGGCCAGATTCTCCACCTCCCTCCCTTCTTTCGCCTGTTCTGAAGCTGTTTGTATGCAGGTCACGCAACAACAAAAGATCAAGCAATGAGTCCTGCGCCATTTATCCTTTCCTATCTCGTAAAATCTAGAGCCGCGGCTTGTTGACACACCACTTTGCGACTACGAAGTGTGTGCAATGATAGGACTGCTAGAGATTAGTGTGAAGACAGCTTGAGCTCAAGACGATATATTGACTTCTTCCCTTCCTCTTCCCCCCCCCCCCCCCGTTGCGCTGTGACCACAAGAAGGAGAGAGAGAGAGTGCAATCGACTGATGTTTTTGCTCCTTTTGGGTGGGATGATCACTTGGTTGTTGTTCTTTGGTATGTCCATTTGTAGAAAAGCGTTGGACAAGCGAACGTCTCCTTTTTTTAAGTGGATGGTGATCAACATTTGTAGGTTTCATTTGTTCTTTACGCCAACATCAGAATGCTGCTAATTGAATTCTATGTTTTTCACCTTTCAAATTAATGAGATGCTCGCTGATTCTGTATTTAAAGTATTTTTAAAGCAAATTCCCGTTTATTGCCATTCCTAAAAATATGCATTATTTAAATTCAGCGACGTGTATTCAAAAGCTGATTTAGTTCATATAACTGATCTTTAGCCCGTCTCATCGGTTGCCATAGTTACATTTTTCCTTCCACTTTATGTCCGATGGCAAATTGCACAGTAGGCGGTACCTCGCTGTTTTCGTTTTTATCACTGTGTGAGGATGCGCGCTTCTGTTTCTTATTGCTTAAGTGAAGGATGTTTCTCGAACTGATGAATGACAGGAGAAAACTCAATTCGTACGAGCATTACAAAAAAAAGAAGGAAAATGTTTTCCCTGACTTTAGAAAAAACTCCTGCTTCACACAACTTTTTTTTTTCTACGACTGGCATTTTCTTGACATCGTCTGTCAATCGATTCTCTACAAATGTATGAAGCTGTCGTTTTCGCTTGACGTACCACGAGCTTTCGGCCATTTAATAAGTTCCGTCGGCCGTCGGTGGAAAGCAAGGCAAAACATAAACGCCACTTCAGTTTGTACGAGGGCATTTCTTTTTTTATGTACGGATGGGATGCGATAGGATAGGATTGTGGGAGCAGGGGGGATGGGAGAGAGAGACGGTTTCTTCCAAGGGACAATTTTCTCTTCTCAGGAACTTTTATTACCGCTCTCGCTCTAATATGAGAAGTGAAATAGCTGAACTGTATTGAACAACTAATGTACGAGAGAGAGGGAGAAAGAGAGAAGCTGGCTTTTCAATTTTAAATGGCGAACATTTGACCAAAGTGCTTTGTTTTGGAAAAGTGACAGATGATAAAGGTTTTGGGATCCCCAGAAAGATTTTGGCTTCGATTAAATAAAACTTTCCAAGAAGAAGAAAAAAATCTCAACAGAAGCAAACAACGGATTTTTTTTTCTCTATCTCTCTCTTTTTTGTAGCTCTTAAAAATTGATGAAACAAAGTTTTATGAATTTTTGCACACTGAATGGCTGCATCACGAAGTATAATGGAAGAAATTACAGAATGGTTAAATAGTAACATAAATTTTTGCTTTTCTAACTGCTGGTTGTGGTTGGTAATTGCAGTAGATGGTAGCTGTAGAATCCCTTTGAGGTTGAAAAAATTAAAATGCAACCTTAAAGAAACACAACCTCTTGTAAAGTGTACTATATTATTTATTCTAAATAATAGAATAGTATATTTATTTCTGGTCTATTAGTATTCTCTTGGAAGTCAAATCAAATTGAAGATTATTTCAAAAACGAGCCATGTAGATTGGTAAAAACGCAGGATATTTTATCTATGCTTGTGCACAATTTGTACATTTTAATCTATTGTAAGTTGTATAACATTTTAATCTATTGTAAGTTGTGCATTTTGATCTATTGTTTTTTTATGACACCGTTGTTATTATTAACTTATTTTTGAATATATTTAAGGTTTCACATTTTGTTTAATTTAAGCTGCGAGTTTCATTTTGCATTGTCATCTTTTGTGTATTTAAATTATTCTGTTTGTCCTTTACCAATATTTAATTATGACTACTATGTTACACACAAGAGAGATCTGGATAAAAAATTACATTACTCTCTCACGTGCCCTTCACGAGTCTTACTTATATTAGCACGACGCCCTCGCGGGTAACACAGTTCATATATTGCTATATTTGCAATAAATGAATATTTATTTATTTATAATGAGTGTCCTTCCCACACAGGGTGCGAAAGACCAGACTCTTCGAATCCCGGAAGTGACGCGGGGAATTTTTATGGGCCTTTTTTACAATGTGGCCGAGTTACCCGGTCTCTGGAGAGTGTAGCACAGTTTTATGTTCTGAAAACTCGGGTTTTTCAACCAGACCTAGACCACCAACGATTTCGCTGATGCACCTAAACGCCTATATATAACTATGTTGACATCGCGTAGAGCATAACTGATTTCATATTATTAAAAAGCAGTTTAAAATATCCTGTGATGAGCTTATAAATTACTGTCATTAAGTTTGCACTTTAGAATAACTCCAACTAAAATATGTGCTTTAAAAACTCCATCTAATGATTTTAAATCGACTTTTTTGACAGAATTTCAAGCTGAAAGTTATTCAGCTAATCTTAAAACTAAGACAGATTTAGTACCATAAACGTAGATCAACATTTATAATGTGTAACAAAAAACTGTGCACATAAACCTGAATATTACCATTTTTGATTAAGTTATTCTCAAGTTTGCTTTTCTTTTATTTTAGCATACATTAGACCATTGATTTTTCAACATTATTTTTGCTGAAAAAAGTCAATATTATGGATATTAAAATTGGCTTCAGAATTTCTTTAAAATGTTTTATTCTGCTTTCTCGTATATAACCACGTCCCGTGTTACTAATAAAATTGAAGTTCTGTTAGTAAAAATTGAGAATTATGAATCCAAATGACACCGGTTGTTTTCATTTCTTTAATACGAGAGAAAAACATCTTCTCATTAATTAGAAACATTTTTATTTCACGAACCAAAGTAATTTTACAAACAAATCGTGTTTGATTATTGTGGAGATCTCAATATTTAACAGCTTTATCGGTTAACAAGAAAATTAAACAACTTTAGACTTTTATTATTTTGAATTATGCAAATTTATTCGGGCCTATCTCAAGATCATTTACGATTAATTAAATAGATGAGAAGAATATATATAAATTTAGCAGTAATTTATATATATATTATGTATTTTACTAAATTAAAAGCTTATTTAAACACATCAAAGAAACACAAAATATCCGTTGATCTCCTTATGTATAATAAATGAGCGCATATATCTTTGGTAGATTCCATCTACAATTCTCAGCTTTCACTTTTGCTTCTTTTTTAATCCTTTCAGTTGTGGAGATTATTATTGTAATCCTTTATTGCACCTCAGATAGGTGCAATAAAGATTGTTATAATATTTATAGCCACCGCGTTTCGAGATAAGGATAGTTATAACTTTTGTAGAACTCAAGTGATGATAGCAAACTTCTTGGAGAAGGGAAAAGGCTACTGGAGTAACTTAATCCAAGAAACTAAAGCCGGTATCTACGGTAGAAAGAAGTGTTATATTATCTCTTGCTCATTACCACCTTTTGGCGAATCTGTTACCACAGGATACCGAATCCCTTGACGCAAAGATAATTGCCGACGCCTTCGGATCAAGGCATGTTTCTATAGAAACTAGCTCATCGGGAATGACAACAAATTCACCAGCTGTCCACAGTTAGCGAACTTCTTCTTACAGAATGAAGCTGTTTCTCGTCTTCTGACGTCATAGAAATCGCAGATCGAAAACACACGCGCGCACATATGCGTCAAAAAAGATAAAGTGATGTATTAATGTGGTCCGTTGTTCGCCTGTGGTCCAGGAAACATTCCCTTTTAATTACGCACGGTAATAAACTGGATGCTATTAAGCGTGGATAATTATCGAGGTGTTATGGTACAATATCAATATCGCAGACAATGGTGTCGAGCAGAAAGCGTTCAACGCTCTTTTATTTATCGGCCTATTGAAATAAATAAAAAAGAAAAGAATCTATTGTCGGTTGTTCCTTTTATAAATGCTAGACGCTGCATCGATGATTTATCTTTGAGCTGTCTTGCGCTAGACTCGTAGCCAGACATCTGTTTTGCCACAGAATATTTCGCAGCAGTAACTTAGCTAGTCAGTAGATCGTTGGGAATTTTCTCGACATTTATCAAGCATAAGAGACCTTCAAATCGGCAATTTCTAAACTTTTCTGTTAGACAACAGTAATGACTGACCGTCTAAGGATTTCCATGGGATCTATACCTCAGAACTTTAACCAGACATCAACTTTCAACAGCCTAATATTATTTTTTATCACATTTGTTTAAAAATAGTTCCAGCAAGCCGCGACGTAGCGTGGACTAAAAGGTCTTATTCACCTAACTTCCAATTTCAAATATTATATAAATTAATGCATGACTTGGCTGATTTGAGAAAAATAAGACTTAAGAAACAGATTGGATATTTATATATCCTTAGAAAAAATTGTATATCTTATCCTTATTGAAAAAATTAGTCATATCGGACTCGGTATACTAAACCTCAATGTCTCATGGTATTCATCAATCTGTGTACACAGGGTGATGAATATATGGTGGTAGTTAAAAACTCCATATTTCTTATTTACGTATTACTTTAGAACCCAGTTCAGTAATATCATGGGCGGCTTGCTTTGTGGAGATGATGCAGTTCGGTCCTACTTAATTGTCTTGAGATAAATTCGAGATAATCGAACTTAAATTGTAAACGTTTTTTCCAGTACTCTTGTTCTTTGTTTTTATTTATTTTTTTTCCCTTCACGAATTGAATACCCAAAGGAATTTAAACGACATAGCAGTCAGAGAAAGGAACACAAATTCTCTCTCTCTGATTGAAGAGTTTAAAAACAAGGTCAAAGCATTTATTACCATAAATTGTATTTATTTTTCATTAAATATAAGTTAGAATATGTATACCTCTGTGGCTATATAGCGGCTTCGCCATTTGTCATTCGTTTGATCGTAAGATCTGAATTCAAAGCTTGAAGACTAGAAGCCTCTTTTTTCGGGACTGTATTTACCCAATCTCCAACTTTACTCCAGATTTTAATCCCGCACATTGTGCGAATCGATCCGTGAACTTTTATAGAAGTAATACAACGACACTGTTGAGGAGAGCATACACTGGTGTGCAAAACGTAAGGACCAACACTATTTCTAAAGGTTACAACCACAAAATCTTTACTTAAGGTACTCTTTACTGATGAGAGTAGATTCAGTCTCAGCAGCGATTCTGGATACCAGCTAATCTGGCGAGAGGTTGGCACACGGTATCACCCTGCAAACATCCCTGAAAAGGATCGATATGGTGGTCGAGGTGTTCTCGTCTGGGGAGGCGTTATCTTAGATGGACCTACACAACTCCAGATACTGGAAGGCGGTACTGTAACCGGTTCACGCTACTGTACTGAGGTAATCCTTCCTCATGTGCGTCTGATCCGAGGTGACATTGGCCCCGAGTTCTTGTTGTTTATGGATGATAACGCCACACCACATCGCACTGCAGCTGTTGATATGCTTTTGGAAAGTGAGGACATTGTTCGTATGGATTAGCCTGCCCGTTCCACTTATCTAAATCCCATCGAACACATATGGAACACGCCTAGCGGCACGTCCACACCCACCAGAAAATGTTCACCAGCTGAAGATTGCGCTGACAGAGGAATGGACGATGTTACCGCAAGAACTTGTCAACAACATTGTTCTAAGTATGGATAGGCGGTGCAAAGCCTGCATCGACATTAGGGGTGGCCATATCTCCTACTGAGGACCACCTCTTCCCTTTGTTCCATCTTTGGCAGCGATGCAACTGTATCATGGCAGCCAGTGCTATGTTGCCATTTTTGAATATCGTCCCTCTGTACTGTTTGTGTCGGTGTTATTTCCTTCATCATTTCTGTACCTCACGATGTTCCTTTGGTATGTTTTTCCCATATCCAGGCCACTCCTATGAGAAACTACAGGTGAAAACCTGACTGGTCCTTAAATTTTGCACACCAGTATATAAGTCTATATAATCTCTCTCTCTCTCTCTCTCTCTCTCTCTACCTGTGTTTTCCCCCTTAGCACCCTGATTGTGATCTTTGCCAGAGGCTCATACTTTGACAAAATGACAGGATATTTTATTTTACAATTCTCGTTTAATATTAATGACATTATAGTGGTTTCATAAAATGCAAATTTGGATGCACGAAGCAAAATAAAGTTTCACCTCACTTTGAAAGAATATGTAAGCCATTTAGTTTTGTATTTTGGGAAAAAAAACTCTCCCAAAGGAAGCAGTTCAGCATTTTAAATATTTAATTCTTCTCTTGGAGGCATAAGATATCTAAATGGTGCGAAACTGGTTTCGTTTGCTTCATTCAGATGCAGATAATACTGGTGTCCTGAAATCCATCACTATAATGATGTGGCAACTACATAACAGTGTGTAACTTTCTGAACAGATCCTCAGTAAATGGTCAGAATTTCATTCATTCAGCTGAAAATTTTATACATAATTTCGTATACGATTTCCCACGAAAGGCCATATATATGAACCGGTGCAAATTGGTATTTGCAAAGATCCCTCGTTGTATTAGGAACTGGCTTAAGGTAACAGACAGAGAGCAGCCGTATTAGTAAATGGACATTCTTCACGTAGATTACTCATTAAAGTAATCTACGTGAAGAATGTCCCATTCCTGTTTTTAAGGAAGGAGTTGGAGCCCCCCCCCCTCCTGTTTTGTAATCTTCTTTAATGATGTTGGTGAGCGAGTACAAGAGAAATTGTTAAAGTTTGCTAATGATTTAAAGGTAGAGAGCTTGGTTAACGATCAGAACTAGGCCAATTCGCTTCAAAATGACTCAAGTCAATTGAAAAAATGCTCTGAAAATAGAAAGTGAAGTTTAATGCTTCTAAATGTAAGGTTCTGCATCTAGAGAAGAATTCCAAGAATTGCTTGTAAGCTAGGTGGAGTTAGAAAATGGAGTTAAAAATGATTCAGTAGGAAAAAGACTTAAACCATATGAAATTTACCATGCAGTGTAAACGGACAGTAGGAAGGCAGGTGGTGTCTTGTCTAGGGTTTATAAGACCCTTGCAAGTAGGGAGAAAGAGGTCATTAGATAATGGTAAAACCGAATTTAGAATATTATGTTCAGGTCTGGAGGCCACACCCGAAGAGACATTGGATTTGAGTGGTTTCAAAATAGGTGGGCCAGATTGATGAGGGACTAATCACTCTGGGCGACCTTTAGGGCCATATATATATATATATATATATATATATACACTGAGTGATCACTGAAATATGACAACTGAATGCGACCTGTTGACCACATGAGGTACGAGAGTGCGGAGTTAGTCGACCCACGTGGTATAGATAAGGTGTCAGTGGTTCAGTAGGTAATAAAATTCCGAGTGTGATGGGTAAAAGGAAGGATTTATCGGACTTTGATAAAGGACAGATTGTGGGTGTTCGACGAGCTGGTACCTCGATTTCCCAAACGGCTGAAGTGGGGTTTTCCAGAGCCGCCGTAGTTAAAGTGTACCAGGTTTGACCATCAAAATGGTCAAACAACGACCCGACGGCAAAACTGCAAAAGTCAGCAAAAGGTTGATGTTAAAGGTGAGCGCCGGATTCGACGACTCGTACAGGCGAACAGGTGCAGCACTGTGGAAGAGTTGACTACCCAATAAAACGTGGGCCAATCCGGAATAATATCTGCCATGACCATGCGTCGCACGCTCGCACGTATAGGCTATACCAGCAGACGACCCCCACGGCATCCTCTCCTAACCAAGATTCATCGGCGTAAAAGACTCGTCTGGTGCAAAGAGCATGCAAGTTGGACGTTAGAAGACTGGAAGGTGTGCTGGTCGAATGAGTTCACACCGTGGATGGCCGTGTACGGATTTGGCGTAAACAACGTGAGGCTTTTGGTCCACCATGCATGGTATCAAAAGTGGAGGCCGGTGGAGGCGGTTGTATGGTGTGGGACATGTTTCACTGGCAGAAACTTGGACCCCTGGTGCATGTGCAACAACGTATCAGTGGTCAACTGTTTGCTGATTGTGTACACCCCACTATGTTACACATTTTCCCGAATGGCGATGGTGTCTTCCAAGATGACAATGTACCGAGCCATCGGGCACTTGTTGTGCAGGAATGGTTTAAGGAACACAGTTCTGACTTCCAGCATACCGATTGGCCTCCTAACTTCGCCGATATCAATCCCATAGAGCACTTGTGGGACACTATGGAAAGGCATATCAGGCGTCTGGATACACCATCAATTCCATACCTGCATTGCTGACCGCATTACGCAAGCTTGGTTGTCCATACCTCCCGAAAGCTTCCGACATCTTGTTGTTGAATCAATGCTACGTCGGATAGCTGCTGTACTGAGAGCAAAAGGAGGACCTACGAAGTATTAGGTAGGTGGTCATAATTCAGTGATCATTCCGTTTATCTCAACTAGGTCCCCCTAAAGATCGGCTTAGAAGGTGCAGACTGCAAAGCTCTGCAACTAGACACCTTTAGTGGGACCTAGTTGATATATATATACAGAGTGATTCACTACCAGTGCGACAAACTTGCAGGAGGTGTAGGGGGCACAAAGACGAATCGGAATTACATAGCATTGCAGGGACCGAAATGCCTTCATCATGCGGTAGAGGACGTTGAACGGGAGGTCGCGTGAACAGCGTTCCCGCTGGAAGTCAGCATTTGCGAACCGGTTCCCGAGGCAGTAGGATGGACGAGTATTCAAACGTTGAACTGGCCGACATGCACCTCGCGTATGGAGCTGCGGACTGTAACGGGCGCGCCGCTCTGCGCTTGTACCAGGAACGTTTCCCGCACAGGCCTGCTCCTCATCATACGATTTTCGCACGTGTGCACAGAAGGTTACGTGAGACTGGTTGTTTCACGAGAGGTACCATGAATCGAGAGCGAACGACGAGGACTCCAGACAATGAGGAGAATGTCCTACGTCTTGCAGAAGGCAATCCGAGTACCAGTACTCGAGCGATAGGCCAACGATTGGGTATTTCCCAATCCACTGTATGGAGGATACTGTCAACAAACCAAATGAGTTCATACCATCTGCAACGCGTCCAATCATTGGAGCCTGCGGATTATCCACTCCGGAGGACTTTTGCTACTTGGTTTCTTCAACAGAAACGGTTCGCAAATGGTGACTTCCAGCGGGATCGCTGTTCACGCGACCTTCCGTTCAACGTCCTCTACGGCATGACGAAGGCATTTCGGACCCTGCAATGCTATGTGATTCCGATTCGTCTTCGTGACCCCCTACACCTCCTGCAAGTTTGTCGCACTGGTAGTAAATCACCCTGTATATATATATATATATATATATATATATATGAGGCCCTAAAGGGTTTATTTAAAATGAACAAAGAAGGTATATTTTCACTTTTAAGAGAAAGAACTGAGGATCGCAAATATAAAATCTTAGAGTATCAGAAAGGTACGAAATTTATTTCAAGCGGTGTGTTAGAGATCATTGAAATAAATTAAAAATTTAAGAGAATTTTTCATTGTTTAGCAAATTCGGGAAAATTGTACTTTATTGCTTCACTTAGCCATTTTAAAACCTAAGACAGTACTAAACTTTCCGAAAATGTAATAAAACAAGAATTTCGCCCTCACAAGCAGCACAGTGGATATAATCGCCGTCCTCTTCACGTCAGGTGCAAAAGATCCTAGTTTGAACCAATGACGCGAGGAATTTTTATGGACTGACTGTTTTTTCACAACGTGGCTGTGTTAGTCGGTCCCAGGCAAGGATCCCATAGTTTTTTCTTCAGGAACTTGGGTTATTCGTTTTAAGACATTTAAACGAAAAAAAAAAAACATTTAAGGACATCATTTTATCCTGAAGGTTCTGTGATGCATAAATAAGATACGAGCACTCATTGCCCATTGAGATTATTTCCTATGAATGTATGTTTGTAATTTAAATAAATGGATTTAAATAAATTGATTTCTCTATAATTTACAGTTAATATTCTTAAGGGTTAATAATATCTGTTATTTAGAGTTAATAATCCTTGTATTGGAATATTTTTAATATTTACTGATCGATGAGGACCATCATCACTGCACATACCTGAACATAATATTCACTCAATTAATCTCCTTTATTGGTTTCTGGATTTTAATTAAAACTAAGATGTATTATGTATACACGTATTTCACGCTCTGCGATTTTATAAATTAAACAAATAGCAACACATAACTTAGATATCGTAGAGTGTTGTCAACGCTTTCGTAATGCAGTTTACTTATTTCATCCTGCATTTTAATAAAAGTTGAAAGATAACACTCATGTCACGTCTCTGCTGTGATTAATTTAATAACCAAATAGTAACGGTTTAAATTGAGTAAACCGATGACAACAATATAGATATTTATTTATTAACTATGCGTTTCTTTTATGTAACTTAATTTTCTTTGCTTAAATTAGCTTACTTTTCTTGTTTTTTAACGTATTAGTCGTTCATTCTTAAATTACAAATCAATAAACAGAATTCAATAAATTTATTTTAATTTTTTTTGTAATTAACGTGACTTTGAAACCAGTAAACATAATGATCTCCAGACTCAGAGCATCAACTCGCGTTGGGCAGTCAAGGATAGTTTATGCAAAATATAACGTAACGCTGCCCTTAGCTTTCTAAATAAAAAATAAATACAGGGATAAAAATGTAAAAGCATCCCTTAACGATTAATGGGTGACAGTCGGGATGGAAAACGTGCTCTGGACAAAGGTTATGGTTTCCTTCTGTGATAATTCCGTGACGAATACAAAGAGTAGGGGACCATTTAAATGATCCTGTTCATCCTGTTTATGCTCTCCGTGGCTCTGACGTGTTAGTGTTGTACCTCGAGATGAATGTGTTTACTTCTAGAAACTGGAATTGAAAGCGACAGTTTTGCCTGTTTTCAGATTAAAAAGAATTTTTAATGTTCTTCTCGAAGAGGAGCGAACGGAGGTACGGAAGGATTTCAAAAACGCGCGTGCATGCCTGTTCCGCGTTTTCGAGAATCCGGAAGATTACCTAACCCTATTTATCATCGGTAATTGCTATCCTTAGCACACAAAGCACGTCATCTCCTACCATTTACTACAGCGTGTCGCTCATTCCAGTCTTAAAGCGGAAGATACGATTATGCTCTTCCTTAAAGTGGACTATGCTTAAGGGGACGTTTGTATCGTCTTGTGTTCCATAACATCCACGAGGCGACATTTACTTTTTCTTGGGAAGTTTTCGGAAAACTGAATCTTGAGGCTAGAATAGTTTTGTATTTTTCTTTGACAGAATGTCACCTTAGAAGCATTGGCAAAGGTGACAGAATGTCACCTTTGCCAATGCTTCTAAGTGTTGCAAGTTTATTTATTTATTTTTCAGTTGATTGTAAGATATAATCGCCCCTTGTATGGCGCGCAAGCCAAGAGGGGTATATTCACAATGCAGGGGATAAATTTACAAAAACATTTAAGTTTAGTAATAAAGGAAATAAGTGTATAAATATAAAAATTTTGTTCTGCATTGCTGGATGTCTTCGTAGAGGAGCATTCGCAACACTAAAATTTATAATCTTCGTAACCGAATGTACGAAGGCATAACTCAGAGTAACTAAAAGACGATGGATTCCAGCTAGTAGTGTTGCAATGCAATTGTTTTTTGGTAGATAGGCCTTATTGGAGCATAGTTTTCACGGTTAACCTGAAACCGGTTTAATTTTTCTATGGTATTTAGTGGAAACATCCTTTTTAAACTTTTCAAAGAGTTTAGATTAGAGCGAAGTGGCCATTTTGCAGGCTGTACGATTGCTTCTAACTTCGTGGATGCGAGATGATGTTTGTAAGTACTGGCGCATCATATCTTCCTGTCAGTAGTTTGGCCAGGATATGAATATTTGCCCAAATGACGATAAACATCCACGGTGTCCACTCCATATTTGCGTACAAGATGCCTCTGGAGATAGCGAAGGGGAATTGAAAAATCTTGTTTAGCCACCTGAGTATCCAATATTCTATGTTTAGGAACGTTTCAACGTACGTTTCAGGAGCCGAGGACCAGATGACCGAGATGTATAAGGTAACTGGGGCAACGCACCTAACAATGTATTCCTTCACCAGTTGAGCATTTTGAATCTCAGCCAATTCTTGTCTTGAGCGCCAGATGGCGGCTAGTGTTTTCTTCCTGGTGGTAGTGAAATGCTCAGTGAAGGATAACTTGTTGTCCCAGGTAATTTCCAGATCCTTGTGATGATCGACTTTTTGGATGAGTTGGTCACTTAAGAGAATGGTGATGTTATGTATTTTATGCTTTCTGGAGAAGGACATCTGGCCAGATTAGTTAACCGCTGTGTGGCTTGTAAAGCGACGCTATGCTCACTATCATTACTGCTGGATGGGAAGAATATTTTTAGGTCGTCCGCATAGGTTATGACGTTATTTCAGGTTGAGAGGAAAGGATCGAGATCTGCGGAAAATTGTGTCGCAGTGAGCACCCCTCCTTGGGGAACTCCACTATTTACTGTGCATGCTAAAATCTTCATGCTTTACTATTATGATCCTCTCTGTAATTAAATCTCGCAATAGTGTGAGTAAGTTTCCTGTAATGCAACAGTGAGATTCCAGGAAGTGGAGGAGGAGGGGAATGTCTAGGATATCTAGGAATAGGATATCCATCTGTCTTTTACTGTTCAGGGCGGTTGGATCCTGCAACTTGTCCCTAGGAGGTTAGTAATAGTAGACTTGTTTTCAATGATTGAGTGAAGATAGGATGGACGATGGCCAAAACATTGATTATTTATTTGTTTTATTATGGATTTCTCAAAAATTAATAGATTGCATCCTACTGAGATAGGTCTGGAAGATTACCTAAAGTTTCGTATATTATGGCACAGTTTCACTTTCCTGTGTATATATTTTGTGACCAGCGCTATTTTCGTATTTCTAGAACTCCACGAAGTGCGAATATAATGACAACGATAATTATTCATAAAAACCCCAAAAACACACACATGTAACAAACAATTGCGCAGTACAGTCTCAATCGCTGACGTGCCTGAAACCGGACATAACAACGTTTATTTTTAAGTATATTTTAGATTTTATATTTAAGGTTAGTCACTTCTGATTGCTGACTTCTTTTTATTTATTCTTTAGAGGGGAGGATAAAAGTGGACATGGTAACCCAACACGGTAGCAACATGTCAGACATTTTACTTCTAAATCCTTCTGTGCAGGAAGGGGGTAGCTGGTCGCCGTCCGACTGCACATCCCGCCACCGTGTGGCAGTAATTATCCCGTACCGGGACCGCCTGGAACACTTGGCTATTCTTCTCTATCATCTCCATCCGATCTTACAGAAACAGTTGTTAGACTACAAAATTTATGTAGTGGAGCAGGTAAGAGTCTGGTATGTTTATTCGAGTCTTCTCTCTTTTCTATCTTGTAAATTCATTCTCGCGTTAAAGTAAACTTAGACATTTGGAATCTTCACACAAAAACAAATGGGCTATGGCCTTTTTTAAAACTAAAATATGTAAAAGTTTAATAGAAATAAATGACTTATTCGTTTATTTTTTCAGCCAGAGTTTTCAGATATCCATATGATATTGAGTTTAATAGATCTGGACCCAGCTGTTGGGAAGTTTGCACGTAAATGGAAAAGAAATATATTTTAAGGATGTTGCATTGGAGTCTAATCAAATATCTGGCACACGAATTCATTTTAATGCTCTGTGCCTTTCTGAAACACTATGGATTTAGTACCGTCCATCAAGTGCCCATCGATCCAATAAACAATCAGTGCTATAAGACACTTCAAATTCCCCCCAGTGGCATTTGTCACAACTATGGTAACGACATTCTTCTCACTCTCCTTGACACTTTTAACATGTAACCATTTCGAGTGGAAAATTTATTTCCTCCGCATTTACTAGGAGAATATCCGTGTTGTTATGTGCGAGAGATTGCTTTGCTGGCTCCATTAAAAGAGAAAGAGGATATTTATGATCATCAGAATCATTCTTATTTATTTCTGGTGAAAGGTTTTATGAAAGAAATACCACTGGATTTGGCTCTCCAGGCAAAATGCCAATGTCTCAGTTCTTTGTCGACTATAGTTAATCTTTGAACTTCTTTATCCTCACCGAGGATAAGCCAAGGACACGTTTTAGTATCTGTTCTTTGATTAGTTAAAGATTAGATATACGGCTTTGTGGCCTTCAGTTTATATTACTTATAAATCACTCCCGGTGTTAGGATGCTGTTATTATCTTCTCTTTTTTGGAGTATTTTTCCTCCATTTTGGGAATATATGGGATTGATAAAAATGTAGTTGCCAACACATAATAATAAAAGGGAAATACAGTTTGTTATCGAGCAGTTATAGATTATATTCCTTAATCTCCATCAGGATAACTCTTTCTCATTCCCATATTTGAGGTAACTGGGAAATTCCATCTAAAAATGTTTTTCAGTTGATATCTGTCTGGAAATAAATTAAACTCTCCGGGACTGGCGTTTTGAACGATGTGAGGAACGTATAACGAATTTTTCAATCCGTGGCTGAGATAGTTGGTCTTAGATAAACGGGCAAATCGACCAGAGAACACATACAGTTTATGGACATTACGCATTGGCAGATGAGTTCGTTTCGGGTGGACTTAATATGCCAGTAATGGGAAATTCTATACAGATAGGCAGTGATTTTACTGAAGGGATGTGAGCAATCGATTTGGGGAAAAAGTTCTGAAGTCAGATATAAGCTAGGGGAAGGTGAGCTAAAAGTGAATGAACACGAACAAGACTTTTAAGTTAAGATTTGTAAACAGGTGATTAGGAAGGCACATGGTGTGCTATCCATAATTTGAAGGACCTTTTCTGGTAAGAAGAAGGACGTTATTATCTATCTGTACAAGACGATTATTATATCGCGTTTAGAATATTGTATTCTGGTCTGGAAACGCTTAAAAAGACAGAATTTCTGGAGAGGATTCAAGAAGGGCCACCAGATTTGTGACGAGTGCAAATCGATGCACACAAGAAGAACATGCTTAGATGGTGTGCACTGCAAAGTTTTACAACCAAATATCTAAGAGGATATTAGATTGAGGTGAATAACGTGTTGAAGGGGTTGAGAAAAATTAATAAGGAAGGTCTTTCTCCTTCTTAGGTGAGACACGAACCTGAGACACAAATATAAAAGCTCAGGGAATAAGAGCAGAGTGGATTGCATGATCTACAGTGGTTTCACCACTTGTCACTCGTTTAGTTTCAAGTCCCGTCCAGACTGAAGAAACTTCTAAAGTCCTCTTCAATGGGGTCTGTAGTTAACTGTTCTCTGGTGCAAGAAGTGGGGTTTTTTCCAACTGAGTTATTTTGAAATTTTCAGACTGCACCACATGCAAATCGACTAGTGAGCCCACACTTCTACAGACATAATACACACATACTGATGGCCCGAGGACCATTAATATAATTAATGCCAAATATAGTGTAGGTACAGAGGCAATAACCACACAGAGCAGAGGACAAGAGAGTTACATTTATGCAATGGTAAAAAATAACGAACTTTTCGAATAATTTAGTAAAGCCTGAGACAAAAATAATAAATGTTCACTCCCGATTGCAGCGAATAATATAAAAATAATGAAGCTGTGTGTGTGTGTTGAGTTGTTAAGCTTTCAGGATCACAGTGAACAGCATTTCTGTGGCTTTAAGATGTGCTGAACAAATCAAAATCAACGGTATATCGGTGAATAACGTGATGGAAAAGCACTGCTCAACAGTTTTAATTTCAGAGAAGAAATATCAAAACACAGCATAGATCTTAAAGAAGAACAGGGCTCTCGATGAAGCTATCATTATTTTTAAGCTATGGTCGTTAGAGAGATGACCGAGTACTGTAAATTCTTTGAAGCACGATTCTAAGTGCGTGTCATTCCCGTTTGCAATGCTATAAACTTTCTGAACAAAAATGCTAACGGTTTTATTCAAGGACCTTGGAATGGGAATACGGATAATGGTAAGTCATTTACCATTTCTTTAAAAGAACGGGTAAATTGCTTTTGTGAGCCACGCCGAGTAAGCATAGATTTTAACTCAAGATTTCAGTTTCAAAAATAAGTACTGCAAACGTACAGAAAGCTTTTGCAGTAAAAAATCTTGTCACGAACTATCACGATAAAAAAAAAAACTGTAAAATAAATTATGCTATTTTTTAACAGATTTTCAGCAAAAGCGACTCATTAACGTGCTTAGCTATTAACTTTGAAAGAGATAATTGAATGAAGACTACACGCTAACAACCCTAAATTTATTACGACGCTGCTTGCAAGTACATCTTAAAACATAATTTTTCCCTTCTGTTTTAATAAATTTGCGTTTCGGGAACTACACTCACTGGCTAAGAAATTAGAAACTTCTGTTCAATATCTAGTAGAGCCACCTTTTTACCTTTTCCCAAATTACAGCTCCTACACGTCGGTGGCATGGATTCCAATATTTTTCTGAGGGAATGTAGCTTCTAATTTGACCCTTCTTTCATCAGGATATTTGTCAGCTGCTGTATTGTAGACGGTAGAAAACTGTGAAGTTGAACTTCCCTTCCCAACATATTCTCAATTATATTCAGATCTGGCGATTTAAGCGGCCAGAGTAGACGTTGGGAGTGTTCCAGAATCCATTCAGATACGATTTTTGCACGGTGGATAGTTGCATTGTCATCTTGAAATCGATCGCAATCCGAGTAAAAATGGAGGACTGTAGGATGAAGTTTTGCTTGGTCCAATATAGAAGAAAGGAGTTCATTGGAAGAAGCATTACCTTCTGATAGTATGAGCGAACCCAATCCATACCAACAGAACCCAATCCATACCCCCATAACATGATACCTCCTCCAGCTGCTTGAGTGGTGGACACGAGACATTCTGGATGGATGACTTCATGAGGTTCACGCCACTGTTTCACCCTACCATTGGTCCAAAAAATGTAAACCAAGACTTGACAGACCACATGATTGTTTTTCATTGTTCCATGTTCCAGTCTTGGCATTGGCGGCACCGCTCCAGTAAAATCTTTCCTTTTTTTGCGGAGAGAATTGACTTTCATATAGACACACGACTATCAAATCCCAGATTCTTAGACCTTTGCTTCATAGTTCGGTTGGAAATGGGTCTTTCTTTGCCTAAGTTGAATTTTTCAGAGGTTTTCTACACACTGGACTATTTATTCTGAAGTAAAAATTCGTGATTTATTTTGTTTTATCAATCGTGGCTCCTGCTAAACAAAAGAAATCACTGGGATGTTTCGTGCACAACAAGCACCTTTCTGGAAATCGGAAAGATCATCTGTCTTTCCCATGACCGAATGGACTAAGAAGCTTCAGGAAAAGCCTATAGTATTTACAATCTGTACCATTAATATCCGGACGCCTCTTCTTTGATAGTTGACCTCTTTCTGCCCAAATACCATGTGTCAGATACAACTATAAGTGTGCTCGTAGGCCACAATCGTACTGCTGTCGAGGTGTCATTTGTACGATTGTGATTACATGATACCACGATCGACGGAGTTAGTGGACGCCGAATAGTTAAATAGGGTGCCATATAAGCATTCAGTCTGTACATGACATTTTCAACGGCACTGAAGATCCCTATCTCGACGATTGGTGATGTGATCTGCAATTGGTGCTGATAGAGTCAAGAAACGACCCAGAAAACCACTAAAACTGACGGAATGTGAAAAGCGGGCAGTGTAAAAGAATTGTCTGCTAGGAGTGCAGGTCAATATTGTTTTAACACACACAGACCGTCGGTCAGACGATTATGATACATGTGAGCATCAGTATGCCAGGATGCTGCATGATATAGGTTACCACGGTCGTTCGGCAGTCCGCAAGCCACTAATCACCCCGACTATTGCCAGACTGCGTCTAGCTTAGTGTAAGGCAAGCTGTTCTTGCATCGTAGACCAATGGATATCTACATTTTGGAATGACGAGTCCAGGTGCATGGTCTATTCGCCTGACGGTCGTGTCATGTGACAACTTACATTGCATACCTTTAATGATCTGTTGATGCCAAGTAGCTTTCTCTGAGTCGATTCCCAGAGAAAGTTACTTGTAAAAACTCTATCGTTCCAACAATGTAGTTTTTCAGAGGCAACATTGACCAATGATCATTGCTTTTTTTTGGACAAATCATGGATGTCGAGGTCTGTCTAGATGTTCTGGATAAAAAAAAATCAAATTATTATATTAGGGTTACCCGTAATTGGTTATATAAACCGCTATTTGTGCCTCTAAATTTGGGAACCTTGCTATCTACCTTTGAGGCTAACTCCGCTACGCACTGAAAAAAGCCCATTAAAATTCCTCGCATCATCGACGGGATTCGAACCGAGGCTTTTTCCACCCGGTGTGGGGAGGATGGTGACGATACCACTGTGTAACCGCGCAGACAGCTGTTCGGGACAATAATGCGTTATCTAGGTTGTGGCAGCATGTCGGGGAAGGCCCAGACTGTATTATCAGGACAACACTCCATGTCATACTTCTCGCTGTCTAAGGACATGAATGTCAAAATTTTGGACTGGCCAGCTCAGAGCCCTAATCTCAGTCCTATAGAGAACATCTGGAATGAATCGGATCGTTGGATGTGTGAGTAGAAACTGCCCAAAAAACAGTTTGAAGGCCAAATGGCAATAAATATCGAGGAAATTTACAAAAAATTTCCTCGATATTTCTGAGACTAGAGGCTGTCACAAATTAACGGTTTCGGCACACTTTATTAGTTTTTTCTGTAAATAAAGGTTATAGGTTATTTGTAGATATTCGGGTGTCCTGATATTAATGATAGGGCAGTGTATCTGATACCAAGTAACTTGATCGTATCATGTAACAACTTACATTGCATACCTTTAATGATCTGCTGATGCCAATTGAAAAAGGTTTCTAATTATTTGGCCAACGAGTGCATTAAAATTGGAACATTTCCTCATTCTCAATTAATTTAGAGGATATAAACTAAAGTTATCGCATAAAGAAAGCGGCGGCGATATCTCTTTTTAGAAAAGACTCATTTGACATTGTGTCTACAAGAAAAGCAGATAACAAGTGGACACATACGCCAACGACACATAACAAATTGCTGCGAAGATATTTTTAATGGTTATTGCAGAAGGTTGGCTTGCAACGCGATTTCAAAGTGAAAATACAACATGACGGAATTGCGTTTCTTGAAATACGAGACAAAAACACTATTTGCAAAGAAGAGAAACTGTTTGGAATTTTCTGCTATTATAAAGTAAAATATTCAGAGATTAAGATGAAAGATTAATGGAATTTAAGAGCCGAAATAACAGGTACTTCTACATAATAGTCGACGCACAGTTTAAAATGGAGAATTATGTACACAGGAAATCAATTTACTTCGCTCAGAAAGAAATGAAATGAATCAAAACTCTTTTAAGTAACATTAAATATTTCGGAGTTAATAATATGTAACATTCGCAGATTTGCATATTAATAGTTTCTTGGTATTAAGTACTGCATGTTGCTTTATGTGGTCACCAGCAGCTGCAGCGCAATATGTTTCTTTTTGGTGGAAAGAATCTGGATTCAATTTGATCACTTTAAAAAATTCTCCCTACTAGTTCTTCTACTCAATACGTAGATTTTTTCATGCCCTAGATGGGAGTTTTTTTTTCCCTCACTAGCACGAAATTATTTGACCACTACATTAAGACATATTGAGTTTATTCCTCTCAATAAAATTGGTATTATTTGGGATTTTAATAAAGTATTTTTTCCGTGATTTCAGGAGGAAATTTGTAATATTTCAAATTAAAATGTTTGTAAGTCACAAATGCCTCCAATAACGTTTATATTGTACATGGCTAGGCATTTATAGATTTCGGTCTTTGAGCGAAAACTTCGAAGCATTTAGAAACATATTATTCTTGTTCAACCAAAGACAAGATTGGAGTTCTGCGCTTCAACCAGAAGATGAACTTTCTAGGGCTGCAAGTTATTCACGAACAGTTTCCACTTAATATTAGCGGAAAAAAATACCGATGACAAATCGTTTAGATATAGTACGAAGTGTGAGGGGCCTAAGGGAGAACCTTGTAGGTCTTGAAAAGATTAAAAGGAACTGAAGCCTTGTATTTAAGGATAACAGATAAATTATTAATAAGCAGCTATTCAAACAGATTCAGTAAAGAGAAACATCTCATTCCATAGATAGAAAGTTTAAAAGATTGTCCAACTGATGACCTTAATTTGTTAAGATTGTCCAACTGATGACCTTAATTTTCACTGTAACTGACAAAAAATGGTTTTCTTTCTTAGTCTTAAGGAAGTTAAGTGTTCACTATAATATTTCTGCGCATATTCTTGAAAACAACATTAACCTTGTTTAACCAGCTCTTATAATAATGATGCAATGTTTAAGCAATGCCAAGTCATCTCGACATATCCTAATACTTGTATTTTGATGTTTCCTAGTATGGCAGCGATACATTCAACAAAGGTGTCTTAATGAATGCTGGCGTTCGAGAGGCTCTTAAAGAAACAGACTACCACTGTTTTGTGTTCCATGACGTCGACCTTATCCCGGAAGACGATCGAAATATGTACTCCTGTCCTTCAATGCCCAGGCATATGTCCGTAGGTGTGGACAAGTTTAATTACACGTAAGTAAACTGTTGGATTTTCCCATTTCCTTTTAGGAAACGTGGATATTCACAATTTTAGCTAAATGGAATCACTAGAATCCGTCTGAATTCTATGACCTACTGAATTCTTTGAGTAGCGAAACCTTGATTATAACTTGGCATATGTCTCATGTAAGATTGTAGCTTCTAGAGTAATGAAATGTATCGATACTTTTTGTATTTGTATTGGGCATACTTTTGGCCATCTACCCATAACTTTCCATCCCCAAAAAACTTAACAAATTGTACAAATAAACACACAACATTCAGAGAGAATACTTCCAGTATAAATTCCAAAGTCATGTTTCACAATGTACGTCGTCTGTGAGCCACTATGTGGCGCTGATATCCAACGATGGAATGTGAAACTGTTGCTGTTAACTACCAATGACACATCTACACTTTTTTTTTCTGTCTCTTGTAGGTTTAGGTACAAAGAGCGACTAATCTTAAGCAATTAAAAATTCCACAATTCTTAAAAAAACTTGACATCGCAGTGACAAACGCAGATGCTTGTATGTGATTCAGTATTAATATAAATGGACTTTAGTGCATAAGCGAAAGAGAAAAGAAGCAGAAAGAACCAAATCAAACACTCTGTTTGAAAAGCTCATCTGTTTTCTGCCGTGGATGTGAATGGGTGGATGATAAAGCAGATTTTTCTTCTTTTTTCCATCTGAAATTCAAATTTACTGCTTATAAAGCGAAAGAGAACTTTACTGGAATTCGCTGTGAATGCATTAACGTGCAAATCAGAGTTGATGTCATGATCACTCTAAGATTGCCAATATACATTCTCCTTCACGCCGGGATAACTGCTTTCGGAATATCGTTATGGGAGATTTTGATGGCTGGCGTGTTTGGTCCAGACTCTCTCTGGTGGGGAAAGAATCACTTGCCACTTCATAAATCCTCACACGACAGTTTTAATGGAAATAGGATCACGCATTGCTCTCCATCCAGACGGACAGAGGAGAAAATCTTACACTAGACAGAGTTATTTTTCCAAAATGAAAAAATAAAAAATAAATAAAAAACATTTAACTTAGGATTCATCTAAAGTTCTCTTTCTCCCTTCTATCCGTAACGTATCCTTCCTGATACGAATATTAGGATGATTTTAAACAGAACAGATGCATGGATGCTTCTATACATCTGAATCAGGGATATAAATTAATGTTTTGTTTTCTGATCAGTGGCGTTAAATAAATACAGTTATTTACTGATCAACTAGACGAAACAGTTGAATAATGGTTGTAATCTGAAATGGAAAACTTTTCTGGAATTATTAGAGGATCTCACCTTGTTTTAAAGCTAATTAATTATCCTATAATACACTCAGCGCGCGCGAATAATGAACAACACGGATGATTAATATATTATGAGACCGAATTACGTAAAGGTCAGACACAGAGAAGTTCATAACTAAAATAAAAGCTGACCTTTAAAATCGCAGCTGTAATCTTCTGATTGGAATACAATGGAATTATATCTCTGCTGTATTAATCATAATATGAGATAAAAACAGAAAAATATTGTTATAAACCAGTGTAACTTGTTATGGAACCAGTCCAGTTATGAGAAAATATAACGTACTCCACTTCTAATCACGAATAATGTCATCATTTGTGTAATGTCATCACTTTTATGAAGACGTATACTAATACCTAGAAAACATAGCACTGTATTCAACGTTTCGGATTTTGTTATCGATTTTTTGCGTATTTCCGCATGTGCAATGGACGTGATTACTTAATGTCCCGATTTGTTCTTGAACTCCAACACGTTACGTGTCTAGTTACTGCTGTTGCTTCGTATAGTTCGTATGGTTGTCAATATTTGAATCTGTCTGTTTTACAGTAAAATAGGAATATTAGAACGTTGGAAAATAATAAAAAATAAATAAGAATAAGTAGATTAGAAATAAGCATTTCATGCACCTGCCTGTACTGCTCTTATTTTTTATTATTATATTTTACTACGCTAAACTCTATTAATGTTTTTAAAAAAAAAATTCAACAGCCGTAGCATCTTTTTTTATTAAAAAAATTAAAATAATAATCTTATTTTAGAAACAAGAAATCTTTAAAAATAAACTGAGTTTTATATTCGTATATAAACACGTGTAGCTGCTCGTAGCTCGACAACACGGCCAGTTCTCTTCATCTGAAACTGTCCTTCTCCTAGACAGTAGAAATAACTTGGTCTCACAGACAAGGGAGATGCCTGGGCTATCTCCATCGGCCTCCAGCTATTATTGGAACGTTGTTTCCCGGAGTTATGTTCCTTATCGATCCCAGCGGAGACCGCCGTTGTTCGAACGCAGCAGACGAAAGAAAATAAGGATCGCGGGAAGAGGTGAAGCTCCGGTATAAAGAAAACAAGAGATAAAGAGAAAACCGAAAAAGATGCCACAGTAACAGACAGACATTGCTGAATGTAAATTGTAATTGCTGTTAAGCGAGGTGTTATCTCTTTAACGATGCCAATGAACGGATAATTGAGAGCGGGGGGATTCATTTTGTATTCTGTTTCAGTCTACCACCGATTATTAATTTGATTGATGTGTGGGGAATTAAAACAGACTATTACTTTTTGTTACTGCGCAAGCCGCTTTGAATAAATATTAACCTAAGGAGTGGAAAAGCATGCGAAGGATTATTCCTTTGAATTTATAATCTCCCTTTTCAGACAGAGTTTTAAGTATTGAAAGCTAATAAACGAAAATATTTTACCTTATTCTCCAACGTCTTATTTTCCAGATGGTCCAGTCATAATCACTATCATCTGCACGCGTATTTCTCAACCCAACAACGCGTTGTGATGCCATAATCAGAGCTAATCTCATTGCTGCCTTTTGATGGCTGCCAATAATGGTCCTTCGAAAATGCTTTAAGCCCAATGTTTCACTCTTCCTTTTGCGCTGGAGTGAACCGCAGACCTGTTTCGCAACATTATCTGATAATAATCTCCAATATGAACTCCACGAAAGAATCACTAGCGATAAACTGACACAGTAGTGGACTGGAACAAAGTGTGAATTGTTGATTAAAGATATCTGATCGCTTCTTATGTTAAAAAATATCCGGGAAACAAACTCACGTAAAAATAAGGTAAATATAAATTGAATTGCAAACAAATTATTTTAAGAAAGATATCGTCAAACATCTTAAGAATTGCCCTTTCTTGATTTGTGTCACCTAAAGAAGATTTTCTTAGTGTTTTAATGTAATTTTTGAATCTCATTTTTTTATCGATTTTGAGGGAATTTTTGCACGCATTTTATATAATTTCATACTAAGAAAATTTAATAATAACTTATCACTTAGACATAATCATAGGGCTTTCTGTTTTAATAATAAAATTAGAATTTATTATTTTTCCACTGTAGAAGAACAACCTCAAATTCACAAGAATATTTATAATACACCCCGGATTTTTCATCCAGCAAACAAGCAACCTGACCTTGTGTATGTAATTTAACTTTACCTTGGACTCGTCACATGGTACGTTGAAGAAATATAAAATGTCAGATACCCAAATATAAATTAGAAACAGCGCAACATAGGAGAGAGATTAACCACACAATACATTGCGAAAATATCAAAATTCCAGAATGCAACCTTTGCAAAAAGATGGAACATAAATGATAGTTTATTATTGAGCTGGAAAATAAAGCCATTGACAACGTAACATGGTATTCCTCTTGTTACTTTGTCATGGCTTTATTTCTCAACTCATTAAAGAAAACTATCCTTTATTTTTCATCTTTATGCAATGGTTGCATTTCAATGGTTCCACCATTGATTTCAAATGTGTTCACTGAGCGATGAACACATAGAAAGCGCACATCCATCTACCATTTCCCATCTGAAATTCTGTGCAATGACCACACAGAGTTTCAGATGGGGGAAATGGTAGTTGGATGTCATTTGGGAAAAATATGTGCACGTATTTTCAGTACGGTGTGCGAACTTTTAAGATGGGAGGATTAAGCATTATGCAAATGGTATTAAGGATTTTGGAGTTACCAATTTATCTACCTTTATCCTGCTTCTTGTATTAACACAGTTATCTCTAAGTCCGCTAAAATAACCATGGTCAAGTCTTTAAAAGTAATAAAGTGCTGATCATCTTCCATAAGGGATCAATTTTATTAGAATTTTATATTTCCGCAATCGCCACATCTACTATCGATTATGAATCTGTTTTGCAATGAAATAAGTTCTAACAGAGATTCCCCACTGCTTCTTTTCCCCTTCATGGTACCTCGCATTAATGCCAAACGTCATTCCTTTTCTCATTAACTGCTATTAGTGCAAACTATTTATCAAATAAGCCAACGTGTCCACATGCAATTATCTTGTTATATTGAAATAAAGATTCTCTCTCTCTAAATAATTATCGTATTGACTTTACTCTTAAAAATCTTAACAGCTGTTTGTTTATTGTCCACAATTTCAGTATTATGGTCTGCTCACCTTCTATATACGAAATTAATATGCAAATAAAGCTTCTTTTTGTGGGAGGATACTTCAATTCTTCACTCATGAGTATTCGACGGAATGATGCGTTTTACAATTAACTTATAATGATAAATTCTGTTTCACGCAGTCTACACTATTAGCATTATTAGCGTTCATTTACTGAAGTAGCTCTCTTGTGGCGACATAGCCCAGGTCTGATGAAAGCTTTCCTTCTTGGGAATGAGCAGACAAACCAGTCATTTCTGAATGTTTTATTTATACCAGGACACGCCTGTTCAATTGGAACTGAGTGGTTGTACGAACAGAGTGAATAATTATCGGGAAGGTAAATAATGGCTGTTACTTGTGTAATCAGAAAGGATGTGGCTGAGCTGGAATTTACACAGAGAAAGTAAGTTTGCTATACAGACACGTCTGGAATTTAAGAATGCCCTGCATTATGATTATCGTTATTGAAACGAACATTTGCTCAGTACTCTACACCTAATTACATTTGTCCACTCCACACCCCTTGTGTTTTTGATCATTACTTTTCCAATTGAACTTGTGGGAGGTCTTTTTATTCTTTGCGATTTAACTCGGATGAAGCATCCGCGAAACTAACTGTGGGATTTACAATTTTGAGCCAGATATCAGAAAATATTTTAATTATGTTATGTAATATCTAATAATTATAACTTGTTAAATGTTTTAATGATGATTCTTTAATTCTTCAAAAGTGCTGCTGCAATCGGAGAGAAAAAGCAGACTGCAAGCTTGGGAATTGGGTATCTTAGGGGGAGGACTCATCCCCTTGAAGGGGATGAGTAAAATGAATGAGGGCAGTATTATCCCACAGGTATGCAAAACAAGAGCCATGGGGAACTAAAATATAAAATCGCAGGGAATGACAGAAGACTGGATCTCCTTTAACTTTGGATTTGTACAACATTGGAATAAATTTCTTCTCAATATGATCGAAGCGGGAATTTGACCATTCTCTTACTAATAGTAATACGTTCAAAAATGCAGCGTAGTTAGTTGTACTCATAACCACAATTTGCTTGAATTTTTTCTCTGGCATGATGCGGGGGATGGTTATAATCAAAGGTGAAAAACTTGTGTTTTGGAGATGAAAAAACAAAGATGAAAATAAAGGCCGCTTTCTGCCATCTGGAGACAAATCGAACAGCAGTTATAATCATTGTGATAGACATGAGAATAGGTTCACAAGTAGATTATTATTCGTCAAACCAGCATACCTGTTTCCAGCGGTTTATCGCCATTACGAGGTTCGTGGTTTAGGAAATAGGTCATACCTTAATACATTTTTTTACTCTGGGGCTCCATGTGAACTTACCATATTACATAGATCATATTGTAATGTCTCACATGAATCGTGCACGTCTTGTAAAAATGAGTTGCTGTACTCTGTACAGGAGGGTTATTGGCAAAGATATTGTTTCCAAAAACATTGTCTTGGTTTGGCATTTCGAAACACCTTCAGAAAAATTAAATGGCCCAATGATAATGAACCTTCCGCCAAGGAACTCCATATACGAATAAATAAACGATCCTTTTGCCTGATGAGATTCTTCTACTCGAATACACCAACCATATATAGCCCTCGTGCGCAGCACGGTTGGTAGAATCACCGTCTTCCCCACACCGGGTGGAAAAGACCTCATTTGAAATCCCGTCGATGACGGGAGGAGTTTTTATAGGCCTTTTCACAATGTGGTTGAGTTAGTCGGTCTCAGACGAGAGCAGCATGGTTTTTTCTCCCGGAAACGGGATTTTTCGTCCTGCAAATAGAAAATCGACCACAGAACCGACGCAATTTACAGACAGTATACAAGTCGCTGACAGTATACTAGTCGCTGATGCTCCTAAAACCCAACAACAACCAGAGGTAGGATATCATTTTCAGATTTACCAATATTGTAAATTAATGGTGTCTTTTGATGTATTCTTCTTTCTTGAGTAGTTTCTTTGCTAGTAGTTCCACGTAGCAAAGTTGTTGGATTCACTGTAAAATCAGTTTCTATCCTATTGTGTGTAATTGAATTATGAAGCGTTCTTTTACATATAAAGACGAGTTTGCTTTATTCAATGAGACTAGTTTCCTTGCTATATAAGAGCCATTTCTTTCACACGCTGTAGACTTGGCCTTTCAATTGCTGGTCCACGAAACTTTTATTGCCATTGACCTACTTTCTGGCGCGGGTTGGCGCCCGCCGATTTGGGAACATTTTTGGTTTAGAAGCAAGGCATGGGCACTAACTTCAGCCTCTGAAATCAATGCCCATGCTCGATGGCTGCTATAGTCGGGAAAGCAACCCATAAAAATACGCCACAGTTCATCAAGGGTCAGAAATACAAGCCACTCTAATCCTAATGATTGAACAGCATCGTTGCACAGGGTATGTGTAGATTAATTATAGAACCTCGGCGAATAACACTTTTGGAATATAATTATAATAATAATAATTAGTATTAGCATTAAAAAATCACAAAATAAATATTCTTTTCTGCTCAATATTTTTTGCTGGTTATTTAAGCTGCTGTATATGAGGAGGACTCAGCATTTCATAAGCTTTCAAAAGGGATGAAATAATCCGAAACCATTGCAGTTTCTTCTACTTCTGCATACTTAATCTAAAGAATAAAGATTCATTTGCAGTCCTCAAGCAAAAAATCTTTTTTTTTCTGAAGAAAATCCATTTGTAAATTAACCAAACTCGATGTTTAAAGTTAGCTTAGTATAAAAAGCTGCAGCACACTGCGCTATTGAAGTAATGCATTAATTTTACACGCTAAAATATGCTTACGTTTGATGCTTCTTTGTGCTTTAGAAAAAAAAGACAAATCTCTCTTACCATTTATTAAAAACATCGACATTTCCAGTACATCATTTTGTACATGCACAAAACGTAATCCCAGTTTTCTTGCAGATGGTTACGCAAAGAGGAAATCCTACTCTTAGAAACACAACGATTTCTTTTCTCCATCTTACCTTTCCACTGGCCTTTTATTCCTTAATTTCATACGATTGGTAAAGGAAAAGAAAAAAAACAAACAATCCATTCCTTTCTGAATATTGTTACGAAATCCTCTTTCATCAAACTCTTCAAATACGGTTGATGCATTGAGCCAGTCCTGTGGAAATTGATGTTGTTTTAACATCACTAAGTACATTTATTTCTTTCCGCGCTGGTAGTGCATTATTTTAGTTTCTCTCTTTGACAGTTTATCTTACTTTTATTGAAAGATTGAGATATGAAGCCTCACGTACCTGCACAACTACTGAATAAGTCTTATCGTGAAATCACGCACATTTATAAGACTTTTCCCGAAAAGTGCATCTCAACAAAAACTTATGTCCCAAATGTTGAAATCAGCGTGGTCATGGAATGATAAGATAAGAGGACCTTTTGTTTATGGATGACTGTAATGTTATCTGAAATTCCTCTCATAACGTAGAACTTAACTGTGTATGTCGTACGTTCTTCTGGTTCTCGGTGGAATTCTCCTCGTACCTCTTACTGACAAAAATTACATTTCTCACTGTACATGTGATAAACAATATCTTCTTCCATAAAATGGTGAAAGCGATGCTAAAGAGTGCAGTCCTTTGTTTTATTTATTAAAGAATAAAAGCGAGGTTCTCAATTTATTTTTATGCAGGCAGATTGCGTTTAATGAATATTCTTAGGCGATATCTTTTTAGGTGACCTATTTAGGAACCGGAACCCGTCTTGTACTTTATTTCAGCTGTTGTCGGTTTAAGATGGAATTTTTAATTGTCTATTTTTATTGTGTTTAAAATTTTAGATTTCTTTTCTTTTACTCAATTTGTTAAATGAGCCAATAAAATTACCATTTTTAATTAATTCTGTTGCATTTTGCTAGCAGCTACTTTATCAAGTGGAAATAGTATATATTTATCCAATGAATCATCCAATTTCGTCTTCTCTTTTGGCATTATTTATCATAAAATACACTGCTCGGAAAAATTAACTGAACAAAATGTTTTTGATAATATTTTATTGGAAACATTGTTGCCGAAGGCGAATATATGAGATAATAGGCACCCTGGAATGCAAATTCCGAGTATCTAATAGAAATCGATCTATCATCTTACAAATCCGCACATTATGCAAATCATTAATGCTTATAAAAACATGGGTTGCTACCAAATCACTTTTTTGTCTTACTCAGCCACATCCCCAGTACTCAGGATGACAAGTCATCGTCGTTCAGATCATTCTTTGGGATGGTGAGCAGTAGGCGGAGGACACATGTTGGCTTAATGTGTTACGTAGTGTATCTTTGCACTATATATGCAGTTTCAGGAGACGGGAACTATTACAAGAAGAGCTGGCCAAGGTCGCCCGAGGGCTTCGTGAGACGGCTATCTGGCTCTAACAGCAAGACGGATCCGTACGATGCCCTATCATCAACTGGCTCTTGAGGATGCTGCGGCCACAGGTGAAAACATTTCCAACCGAACTGTCTTAAGAAACCTGAATTGAAGTGGACTCTACTCAAGGAAGCCAGTGGTTTGTATCCAATTAACCCCAAACCACCGCAGAGTTCGTCGAAACTGGTGCCATGAACATGTGATTTGGAGTGCTGACAAATGAGGTGGAGTTCTGTTCTCTGATGAGTCCCGTTTTAGCCTACAAACAGATTCTAGGCGTTATTTCATGTGGAGAGAAAGAAGAATGCGAACATCAAAGAGAAGGGCACTTACGGTGGAGGCGGTGTTCTCGTGTGTGGTGGAATAATGATCAACGGTTGCACCCTTCTTCATGTTTTTGATAGTGGTACCGAGAACAGATCTTCTAATCATATGTGCAAATTTTTACAGTTACGGTTGGCTCAAATTTTCTTTTCATGCACGACAACACCAATGCACATGTAGCTCAAGTAAAAGAAGCATATCTTGAAACTGAAGATATTCAACGACTGCCATGGCCAGCACGATCAGCAGACTTAAGCGTGTGGGACGCGCTTGAACGTCGTATTGCATGCCGAAGCCAACTGCTCGGTCATTTGGTGAGCTAAGGTCTGGTGGAAGATCTATGTTTTCCACAGAATCTTATGGACCCTTATATCGAGCATGGTTCACTGCTATTAGGCCTGTTTAGTCGTTGGAGGGATCATACGCCGTAATGTTGTCATGTGACCATATTTTAGAGCATCTTGTATCGACTTCACTAATGTGACCTTTTTTGGTAATTCTTATACAACCCCTAAAATGTCCTTTATACCTGTCCGAACTTTCTCGCTGTCTCCATATTTCACCATCACTCTATGATACACCACCATACCAAATTTTATCCCACTTCATCGCAAGCATCTGTGATTTCTGTTTTCGAACATTTTTAAAAGCGTGAAATCGTATGTGAATATCTAAATGACATTGCCTGTAATACACTGCTAATCCTATCCATAACATGCTATTGTAGCTCAAGCAGCTTGCTACGAGTGATCTTTGACCCCACAATGCGATTAATACATAAGATACAAAAGTAGAAAGGGGCTTGGGCAGGGAAAAATCATGTAATTTCTTTTTCTGAAGAAACTATTCGAAATTTATTGCATGGCATTAGATGTAATTCTTAAATTTGGAATTAATGTTGGCATTAATATTGTTAATGTCTTTTAAGTGAACGGACTTCAATGGAATCACCAAAATGTAATGAAACGCTTTATTTAAATGAAAGGCAACGTCAAATGATCGTCGCCTTTAAATACTGATGTAGGAGCGTTCTTTGACTTTACAACTCGCGTTAGAAGCTTCAAGGACATTTGGAATGATGCCAGATTCCCATAAACAAGAATGAATAGGTTTGATAAGACTTCTGATACGAGAAAGGATATTGCATATAATCATCATGAGAAAATAAGTAGCTCTTAATGGTTACCGAAGTTGAAGTTTTTTCATGTTGATAATGGCGGATATAAATGTACCACGGCTAAGCTTCTTAAGTCTAATTAATACTGCGTATAAAGTATTGGGTCGGATAACAGACTAAACACATAATACCACACGTTATTACAAAACAAAACTCTATTTGTCTCTCAAAGATACCTTTATGCTCGTCATCCACATTACCACAAAGTGCAGTATAATACCTGAAATCAGGAACTTACTGGATGCAGTAAGAAAACATTTATTAAATCAATTCCGGTTGTTAATTTTGTAATTACTGAAATTTAGGAGTTATGTACTTAGAACATAGTCAATATTTATTGTGGTATTATTCCTTTTTTTAGCTTGCCTTATGTGGAACTTGTAGGAGGAGTCTTTTCCATCCGAACTACCCATATTCTTCATATAAACGGGTACTCAAATCTCTACTGGGGATGGGGAGGTGAGGATGATGATGTTGCTGCCAGGTGAGTATCTCTGTTAATATCATTAGCCTACAGAAGAAAGGCTTTTTGTTGTACTAAGTTTATAAAAATTGCAATTACAGGAGCATTTTCTACACCATGACTAATCGTCCAGTTAATCAGTCTCGGGCGAGGTCTTCTCCTCAGACCGACTAACTGGGCCACAGCGTTGAAAAAAGCTCATAAATTGTTTTCTTCGTGACGGGATTTGAAATCCTTTGGTTTATAAGCTTATTTGCTTTATACTATTAGGGAAAAATAATTTCTATCTATTGGTTGTTTGTAGTTTCCCCTTTATTTTCATTCTGTTACACCGCCGATGTATTTCATGTTATCATACATAGTTATTGGTTCAACTGTGCACGTGTTTTCAATACAAAAGAATATGTTCTTTCAGTTATTAATATGCTAATATAACTTATATTAAAGAGCTTAACACAACGGTAATAGAAGCTTTTATTTTGTAATATGTGGCTTATCGGACCATGTGGATGAAAGTCACGATTTAAAACCGCTATCTGGTCAAGTATGCTTCCACCATCATTCTATCTAGCAGACTTAGAGCAGTGTTATCATCTTGCAGTCTGCATGCTTTTCTCAAATGGTGTCAGAGCTCTAAATAGGTCTATTTAGAATGTGACTTTGGCACTTATGTTGGAAGCAGCAATTCTGGCTTCAATTTCATTATTAATAAACTAAAGGACCAACTTCGATAGCTTACTTTTCTCATGCAGTATATGAGCTTCTGTCTCAAGCTTAATCTGACTACAATTAGCATGATGTGGGGGGATGTATTGAATATAACTTGGTTTCTAACATGATGGCTACTGATCAGTCCATCATGCTTTCTGCACTGAATAACGAATAGTGGGAAAGGTAATAGAATTTTGGAGATTATTTTGATTTACTCATACAAACAAATGAAGAATATCCTTCCCACGGGTCACAACGTTTTCCCTTATAGATAATCACTGGGGGGACAATGCTTTAATTAAATCTTCTTAAAGTTATTTTTAATAAAAAGAACTTTTATAAATCAGATGTTTTGTTTACTATATTCAGGTTAACCCAGTACCAGCTAAACATAATCCGTCCTCCCGATCCTCTAGCCAGGTATTCCATGATTAAACATCCCCACCGAGCAGAGTCGCCGAATAATGTCAGGTAAGATCGTACAAATAATGACTGCAAACATACAGGAGTGTCCGTGAACGATTATAGGCATATAAATTCTCTTTTACGCATGTAATTGCTGTTTCTGAAAGTAATTATATACGAGAGACAGAGAGAGGAGGGAAAGCAAAAAGAGTCACGCGATAAATCTCGCTTTACTCACTCTTATATAAAGGATAAAATATTTCGTGACTAACTACATTACTTCTACAGAAAAGTAGGGAAATATAGCTTAATGTGGACTAATCGATATAGTCTGATATTCACTAAAAGCACTTGTATATTCTCGAGAGGTGACTTCAGTAGAAGAGATGACAAGTTAGTTGGTGTGTGCAGTTTGTTACATTTCATACGTGTCTAATAATTCGTGATTTATAACAAAAAAGAGCAAAAACGCAACGAATTTTATTCGCAAAGAGAAAAGATTTCTTTTATGCGCATCCGCCACATTAAACGTTCATTCCTCCAATTATCGCGTAGCAGGGAAGGCTCAAATCGCTCTAACAGAGGGAAATATAAATTTTCATGAAAATCCATTTATTAGGAGTCCAGTAATTACATGCGGACGGAAAAGAAATAATAATTGCCTGAGTTCTCTTGTGTCTATTGTAATGAAATTTGGGATGGCCCCATAAATCTTTTTGAAAGGCCTTTGAAAATTCTTAAACTATATAATTATTGGAGTCCCAAGTTCTCGGTACTCCAAGAATATTCTTCTTCTCTTCTCTTCCATTCATTGTGCTTTTGAGATGGTTACTTTCGACACAGCAGTGAGTTCCTTTATTTTCTCAAAGGTAGTTCCTCTCCAACACCTTTCTGAAAATCACATGCCTTCCCCATGACCAGGTCTCATAGGAGCCCAGGAAAGCGAACAGTATTTATCTAATACCAAGGTTTCTAAATTTTTGGCCAGCGAGTGGAAGTACGTAGGAGGGACACCAATGAATATCAGATGGAACAGGAATATGTAGATACTAAAAAAGCACTTACACAGTGAAAGAAGTGAAGACTATCGAAGAGAACTTAAAATGCTCTTAGTGAGAAGAATAGAAACACGTGAAATATGAAATTCCCATACCACAGAATTGAGAAATGGAGATGAGATGAATATAATGAAATGCAATACGTAATAACGGTAACATAACATTAGTCTCTTAAACATGAGTAGATTATTCGCATGAAGTTTTAAAAAGCGGCGATTATTTATGTGAGAGTACCCAACATAAATGGAGTGAACTCTTCTGTTCAAATGCAGCTCACAAAATTACACAATGTAGACAGAGTAATCACCACGGTATTGAAGGGAAAAAGAAAACAATCTTTGCTGTTGATATCTTTTTGTTTCGCGTCATATTAAAAACTCTCTACTGTTGAAGATGGAAGAGCAAGTCCATCAGGAACATCTGACGCAGTGTGGTTGATGACAATACTTAGGTAAATTTCATAGTCAGCTAATTTACAGACACTTTTGACCTCAAAAAACTCATTTTAATAGGCGTCAGTTCTAGGTCTTCTACTGCGCAAGTGAGGGCACTTACCACAGGCTCTGCTAGATGTACTACTACATATATATATATATATGTGTGTTAAGATACGATATGAATTAGGCGCCATTACAAGATTTTGCCTCAGATACCACAAACGTTTTTCCATAAGCAAAAGTGCTGTTCGAGGAGTGAAAGACAAACAAAGAAACGCATCCCGCATCAGTAATTGAACCGGTCACTGTTCTGCAGGATGAATCAAAGACAATGCTTGCTGCATAGTCCTTGTGACACACTACACCAGGAAGGTGTAGTGTACCACAGCAGCGTAAGGGTGATCGATACTATTGAAGTGAGTGGCAGTGATATCACTGCGAATTTTATGTGTGTCCGGATACTTTTTAAGAGGATAGTTCAGCTTTAATGCTCGCCGATACAGGTGCCGGATTTGCTTTCTTAATATTTTAGAGTTGTAAAAGAGAAACACAAATATGCTTACTTGAAAGGAAGATGAAGAGAAACTATTTTAAAAAAAATATTCCCGCAAGATCATTAGTAATTTTTAACCATAAAAAGAAAAATTGCCACGTTTTATTTTGTACCCCGAAACTACAAGCAGATTTTTAAAAAATCTGTGAGAAAAGATATGGGACTATTTTCCTCTAGCGTTATGTAAGAGATAAAACTGAAGAACTGAAAGATTGATGACACTTCTTAAGATTAATTATACGAGAAGGAGCATAAAATTATTTTTAGAAAGCCAAGAGCAGTGCGGGATTTTGGAAGGGTGGAAATCATGTGCCGCAGCGGTAAGTGGGAGAACGAAAGTGAAAAGTACTGAGATATGGAAATCCTTTTCTTTATTCCCTAGTATTAAGGAGGACCCACGTTTGGGCTTCATCCCAGAGGAACCTAGAAACTTTAATCCTCTGCGGGCTCAGAGAGAGAGCGAACAGGGAAGGCATGACACAAATTTTGAGGGGGGGGGAGAAGAACCATGGAACCTCGCCAGAGACTGAACACTCGATTACGGTGTGAAAAAAAAATCATCCTTCTAAAGAGGATTAGAACCTAAAATTCTATCGAGATATATGGAAGAAGAGGGATCGTCACCACTGTGCTAATCACAAAGAATCGACTTCCTTTTAAACTGATTAATTTTAACTGCGTCATTTGTTAACTGGAGCAGCCTTAACTGTTCAATTCGTGTAGTTAAATAGTGAGCGGTAAGAGCATACATTGATTCAATTCCAATAGAAAGAACGGAGATTTTTGAACGGATTTGAGAGAGAAAAGAGAAGCGCAGACAGGAGTCTGCTCTCTTATGTTCAGTCAAATTTATTCTCATGGACTCAGAATGCATAAGCAATGGAATTGTGTTGTAGTTTTAATGCATTATGTTAAATGGCTCTTTAACGAGTCATTTCCAGAATTACACCCACGTTATTTTGCATTAATCCGTTGTTGACATAAATAAAAAGCTGAATGAGCTTATAAGAAGGGAAGATGAGTATATTTAGAAGAAGGCATTCAGTTTGAACAAAAGTGCCAAGGTGATTTGTGGAATTCATCGATTGGCTGTAACCATCAGAAATGTGACTTGTACGGTAATGTGTTTTCCCTGTATGACAGACGAGCTATGCCGGGAAGCACTCTTTACATATTCTTTAGCTCTCAGAAGCCCAAGTCCCAAACTGCAAATATCTCAAGACAGATCTGAAGCATGCAGTTTCCGAATATGGATGGTATTCCATAACTAGCACTTTTTCTTTTTTTATTTATAATATTATATTCAATTATTCCAGTACTTTTGAAGAGCTATAATATTAATTCCGATTGTCGGTAATAATTGATGTTTCTACAAAGAAATTTTATATTCTCCTGAAAAAAAAAAAAAAAAGAATTCTCTTGCGAAAGATAATTATTATTATAATTAAATTCATTGTATTTAGATCCATGTACCCAAATATAAAGTTTTTATTATTATTTTCTTCTCCAGATTATTAAAAATTCATAAGAATCATTGGATTGGTATCTCTTTGTACAATTTTTATTCATTTTCTAACAATATATGGACGTTTTCTAGTCACATTTTAGAGTATATAATTTTAAAATCGATTCTTTAGGAACCACTTGTATTAAAGAAGGAAAATCTACGCGAGGGAAAATGGATCGCTTTTCTAATATTTCAAAGATACTAATAAATTAAAGTTAACAAAATACAAGAATTTTTAAAGAGCCTGCGTGACAATTATCGTGTTATAAAAATGGATGATAGCTGTTTTGCAAAAAGTAGACACAAAAGTCTACCAAAAAATTGCGTATTATGCGCTAAAATATTATCAAAAACAGTCTATGGAAGCTGTATTTGAATGTTACTTCACATTAACTTATCCCTGAAGCTTCTCTCTTTAGACAGTTACATCCAATACACTTTCAATCTTTCCTGATGAATAAGTGAATATTTTCTATCTTGTTAGCTTAACCTTGAACATCATTGCACATCAACTCTACGTACGAATGTGCACTAATTATTGCGCACAGTTCTTCAATTAATTAATGTGAATTAGACAAGCCTAATTGCTTTCACATATAATGATGCACGATGTTAAATACACATTTGCAGCTCAACTAAATGAACAAAGGAAAATCATTAAACATTTTCATACTTCCTCAAGAGGACATTAATATCTTTTAAGCAGACAACAAACGATATATTGACAGTTTATTTGCATAAAGACTACCCTTATCCTGTAATCATATATTTCTCAAAAGTGCCAGATAAAGATGAATATCGAAACCTTATATAGAAAAAATAAACTGTTTTTCTAAAGACCTTTAATAGCATACAGCGCTTGTTAATCGCTTCTATTTTTGGAATTTCTTTTACTACTAGAGAGAAGAGAAAAAATAAATAAATCATGCGGTATAAAAAATGAAAGATTTTTTACTTAAAAATTATATCGCGCAGACAATTCTTTAAAAATATAGGCGCACGAGAAATTAATCTAGTATATAATAAATGTTCCAATAATCTGAAGTATTTTTCTCTCTTTTTTTGAGTTTAAAATATTTAAAAAAAGCGATTATTACTCTATTGTTTTCCTTCAGGCTCCTTATTAGTAGGTAATCAGAATTGATTTTCTGATGGAATGAATGAGAAAAGATAATAGCATTCTTATGATGCTCTAATTTAATTTAAGATTCGCATTTTGGCTGAATAAATTATGAGTTTTATCTCTAAAGAGGATAAAATTTACAAAACAATGTTTTTCATGAATATTTTATTGTGAGCAGTGTTGCCGAAGGTGAATATTTGATATATAACGCCTACTGCATATGGAGCTCAAGTGGTGGAGGATTAAAAAGCCCATAAAAATTCCTCTCGTCATTGACGAGATTTGTACCTGGGCCTTTTTACCACCACCGTGCTATCCGCACAGACACTAGTAAGGTCTACGGCAGCTCTTAAGAGACCATGTGCACCTTGCCATGTTCAATTTTTTCCGACAGAAACGAGATCTTCCAAGACGTTAAGGCGCCGTGTCATCGGACCCAAAGTGGTTCAAGGAACACAGTGAAGATATCACCTATCTTGATTGGCAACCGAATTCGCCTGACCTCAGTCCAATTGAACGTCTGTGGGATATTTTGAAACAGGAAGTAATGCGCATGGACACGCAACTCTTGTCTGTTCCGACATTGTGGAAAGCTTGGCAGGCAGCATGGATGCAGATCCCTACGAGGCGTCTTTAGACATCTAGTGGAGTCAATGCTTAGGTGTATACCTGCGGTTATCCATGCGAACGGTAGCCCAAAACGGTATTTAGGTAGATGGTCCAAATTCAGCGATCTTCAGAAAGTAATCTTTCTTGGTATTTTCAAGTATCATACAAAATATTTTTATCGGATTTCGTTCACATATAAAATGGTAACTGTGTACCGTTAATATTTTGTTTACTTCCTTCAAAAATCAAAAATGCGTGCCAGAATTGTGTATGAAACCAGCGTGGAAGTGTCGGTTTGTAGATCTGGGCCAAAAATGTTGTCAATTTTAAAGAAGTAGTTCATGCATGCCGCTATGAATGTTTGGCCTCCCATCCAAATTACAGGCTACGTTTTTCACTTGCTTCAGTCATTGTGGGGATGCCCTCAACACCAAACATTTCTGAAGGGCGTAAACACCATTCTTATGAAATTGGAATGCTAACATGAACACGTGTCTTTTACTTTTGGACCCTGCAGAAATTCTAAAGAGTTTTGTGGAAGGTATGATGTTACCTCAGCCGTATGATGTTACCTCAGCCGTCTGATGGTTAAGTACAGTTCTTCTCAGATTATCTAGTGGATTGATCGTGGTACCACCAAATTTCCACTAAATAGACCTCTTCTCGAAGCATTCCAAGAGAAATTCAATAAAGAATTCATTAGATTTCATCCGAATATTTTGTATTTGTAGATCCATTGTTCAACTAGACAATACGTATATTATTACATCGTAGGAATACCATACCATCCGAATAAATTAATCTGGAGTAGAAGAAGAGGACAAGCTATCTTTCATTGATTTTCTCTTGCCTCTGTGGCTGTACGTAGGAGTCCCTAGATGGCAGCACGTACCACACTATTTCGTCTGCTCAGTATTAATGGATCAGCACATTCAACAAATAATAATTTATTTATTTTTGGCATTCTTTTAAGTAGTTCTGTTTGTTTTTAAAGTTAAACGCTTTAGGATTCTCTTCTCGGTATCAGATTCGTGAAAAGCTTCGCATGAAGCGTGAATTGTTTATTATCCTGTTCCCGGTATGGAACTACAACAGCAGTGTACCGCAAAAACCAAATATTTTAATTATTTATTCCGAAAATGTGGTAGAGAGCCACCGTCGTCTTGGCAACGAGGCACACTTCAAGGAAGAATTACGTCATAGATGCTCTTCGTTCAGAGAATTCTGGTTTCTGTGCAGCTGATCGAAATTTACGAACAGCTGGGGTTGGCGGACTTATGCGGGCCTCGTGCGGGTGCCCTCTTAGTGGGAATGACAGTCTTGGGATTTTTCAATGTACACGATTTGAGTGGCTTTTAATATTCTGGTATATCAACTTCAAGGTCATAAAGGACACACTTTTTTTAATCGTACTTTTATTTAAGTAATATATTTATTTTATCCTTTGATACAGTTCTATAAATAAGTGCTGTGTAACATTAGTCATCCCGGTTACCAAAACGTTTGTTATTCTCACATTTTTAAAATTTAAATTCCAAAATATTACTCATGCGCAAAGATAATTTAAAGACAGAAATATTCCTTCACGAAAATTCATTCAGTGAACGAATAATTTCTAACTTCATATTGAATGTGTTTTCAATTATATTTCTAGCATTTATAAAAGATTCTATAAATATTTTAAATTTATAAATATTATAAATAATTATTTTATAAATAATTATAAATTTATAAATATTATAAATAATTATTTTATAAATAATTATAAATTTATAAATATTATAAATCATTATAAATGTATAAATATTATAAAGAATTATAAATGTATAAATATTATAAATAATTATTCTATAAATAATTCTATAAATTTATAAATATTTTAAATAATTATTCTATAAATAATTCTATAAATATTTTAAATTTATAATAATTATTTTACAAATAATTCGTTAAATATTTTAAATTGATAGATATTATAAATAATTATTTTATAAATAATTCTCTGAATATTTTAAATTTATAAATATTATAAATAAATTATTTTATAAATTATAACATCATTATACGTTAATATAATCTATAAAAATTATATGTTATAAACGAGGTTTAAATTAACGTTTTTACAGGGTTTTTTTTTACACGAGCATGCCTTTTTTAAATTAAAATATTTCCTAGTTGTTAGTGTAAAATAATTTTGATGTTTTTTTTTTTTACTTGTTCCAGATCTGCCTTGCTGCGGATGGCTAAAAAGAGAGCTCCGAGAGATGGCCTCAATACCGTAAAGTACAAAGTGGCTTTCCGGGAGTCACTACCTTTGTACACACATCTCATGATTGATATAGGACACAACCACAGGTGGCAGTTCGTTCAGGGACGGAGGCTGATCATGCACTTTTAGCTCAATAAATTTATTTCCGTCAAACTAGTCCGTTCTTTGTCGTTTAGGCATGTGCCGCCATCTAGTGTTGAGAGGTTTGACTAAAGAATGGGTTATAGAAAAATACGGTAGCTTATTTTAAGTAATCGAAGTACGCCTATTCAATAAGCAAATACAAGTTATTTTCCCCTACGAATTTACCTGCATCAAATAGAAAGTCTGAGTGCGAATGGGGAGTCAAATAACATGGGAAATTAATGAGATTAGTTAAAATTTAAGAAATTAAATTATCTTAACAGAACTTGAAGTCACTCAAAAATATATTTTGAGGACGATTCGTTGGTTTTTTACCGATGAAGCCTGGTTTTTACGAAGGGTGATTATACAATATTATATCATACAATCATGCCGAACACCCTTGGTGTTGTATTAATACACCGCGGGTGTTCCTTTGTAATCATATTAACGGTATACTTAGAAATTGGATTATACTTTGAATTGAATGCTCCGTCTTTCTGATTCACTCTTAGAGACAGGCCCGACGAGGGGGGGGGGGAGGGGAGAAGAGATGAGTGGGCTGCATTGTCCGAGCTCGTAATTCTTCAAGGGGCCCTGCCGAGACCTTAATATTACATTTAAATAATTCAATTAATTTTTAATAATCGGCAAAAAATTCTACAAACTTAATAGAAATCTTTTTATTTTATTATTATTTTTTTTATCATACTGAATTTATTGATATATTGATGAATACTGATGTATTGGTTCAAATTTATCCAATACATGGTCACTTATAGCAAAAAATTCCATTTTTAGAAACGATCAGAGACTATCAAGATCAGCCAACTGATCTTGAGGACCTTGTGGTTGAGAAGAATAACAGCTGCTCTGTACTCTGTCCCAAGGACTGGACATGGACAGTTGAATAATTCTTTAAGTTTTTAGAGCCTGGCGGACCTTATGCAAAAGTAGCAGGTGGTATATCCCTCCCCAAAATTAATAATAATAATAAATAAATAAATATAGAATACTGACATCTGAAAATAACTCATGATCTTTTAATAAATATTTAGACGGCGAATTTATTTTAAAGAAACGTATTTTTAATAAACGTATTCTTAAATTGACAGAACAATGTTGAAATTTTCATCCATAGTGCGAATTTTAATCAAATAGTGCCGATCATAACCAATGGGGGCTCTTCATTCAGTTGGGACTCAAAGATATTCGGAAGATTAATATCAAAACAATTTAGGCCACGAGGTGCCCATGGCGTGTCTTTGTGAATAATTGGATAGAACCTGAAATTTTTTAACTGGGTGCCAAGTGATGCAACCACTGGCCCACAGATCATCTTGTATAAATACGAGGTGTAGCAATAAAGTTCCAGGACCGATGAAATAAAAATAATAATAAATGAAAGGAGCGGAGCTCAAATATGGTTTTATATTTATTCAAAGTGGTCACCATTTGAATTAATTCACTTATTACACCGTGCTAAAAGTTTCTCAAAACAGGCAGCGAACGCGTCCAAAGAGATGATGTTCAGTTCGGCGGTGGCGTTTTTCTTTATGTCCTTAACGTCCTGAGATCTCTTTCCTTTGAGGGCAGTTTTCACCTTAGGAAAGAGGAAGAAGTCCAGTGGTGTTAGATCGTAGAGTAGGGTAGATGGCTGATCGTTACAATGCCATTTCTTAAAAACAAGTGCGAAATAGGTGGGGGACATTGTCGTGCAAAAAAAAGAGCCAGCTGCCATTCTCTCGAAATTGCGGCCTCACCCGGGAAATGCGCTTACCTGTAACGTAGAACGCACTATTGACTCTCTCCCCTTCGGGTACAAACTCTTTGTGAATCACACCCTGTTTGTCCAAAAACGTGATCAGCATCGTCTTGATCCCGGACTTCTATAAACAAAACGTTTTGGGCCTTGGTGATGATTTGATGATTTTGAAGTCCACTGCATGCTGTGATGCTTCGTCTGTGGGTCATACGGAAACACTCAACACTCATCTCCAGTGATAATAAAGTCGAGGAAATTGACAAGTCCGGCTGAAGCTTTGCATGATGATACGCTTCTTTTATTCTGCTCACCCATGAGGCTGTAAATTTTGCACAGACCTTCCTTTTCCCTAAATCTTCATTCAGATTTTGACGAATCGTTTCCTTATTTATATTCAACACATTATCAATCATTCTAAAGGTCAAACGACAATCTCTTGCCAAAATTTTCCGAACTTTTCAACTCTCTCTCTTCATTTTGAGAAGTTGGAGGAAGCCCATTTCTTGGGTCATCGCGAACATTAACACTCCGTATTTGAACTGCTAATACCATTCCAATACACTGGTATACTTAATGTTTCATTACCATAAACAGTTTTTAGAACGCTACTGAAGAAACTGATTGTTACTTGCAGCCTGCCAGAACACTGGAAAATCTTTCTACCACCATCTCTTGGAGAAATTTTGAACTCCATCATACCACTCCCGTTTGTTTAGCATTACCATTATCATTAGTAGAGGAATGTGATGCAGGAAAGCAAGCTTATATAGCATCAGTCAAATAAAAAAAAAACCCTTCCCATTTCACCCATCCATTCACTCCAAATTGTCTAGTTCTGTCTTGAACTTATTTCAGTTGTCGACCTCCACTACGACAGATGGAAGTCTGTTCCAACTATCAACCACCGGCTGGCTAAAGGAAAATTTCCGCACATCCATTCTACAATTGTCTTTACTCGATTTGAATTTATTATGTCCCCTCTGGTGAGTAATCTGAGCAAGAGGAAGAATCCCGTCAGCATCGAGCCTGCTTGATCCGATCCATTCAAGGCCTTATACATCTAAATCTGAGTTCGGTTTTCAAACTCATCGAACATGACCGCAACAGCATCAGTCCGGGAACTTCATTGCCACACCTAAAATGTTATCCTGAGGGCATTTTTAAATTTTCCTTAGAGTGTCAACCTTAAAATAAGTTCGAATGCAATTGGATGCATAACCTTAGTTAATTTGATGCAAAATTAACCAACTAACCAACCAACCAACCAACCAATAGCAGACACTAATATGACGTCAACGTATTTTAATTTAAATATATTCTTAAATAGAATTCAACAAAAGATTACAATATTTCTCGGTGATGAATTTAACCATCGTACAGCCAGATTTATACAAAAATCTCTTTAAATTTATAAATATTATAAATAAACAAATCTGCAAAACCATAAAGAAATGTGCAGGTTTATGTTACTTATCTGAAATCTTCACCTGGGTCCTTTCAGCGGTATTTCCTAAGGATTCTTCTACCTGAGGGCAGACAGACTGGCGCACTAATTAATAAAAGGAGCTCATTTATGCAATAATGTAAAAATTCTTGAGCTAATAATATAAGTATTGGAATAATAGAGATATCTTGACAATGTCTCTTTCTCTCTCGCTTTCGAGAGAGAGAGAGAGAGCCATTGTCAGAATATAATGCCATTGAAACTAAAAAAAAATCCTCCTTTGAGCTTATTTAATTTCTAGTACTGACAATGCATTAATGCAGCTTTTAAATGGAATAGAAATCGGTGAGCGATTATGGAATAAGTCGTATCTCTTTAGTTAGTTGTATAAAATTATCTTAATTTATAGAAATGGTTTAAAAACACCTTAAAAAACAACTCTTATTTATTTATAAATGAATTTATTGACAGCTTTCTGTTGTGAGTGCTTCTGTCGAAGAGCGAATTCTGTTTGATGTTTGCTTATTGAGTTTAAGAAACGTCAATGACTTAATGCCATTATTTTTGTTGGTTAGATAAAACGCGAGCTGCCCTCAAGTTCCTACGAAGGTCATAGAGTGGTCGCCAACAAAATGAACAGCTCTTTGCTGCGCTTTGAGATCTATCAGTAACAAGTTTGTCTAGCTATGAAAGCAGAAACCCGCCGATGCTTCAGTAATGAGAGTTTATCAGCAGGAGTATGCGACAGTGTAAAAGCATGTGTGAGGTCTGTATAAATGGCATCCACTTGAAATTTTGTCAAGGAAAATGCTAACAGCGAAAAAAATATCGTCTTTCGCGAAGGATCCTTGCTGTTCTTCAGATAAAAGTGGATTAAAGAAACTATGCAGTCTTTCGTAGTTTCTATATGGGCCTTTTCCACAGCGTGGTTGAGTTAGGCGGTCTCAGGCGAGGTAGCATGGTTTTTTCTCCAGGAAACCAGAGTTTTTCATCCAGCAAACAGAAAATCGACCGCAGACACACGCAATTGACAGACAATACACATGGGGCAATATGGCCTTAGTCGCTGATGCTGTTTAAATTCTACAATAATAACCCTCTAGTGACGATGACGGTAATAATCTTCTTTAACATTCATTGAACTCAGGTGATGCTATATCCTTCCTGTAAAAGGAGCTTTATACTAGTAATGGAAGATCCGGTAAATTGGCGAATGTCATCATTCATTATTTTTTTAAAAAATTTTTCCTCATTTCGATATTTTAACTCTTAAAAGCATTTTCATGATTATATCAATTTTAAAACTACTTGTATGTATCCGTTTTAACTGTGATTATCTTAGAAAACAAACATATACGAGTATAATGTAAAACGACCCGCGTGCCATGCTCTTCCCCCATTTCCAATTAATTGACAATGTATCTTGCTGAACACAAGCGGGAATTCCCCTCCTCCAACGCACTGTGAAACTGTGAATGGATTTTACATCCAAAACTGAAATTCTGATTAAGATTTTAAAAGTCTAGTTCAGGTTTTGGTTTAGTTAACGTTTTACTAGCACGAACTACCTTTTTTTAAAAGTGTGAACATCCACAAGTTACGTCATCCACTTTTCACCCCTTTGTAGGCTGACACATAACTCAGGTCTGCACAGTCCAAACGTTTCCAATTTTAACAACTGCGTTAGTTTGGTTCTGTAACATTAGAAATCGGACTCGTGCAGACATAATTAGTGATTTCCGTTTCCTTTGTTGTCTTCAGTTTCCAAATGAATTTTTAATTTTGTGCGTGTTGCTGGAGTTTTCCACAGACAGCTTTAATAATTTACATTCTCAGGTAAGTCGTTTTAAATTACGAAACAGTCAGCATTATTTATTTATTTATTTGGAAATACAAATACGGAAAATAATTTTAAATTCTTTATTTGTATCGCGTTATCTTTTAAACTAATATGCGTGCTTTTAGTTTATACATCTGTAGTGATTTATATACGTGAAAAATAATATAAAACAGGGTAAAATGGCTTCCCCCCCCCCCAATAAATCGCTGTCTTTCGATAACAGCAACATAACATTAGGTGACAAAAGTCATCTTTTAAAGTGGCAAAGAGTTCTACAAAATCCATTGCTTTGATATCTTCAAATTGAAAATGCGCGCCATTACTGAACGTTTGCTTGTGCCTTACCCTCCTATGAGATAAATATTTTCAGTCGAACAGCTTGTTGTAGCTTTAACAAATTACACTTATTTTTACCTCCTGCAGCATTGTCTGTTAATAATCATTTAAAACTTAGCTATTTCCTGCTTAAAGTAATGTAATTAACACAAAAAATTATGCTACAAAAGACGGTAATTCTTTCTGTAGTTTATTTTTTGTTATTTCGATATTTACAAAACTTCGTTAATAACTGCACGATTGTTAAGAGTAGAGTCTTGGTTGAGTATTGGGTAGAGTCTTATTCTCAACAACAATATTGTTTGTTATTGACGTGAAACGTGTGCCAGAAAATCAAGCTTAAATATTAAAAGGAATGATTCATTTTATTAGGTAACAGGCTATGAAAAGTTACTTCTTACAACTGATTCAGAGACCCAGGTAAACTAAATCAACTCGAAATCGTCCCTCTAAATAACGAACAATTCGCGTTAAAAAGTTTAAAAAGAAAAGAGTAGTTTATGTATATTATTCCTTTCTGTAATGATTTATATGCTGGACAACTTTGCATTAGAAACACCTCCAACCATTCGTTCATACCGGGCACCTTCCCTCTTATTGCCAGTAAAGCACTGATAACCACATATATAATGACAAAGGCTGGTTTTACAGAGTTCAGGAAACGTGTTCTGCGCGAAGAATAGACCAGACATGTTCCAGTGGTTCCCCACAAAACCGCAAGAGTGTCACTGTGAAGAAGCAAAATCTGCCGAGGCCAGATGAGGGTGTGAGTAATGTGTATTGGGAACAGTGTTGGGCGTGTTGTTCATCTAGCCACTTAGTTACTGGAAGACCCCATGCCTTCCAGGAACTAAGTCCATCTACCGACTTAGATGGACTTAGTCTTGTCGGAATCTTACCCCAGCAGAGAAAGGAGGGAAAGGACTCATGAAAACAAATAGGGAAGAGAATGGAGATAGTAAAGTGTAAGACAAGGTCGAGACCATAGGGAGGGGGTCCCAAAGACGAGCAAGAGTTCAAGAAACCACTAGAGGGAACAACCTAATAGAAGGATGAATGTAGACAGCAGAAAATCAATAAGGTAGAGGAGGAGAGAGAGAGAGATCTCCGTGAGTTCAGCAGAGAGAAGCATTCCATTCCACAAGAAGGGGGAGTTAAGATTCAGGTGAGGGTCTGAGCCTAGATATCCCACACCAGGAGCCAGCAGGGCGAGTATCTCAGGGGGCAGCCGCCTTCGTCCAGTGTTCTCGTAGAGCCGTGTCTCGTGTTCATCAAGAACTGATCAGTCGTGGATGACACGTGTTGTTGACAAAAGGGGAGAGGAGGAGGATCCAACGTGCTGTCTAGCGGAACAGATGTGCCACAGTAAAGCAACTGCCAACGCAATACAACACATGGATGATACGATCCGTTTCACGCTATCCTGCCGACCGGGCTAGCCGGGTGGGTAAAGCGCCTGCCTAGCAACCCAAAGGTCGCGGGTTCGAATCCCGCCTCGGGCTTGGATCAAAGTACTGTAAAAAACCTTGGGGGGGGTGCACTATGGCCACAGAAGCCGATGCGCCAATAACTACCAAACAAAAAAAAAAAAAAAAAAAAAAACACGCTATCCATGCTTCTAGCGTAGTTGGGCTGTTGTAGGCGAGGCCATCCCAGTAATCCTGCTGACTGCCCGTCACAAGCAAATGCCAGGGCAGTGGATGACTGGAAACAGGTTTCCTGGTCCAATGAATCCTGCTATCTCAGTATATAATGCTAAAGGGAAATCCTCCATTAGAGTATAGCGGGTTCGCCACTTTATCATTTGAAGAGGTTTGAATCCCATTTTGGTAAATGTTGGAATTTCAAAGCTTTTTCAATCGCATTTGTAGTTAGCCAATTTTAAGTGGAGTGGGTAGATCGACCTCGGGAGTTTACCGATTAGTGGCATTCGTTATGCCGCTCGTGTGCTATTTTTATGTGGCCCTTCCGAGTTTCCATTATGCAACTGCTATAATGGGAAAATCGGAAGGTCATTTACCCCTTAGAGGGGTAAATGACCTTCCGATTTTTACCCCTCTAAGGGGTCATTTACCCCTCTAAGGGGTCATTTACCCCTTAGAGGGGTAAATGACCCCTTAGAGAAAAATGTATATCCTTATCTTCAAGCGCAACTTATTATAATTTTGCATTTCAGTAAAACTGAATGACATTTTTAAGGTGTTATTTTTTATTTTCTCTGATATAAAACTATTCATAATTACCCAGCAATGCAGAATCTACGAGGCCTTCCTGTACGCTACTTCCCTTAGCCCTCTGAGAAGGGAGGGATAAGGTACAGTATACTTGTTATCGCCAAGTCGTGTGCCTGGCTTGAATAATTTGCGTCTCTCAATCTTTTATTTTCGATAACGTAACTTTTTCTATAATGATTCTTCCGCGTGAATATATTTTTACAAGATACCTGCGGCCAGGTAGAAATATTATATTGGTCCTCATTCATTTGTCTCGTGAATATCAGTGCTATACATAAAACTGATAACTGACCAGAAGATAAAATGGAAAGGTCATTGATGATGCGGAAGAGAATCACGCAGACACACATTAATCAAAAAAATATTCTCCAGTGGGAGAGGCACGCTAAGAAAAACCATCATTGTGAGTTATTTGATTTATATAACGCAAAAAGTGAATTTATGAAGGCAATAATATTAAAAGGTCGCTTTTGCGACACTTTAATCCCAAACTACAAAACTGGCACAAAAAAGACAGCGACTAGTCACGATCTTCTTCGTCTCTTTATGGTCTTGTCTTTGACTTTTTTTCTTTGCTTGTTCGTAATTTCCAGAAAATGGAAAATACGATGTCATGAGGAACACCTTTATCTACTAGTATACATCAACTTGCCAAAGGTCATAAGACTCTTGTCGCTATGAGCAAAACATGCATTTACTTAAAGGGATTAATAGCGTGTTGGCCCACCTTTGGCCACGATAATTGTTTCAATGCATCATGGAAAACTCTCCTAGTTTTTGGTAGAATGTTGGTTGTATTGTGCTTGGCTGCTTCTTTAAAGTTTGTGAGCACCACTTTCGAAGAGAATTCATTTCAAACATAAAGGGGTTGATTGGGGGGTTACTTGTCATAAAAATGACTAATTAATCCGCTATTTGGACCACAAAGAGTAGCGTAACCTTATCAGTTGTACAGATCAGCAACACAAATAGCCTCCATCTACGAGTTTGTGTGCAAATCTGAATTGAGATTATGACCAACTTTTAGCTGACACCTGTTAGTTTAACCATCTAAACGCTTCCGTTTAGAGAAATGTAAGGTAAGATCCACGAATTAAATTCCATATGAAATTTATTGTAGACTGAAGAAATATTTGCATATTGAGGAAAGAAATAGTGGGAGAGAGCCTATAGTGTCCACGAAAACGAGACTCCATCAGTAACTCTTTAACATGATTCGTCGTACCCGCTTATGAGAAGAGTATAATTGGTATCACATTCAAAAATATTCCAGTAATCTCTAATTCTTCTGCCGTGGAAACAATTTTATCGCTACTAAAGCGATTAGTCTGCACTGGTATTTGAAAATCTGGAAGCTCATTAACTTTGAACAAATAATTACTCTTATAGCTTTAATTCAATACGCACACTTCTCCGAAACTTCTGTTTACCAGTTGACATCTTCTAAGAGAAGTAGAAACACCTCGGCAACTCCTTTAATTGGTGATTTCTAGTAAACTTTGCTCAAGTTCCAGACTTAAACTTTACTATTAAATTATTTCTCCAATCTTAATTCCTCTTATTTTTATTGTTGTTTTACCAATATCTAAATGCATCCTACCACGATGGGTACACGCTCGATTATGTCATTAGAGTTAAAGCTTTTAGCGTTAAGTTAAACTTTATTTCTATTTATGCCTTTGAAAATAAACTCGTGCGCCATTTATAAATCCTATATTTCAGTTATTGGACTTTTTTTTTTCTTTTTTATGTATGTAAAATGAGATCGGGGTTCAAGCGCCCTGACTGCTAAATACGGTCGATCTGCCAACCCGCACTGAACCAGCGTGGCAGATTATTGTCCATTCCCTCAATGTGACTTGCTGAGAAGGCTTCCGTCCTACAGTGGATTGACAACAATGGCTGCAGATCTATATATTTATGAAACTCAAAAACACGAAAGGTATTAGACCTATTGCACTTAGTACCGTGCATGGGTTAAAGATTGAGAAGATGAAAGAAGATATTTGTTGACATTAGACTTGAACTTCTGTAGATTGTAATTTTCAGGATTTGCTTCGGGGACGTATGAGTTGGTTCTGTGAGTTTGAAGTTGGACAGGAAAAGGATCTGACTGTTTGCGACACATGTTCGGACTGGGTTGGAAGAGAGATGGGGAATTATAGAAGCCGATTAAGAAGGACAGTGCCCATGGAAGCATCTATAGAACAGGAATGCAGCAGAAAATAATGTCTATGAGACAGAGTGGAGAGACATTGTAAGAGACTGGCCATTAATTAACAAAGTTGCCCTCTTTTGAATGGAATCTAGAAGCCTGAGAGATGTTATTGGGGGCGCTACCCTCAAATGTGCGAACTGTATTCCATGGTAGGCCGGATTTCAGATTTGTACAGAGTGAGTAGATGCAGAGGAAGAAATATTTGTTATGTTCTTATGCCAAGAGAGGGAGAGAGATTAGAAGTCAGGATAATCCCTAATAGACATATGTGATCTTGTCCAGAAATCTGAGTATCATCAAAGATGAGCGCAGGAGCAGTAGATGCTTTCTTGTGAAACTGGGTTTTAGAAAGACTACAATTAGCTAAGTTATCTTTGCCTCACTGCAGAATTACACGGAGATTAGCATTTAAGAGAAATGGTAGTGGATGTTCGAGAAATCGAGGCTGCTTGTGCAAGGCAAAGTTTCTCAAACTGGAAGGTTAGAATTCAGTGTTTATCATCAGTAGAAAAAACTATGTACTCGTATGTCACGCAGTACCTACAACAATGACTCGAGGCTGGCCCTCAGATTAGAGGTTAACAGTATAGTTCATGAATAATCAATTTTTTTAAAAAAAAGTTAAGATATTTAAGTTAGAGTTAAGATTAAAATAGTTACTGTACAGCGAAGATCGCTATCGTAGGAGAAACCGCATTTCTTCTTAAGAATAAAGCTTTCTTATTTCTGTTACTAATATAAGGAAAGGGCATATGTCCGACTATGTGATATGTTTTATACGTTAAGTAGCCCAGAGCTTTCTAGCTATTATTGATAATACTTCTACCATCACCTTGCATTTCTCAAACCGACGTTTCATATCAGAACTTTTTTCCCAAATGCGCCTTAGTTGGGGTTTGCCATCCACTGATGAATGGCAATACCGTCGAAATAATTCTCAGGGTGCCAGAATCCTATTTTCAATAAATGACAATAATACTTCTCGGTGGGGGACTGCTGCTTATTTTAAGTAGTGCAATACCGATGAATCCATTACTGAAGGTGGGACGTTCTTCGTATGAGAGAGATCTATTCCATTATAGAACGCGAACAGTTTTGTTTATTTTATTTTATAGCCATTATTTTATTTTCGATAAATTTCAAGAAAACGCATTCCTATGCATTAAAAATTGGTTTTTCAGCCAGTTGTAGGCTAATCATAATTAAGCTAAATGCGTTATATTCATCTAAGAGTGTTAAATCTCTTAACGTAATTTGCTGAATATCCATTGTAATTTACATTTTGTACTTCTTCTGTTTATATTCCATGTAGATCTCCCTCCTTTCTCTTTCAACCCGTTGATAAATTCCAAATGAGAATTTAGAAACGTCACCGTTCTAATAAATTGGGATTTTTCAATGCCAAAATGGTGTAATGGTTAAAATTGGCACCCTCAGGGAGTGAGGTGCCCGATTTTAGAAAGGCGTACCTAGTGCTTGAACAGCTTTGGAGACATCAATGAACACAGCCCCGTAGCCGAATGGTCAGGACCGGGAGTGCACTAGCGCACACTCATTGAGTAGACCCGGATTCAAGCCCCACACTGTTAAATACAGTCGATCTGCCAACCCCCACTGAACCAGCGTGACAGGTCCATCATGATTTGCTGATGACACTTCCATCCTGCAGTGGATCGACAATAGATGAAGATTTATTTTATTATTTATTACATATAAATGAATATGAAGAACTTACAGTTGAACTCCTTTACATTAGTAAAGATCAAATTATGCACCTAACGCGTTGGATAACTAGTTATAACGGGCGGCAAAAAACCTTGGTTATGTGGAATTAAATCTGCTGTTTGTGCGTGTCAGTAAGTCTATGAAAGATTATAAAGACTATAGATTTAATATATTTTTACAAATGTCTGAGCATTTTCAGTCTTTGTTCTCAGCTGTTCTAGAGTAATATCAGACTGGTGACCTGCTCACTTCAGCGCTGTATGACTAGCCACAATTTGCAAGAGCAGTTCGCTCTAAGTTACAAAGTTTAAAATAAGAGATGGTACAAAAAGAGAGAGATTCAAAATTATAATGAAAACTACATATGGCCTCAGAAATTGGTTCTAGGACTACCTTCAGACATTTCCTTTCACTTGTTTTTGAGGCCAACAGGATTTCAGCTGCATTGATAAAGCAATGGTCTTCATTCTCACGGTAGACCAAACTTACTTTTGTAAAAATATCCTGTGGTATTACACTACTTTCAAACAGATGGTCTTTCCAATAGTTTAATTGGACATTGTCTAAAAGACGATACTGCTCTGACAGTCTGTTTCAAGACTAACTGGTCTTTCAGCAGATATTGGTGATATCTATCGACAATTCGAAAACTATGATTATATATACTCCATGGCAGCTAACATCGAAAAACTTCTTTACAAGTGTTTTCCCTGCGTGTCTCCACAAGAGATCTCCTGCTATCTGGCGAGGTTCCAGTTAGCTTTAAACGAGGCTGCCACAGCAGCCTCGTCTTTTAACCTTTTTGAGCTACCATCTGTTTGAAAGTACTACACGAGATCTACTTGTGATGCAATGGTTCAAGCTTGGACTGTTTTTAATTCCTTCTGTATGATATGAACTATTGATCTCAAAGCATCCCTGCCCTAGCAGGTAGCATATTTGGTAGGATCGCCGTCCTCCCCACACTAGGTGAAAAAGACCTGAGTTCGAGTTCCGTTGATGATGGGAGGAATTTTTATGAGCTTTTTCACAACGTGTCTGAGTTAATCGGTCTCAGGGATGGGTAGCACGATTTTTCTCCAGGAAACTCTGGTTTTAGGTCCAGCAAACTCTGGTTTTAGATCCAGCAAACAGAGAATTGACTTCAGAATATGCGTAATTTACAGACAATGTACACGAAGCAATATGGCCTTAGTCGTTGATGCTCCCAAACCCAACACCATCAACAAAGCATCCCCTTGTGATGCAATGACTTAAATGCAACTAGCACACTTATCAGGAATGTACATATCACAGTATGAACACTTTATTTCTTTTTTGTGTATTATCAGTACGCAGATACCATGTCCGGCTCCACGTGCCAGGGATTTTAACAATCTACAGGTGGATTATCTTTGAAGTTTAAAGACAAGAGAGTCCTACAAGCATCTTATAAAGAGAGTAATGTCACCGTTTTTTATGGATTCTAAAACGAATATGATTGTTGATACAAGTGTCGGATTGCTTTATAAATATATCCGGATTGGAAAAGTTTTATTTAATTAATTAACATTTTTGTAGAATGGGCCAGAATTTAAAAAAATACTGGTATTTACAGAGTTTATTGTATTAACTTGAACTTATCGAGGTTAGTATTACCATTAAAGCTCTTATTTCTAATTATTATTATTATTATACTATTTTTCCTTGATGGGATCCTAACCCTTGACGGACGAGTACTAGTACCAAGTGACAGAGTGGTTTTTATGTCTGGGGGTTACTGTGAGTAACCCCAGTAATATGCTATAGGTGTTCAGGATTGCGACTTTCTGGAATTCCTTGTAGGTGTTCGCTGGGAGACCTATTGCTGCTAGACTGTTATGTAGAGTCTTTGGCATCATACCTGTGGTCTGCTTTTTTTCCCCATGGGTTTTCTGCAGGTTGCCAGTGTTGGATACCGCTATGTCAATCAGATAGGTGGCCTTTTCCTTCTTGTCGACAAGGGATATGTCCGGTCTGTTGTGCGGGACTATCTTGTCCGTTTTTACGGCCCGGTTCCAGTACAGTTTGTGGATTGGAGTATCTAGTACGACCTAGGGTTCGTACTCATAATACAGTATACTTTCTTTGATCAACAGCGATTTCCTCACTAGCTTTTGATGTATTATCCCGACTACCTGGATGATGACCTTGCGTCCTGCGGTGATGTGTTGGATCTTTTGTGAGACCAGGTGGCATCGTCGACATGCATCATCTGACATTCCGAGCTCCTTGGCGATGTATTTTCTATAGTTTGTAATGTTGATTACCTGGTCTTCGATGACGAGCATGAAAACTTCAGTCTCGGGGAAGAGCGCCCAGCTCGTGAGCCATATATTGGAAGCCATTTTATCTATGCAGTCTTGATGGAGGTCACTGTAGTGTCTACTGTGGGGTGTCTTCTTTGCCCATCTTTCTAATTCATTTATTCTATCTGTGCGGAAAGGGACTCCTCGCTTAGATTGAGCGGGATATGTCGCTTGTCTATCTTCCTTATAGCCCGGTAAAGTGCTGCTTTTTTTTCTGGGAGTAATCCTTCAGATTAGCTAAGGCTGTTTTCTGTTGCTCTGTGAGGTCTTACAGGCTCCTTCTTCCTTTCCGAGCTGTTATCAGGCTCTCCATGGCTGACTTCGGGTAGTCTAGGCGGGTCTTGGTCATCAATGCCCTTATCTTTCTCCTGATATTTTCCAGCTCAGTGTTAGTCCAATCTAAGATCCCGAAACAGTATGTTGACATTGGAACTGCATAGGTGTTTACGGCTTTAACTGTGTTCCCCCATTCAGCTTTGCTTTGAGCAGGCTTCTAAGTCTCTGATGATATTTTTCCCGCCACGGCTTCGATCTCTTTACCAATCTGCAGTTGGTAGTTTCGGCCAACTAATTTCCCTGATGCAATTCGGGAGTCTTGCATTTGGCTGGACCAAAATTCCATCCTGATATCATTGCTGAATCCTTCGGTGATCCAGATTAGCTGCTGGAGTTGCTTCTCGGTTGCCGCAAACAGCTTAATGTCATCCATGTACATCAGGTGGGAGAGGGTCTACAGGTTATATCCATACTTTCTGTTGTTGAGCATGATAGATAGCGGGTTGAGTGCTAGACAGAACCACAGTTTGCTCAGGGTATTTCCCTGAAATATTCCTCTCCTGATGGGAATCGGTCTGGTTGTGAAGTTCTAGACCTTGAGGATGATCTTCACTTCTTCATTCATTTTCTTACTCCTATTACCCTTTTAGTACTGGGCCAGTTGGTCTATCTTGACTCTTAATTCTTCTATCTTCTGCTGAAGCCTTCTCTCCGAAGCTGGCGGTTCCTTGTTTTTTCATTTCTTCTGCTACTAGTCTCTCGTTATTCTTCCATTAATCCTAGTGGCTGCTATGGCAGCACAGTAAACGGCTGTGTGGATGGCCTCCAGTGTTGCACCCTTGTTGTGGATGTAATATGGTATTATTTGCCGATTGAAGTGGTCTGTGACTCTCCACAGGATTCTATTGAGTCTCTGCTTCGGTATCATGGATCACTGTGGGGTCGATTCCCTCGAATTTCTGTTAGGGCCTTCTTCCATTCGTCTTCTATTTTGGATGTCATGACCTCGTCTCTTTCCACTTCAGCTGCCCTGGACTGTATTTCTTCCTTTAGTTCCATGTTGTCCATATTCTTTGGTTTTTTTTGTAGTTTTTTTCTCACTTCTTGCATGATTTTTTTTCAAGATTGCAGGAGAGCTATCAGGTTCTTCATGACGATGAGCCTTCGCTGTTCGGTGTCCCAAATATCCGGGAATCATTCCAACCACTTGGTATGCAGCCTCGGCCTGTACATCTTCATATCGGTCTCTAGCTTTGTTATTTCTTAGTATGTTCTCATGATGAACGTATTCATTTCGATGCTCCTCTTCTAGCACTTCCAATTGGATGGTCTTGCCCTTCCCTTTTGGCTGCCATACGGAGGACAGTGTTCAATATTAATTATTCAATAAATAAATATATATATTACATTGGCCCTGGCACAGCATTCATATGCTAGGAAGGCAATAAAGAAGGTTATACAACAGCAAACATGTACTTAAAATATAGACTTTACATCGTTAAACTTAACACTTTGTAGTATTCCAGTTAACACTTAATAATTGGTTATGTATTAAATTGTTCTTTTACTGTGTACAAGTCATAAAGTACAAGTTCATTTAGGCGTTGGTTATTTCAGAATTGTAGCATGGCGTAGGTCTCCTTAAAAAAAAGCAATCTTCGCAAATCCTCCGAAGATCAATTGTCAAATGTGAGTGTGTTAGCGGGGAACATGTTACCCAAACAACCCAGATGATCAAAAGGAGACGTATTTCGTAACCTAATTCTTCTGTTAATCTTAGGTTGCTTGATGAGTGTATAGATGTCTGGTGCATCAAGCCTTCCCTTTATAAGTTTATCAGGGTGCAGGGTGGTAATTATAAGCATCCATGGGGTTGTTTCCAAGAGTGAGAGTAAGCCTGTCTTGGAGATGGTAAGAGCGCTTCCAGCTATTCGGTTAAGCCTCTTAGTATCCAGTAACTCCACCCGATGTGCTGTTTCAAGTACGTTGGTGGGGCTGATGCCCAAATCATTGAGACATTATTTGTCGAAAAACACGAATAGCATCGCGTTGATCCTGGACTTTTATAAACAAAACATTTTGGGCCTTAGTGATGATTTTTAAATCCATTGCATGCTCTGACGCTTCGTCTTTAGGTCGTATTGAAACAACCAGCACTCATCCAGTGACAATACAACGGAGGAAATGAGGACTGTCTTGGAAAGTCTGGATGAAGCCTTCGCATGATGACGCTTTTCGTTGCTTCTGCTTATCCGTCAGGCTGTGCGGCACAAAATTTCCACAGACCTTTTTTTTCCCTTAAATATTCATGCAGAATTTGATGAATCATCTAACTCGTCATCCGTCATTCTGAGGGTCAAACTACGGTCTGTTGCCAGAAGTTCCGAACTTTTGCAACTATATCCTCATTTTGGGAGGTTAACGATGCTTATATTATATTTGAACCATTTTAACACACTGGTACAACTTATCGTTTCATCACTTAACTTTTCATACGTTTCTGTTGAAAATTTTCCCAATTTAAAGCAAAATTTAATATGAGTTCGTTATTACAAAATCGTGACACAGAACGTTAACACTACTAATGAAACTGGTTGTTACTTGCAATCTGTCAGCTTACTGGACAATCCCTGTACCACCATTTGTTGGAGGAAGTTAGAACTCCACCACTTTTGTTTATTTTCAAACTCGTCGAACATGACCGTAACAGCACCAGTCCGGGAATTTTATTGCCACACCTCGTACGTTGTTGTTTGAGACTGTAGTCGTGTAGAAAGAAAAATACCTTTCTTCATAACAGATGAAAACGCTAATTCGTATGCTGAAAGATAATAATGTCATTGAATTGACTGAATATTTGGCAGGCATTTGATGAAGGGCTATTGGATGATGGCGAAGAACCTATCCTTTCACAAAAAGGGTTGTGTGATCCTTTTATGTTAAAGGAACTGTTGTGCAAAACTAGATGCCTCATAACAAAACGTTGATTAATTGTTCACAGCCACTAGGGTATCAGTCAAGGGATAGAATTCGGAGGGGGGGAAGGCCAAAGATGTTAAATAAGTCGTGGTTTCTGCTTCATGATAACGCTAAACCGTTTGTTGAGCGTTGCACAAGAGCACAAATGATAGTCGCAGGACATCATTAGAACATCTACATGAATCTCGTTCTGTGTTTTGTTTCTTCGTTCCGTTTGTGTCTTGTTCAAATCTCGTCCCATTCGGTTTTTGGGCGCTCCCCGAAAAAAAAGCTCTTCACCTTTAGACAGGACTCTAACCTTGGTGCATTCCATACGGTGTAGAAGGACAGGGATCACAGTCGCTGTCCCAACCGTGCGGGCTTTTGAGAAGCTGCAGCGAATGTTTTACAGGTGCGGTTGTAAAACATTCGCTGTAAAATATTCGCATTACAGGCCGCTGTTGCTAAAAGAAAACTGCTCAAAATGTTCCGAACAGGTCTGATTCCAAACTGATACAATCTCAACTTTTCAAACACCCTTTCTACTTTAAATCCGGATTGTAGGATGCAAAATGACTTTAATTTGTACACATTATTTATGAAACGGGGGGGGCCTCATCTTGTAATTCTTATAAGATGTGCCACTCTCCGTGGCCCAACCCCCAAAAATCTGATCTACAGACATACTCTATATTTCTGTAGTGTTTAATTGAAAGCAGTAGCCAGAAGCAAATATATTTGAATCAAAGAAGTTTCCATGATTTGAAACTACTGCATAATGTGGCCCAATCGGGCGACATAGCTCAATAGATCTGAAAAAGCAAACGACGAAATCAAAACAATAAATCCAATGAAAAGAGAACTCATTGGAAACATTTAGGAAGCTTGCACTCTACCCTATTTTTGAAGTGAAACTTATTTAGGCGTGCCCCCAGGCAGTTTTCACATGGGAGTAACTTGTGTCCGGGGATTGACAAAAATCGTCACGAAAATGCGACACGAAATGATTATTCGCCCTCACCATTGTACCACTCTGTACCAGGCACGAGCGACGCGGAGTCGTACGAAATCAGCAGCGACACATGACGCAATCAGAACCTTTATAGCGCGGCCACTGTGTAACTCGCACGCGTGTCGCGTTTACGTTTTAAATCGCTGTATCTAGGCTTCTAGCAGTCCGATTTTAAAAATTTAAAAACCAGAATATTACATTCGTCATTCTCTACCGTATTTCGTTTTTTTTAAAAAAATTATAATTCAACGTGCCGAAGACTAATCGTGAGCGTTGTAAGGCGTATAGAGCACGTATACTTGCAATGCGACCACCGAAACCACTTTCATTGAGTACAGGGGAGAGATCTGTAAAAACTTTGTAATAAACTTTTAAAACATTAAACCACTGTAGCATTGAAATAATAAAACTTTTCAAAAGATTATAAAGAAGTTTCACGCAATGCATGCTCGGCACGCCCACATTTTTTAAAAATAATTCAATAATAGCCTAATTCTAATTGGCATTATATTCCTTCTTGTTGTTCATGAAAAAAGCTCGATTTTTTTAAATAAAGAATAGGCAAAGTGCTGGTGTTGAGGCCTGTATGTCTCCTTGTCGATTAAGCAAGGTGATCAGCATATGGAAATATTTTATTTGATATCTCAGTGAATAATAAACACAAACGTGTGTTCGCAAAATATGCTGAAAGTGTTTCAGTTGTTCTTAATACATGCATATAAATTCGTATTTCGAGCAATTCACTATGTAATTGTTCACGTTCAGTTATTGTGGTTCAACTGATGCGTCATTAAAACCCAAACAACCAACCAACCATTGTGGTTGGTTCACCCATTTCTTTAAAAAAATTTCCGCAAAATTCTGGGTATGTTAAATGGGTAGCCTCTCAACTTGAGTTCAACCAAGTTCCAATAAGCCGTATGACAATCCCCTCTGTTAGCTTAATCTTCTACACAATGGAAGTTCCTAAACTCCCATTGTGACCAGGTTGACAATATGAAAAGGTAACGCCACGAGAAGTAATTCCATCTTCACTCTAGTCTACTCATTATAAAGATCCGGGAGGCTCAGGCATAATAATATGAACTTAATTGCATATAATAAGTAATAAAATAATACTAGAATCAATGATTATTAACGCGCTATATAGCACTATTTAGGATCTGATATTTGTGGGATTCACCAAACAGCAGACTTCCAGGACGGTTCTGAAACTGCACTTGGCCCACAAAATAGCCAATGTCGTAGTAAGATTTCTTTAGTCCTTGGAGAAACCTCGAGTTTCTGTCCCCGGTGCGTTCATTAGTTTTGACAAAGTGGTATACGTAATGATAATAATAATTTATTTATCCCTATTTTATGTTACACTTTTTTGGGAGATAACAGCAAAAAGGGAGGGAGAACACATAAGCCAATGGATTTTTAGGGGGTGTTCCCTTAAAAAATGATGAATATACAAATATACAATTGAAAAATGGACAGTTCTGAAATTGTCGAGGTAATGTTCAACAGGAAAAGACATAAATAAATTGGAGTTTTTTTTGTACATTTCTTTACAGAAGACTTCGAAAAGCATCACTACTTATAACATCATTGTGAACATTTTTACAATTAAATGAGGAGAGAAAAGAAAAATGATGAGATACATGTACAGAAATTTACAAACTATTTGCCAACTGCCTCCTTTAACATTTGTACGTTATTTCCATGTTGGTGTTTTTAAAATCCAGGAGTTGAGTGGAAGGTAATTTGAATCAGACATCGCTGGTGATGTGTTCGATTAGTAGTTTCTTGAAGTGACATTTTTGATTCTTGTAGGAAGTTTGTTCCAGGTTTTAGCACCTCTGTATTTTATGCTTTTCTGAAAAGCGGAATCTTCAGGTTGGCTTAGATATGATATTTCTTCTTCGTCTGTGGTTATGAAAAAGGATCTGAAGAGAGGGGGAAAGTCTTCTGTCTTCATAGCATTGTAAACAAGGATCGCCTCTGTTTGCTGCAATAGCTGGTAGTTGCTTAGGAGTCTCACTTCCTTGTATCTCGAACTAACCGATGCGTTTCAGGGAAGGCTCAAAATTGAACGAACGCATCGATTGAGAATGGAGTTGATTCTCGCGAGGTTTTCTTGGCTGGTGGTACCCCATGAGATGATTCCATAGGTGAAGTGCGGCTGAATTAAAGAAAGGAATACTTGTCTGAGAAGAGAAGGAGACACCCAGGCAGAGGCCCTGGCGAGTATTCCTGCTAGTGACGAAGTTTTCTTTCGTAGGGTTATCATTTGTTTTGCCCAACTTAGCTTATCATCTAGCCAGATTCCTTGAAATTTGGTTTCATTCACCCTTTCAAGTTGTTTTTCTCTGTATGTTACGTCTAAATCAGTATTTAGTGGTTTCTTTTTCGTTCTAAACACCATATATTTTGATTTTTTCTGAATTCAGTATAAGCTGATTCTTTTGAAGCCAATTATGCATCACAGAAAGCAAGGTAGAGATTTTGAGTTGGAGCTCATTAGGGTCTTTATCTGTGATTAGGATGGAAATATCATCGGCATACGCTACTAGGTGAGAAGATGGAAGAAGAGAGAGAAATTCATCGATGTAAAGAACAAATAGGATAGGTCCAAGAAGTGAGCCTTGAGGTACTCCCCTGGAGAAATAACAGATGTCGGAGTACGATTGATTTGTTCTTACGACAAACGGCCGATCGGTAAGGTAGGCTTCAAAGAGTAGGTTAATTTTTCCTCCCAAGCCAAGGTTATTGAGTTTGTTAAGTAGAATAGTATGGTTTATGCAATCAAAAGCTTTAGATAAGTCAAGAAACAGTGTTATAGCATAGTGGCCCTTTTCAAGACTATCAATGATCCTTGAGCAGAAGTCAACAACTGCAAGATCAGTGGATTTTTTAGAGCGATAAGCATACTGTTGTTGATGGATGAGCTGATTTTCTTCAATAAAATCCATGATGGAATCAAATATGAATTAGTCAAATCGGTATTGAAAAGAATTGTTTGCTTTGCTTCTGATGCACTCTTACAAATGTTCTTATGCACTTATGAAATTATAATTTAGAGTTTAGGGCCTTCACGCAATTTTTTGGCTTGCTCATATAGTCGTATTTGTCAGCAGCAGTAGGTAGTACTAGGTACTGTTTTTATGAACCCGTACTATTCGAAGATTTGCTTTTCGGAGAATTGAATTTTCAGATTCGATAATGCCCCCTACCCCCGTTCGAGCTTCTTCTGTGCCCGACACGAATTATCCTTTCTGTGGTGTTAATTCCTTTCTACAGTATATAGCTAGGTTCACTTAGTTAATACGGGAAAGAAGATTCTATTATTTGAGTGCATTCGCAGAGAGCCTAAATCACCAATACTACTTACTTCCAGTTGTCGATAGCATATTGCATTGCCAGTATCCATCCTCTATGCTAGTCCATGAGCCTTCATGAGATTTCTGTTTTCTTGTTGACGCCATATGCAGTCTACCGTGACAATTGTTAACGTCCGGAGAGGTCCGGGTTCGAATCCCATCGGTGACTGGACGAATTCTTCTTAAATCAGGTGGTTCCTCTCAGGCGCACGGAAGAGTGGTTTTCCCTCCCTCAGTTATTACAGAATTTTTATATTGCACAACTTGCAAATTTGCCCATGAACACCCCCCCCCCCTCGTATAAACACATACATAAACAGTCAGACAGTACAATATGGACAGATACTAATACTTTATGAAAGAAATTTAGTGCAAGTGCCGTAACAGCTGTGATGCACTCTGGATGGAATATACAATATTTTAGATTTTTTTTTTCACGACAAAATTAAATAATAAAGATCGATTTGGATTTTTTCGAGAAAGGAAAAATAAAAAGAAAAGCTAAAAGTGAACAGTTTGTCCTATAACGTTACCTTTTTGAAATTTAAAAATTAAATCGAAAAATCTTCCTGAATTGCAAATAACTGTAACATTTTTCAGTTCGTTCACAAAGAAACGCAAGGATTGTTTATTCGTGAACCGCTTAGTAAAGATGATGCAAACTTGTAGTTCTCTTTTGCATTCGAGTTCTGCTTTAAGCTGGTACCACAAAATCGATATTTGTGAAATAATATTCTCAAAAAATAACTTGGAGTTTCCTGCTCGCTTATTCTGTTATCCTTGCTTCAGCTACATATATCGCAGCGTCAGCAGTATAAATTGCTGTCCTTTAGGAGCAGTAAATCATTCGTAGCGGTGTGATAAAGAGCAAGGATTAATGCACACCCGAAAGATTTAACCTTTCAAACAAAAGAAAAGCGTTAGTAAAACTCAGAGAGCTGTGGCAAAGATCCAGCGACTGAGTCCAGTTACCAAAAATTGTTTATTAATGCGCAGTGTGTTAGTTCATGATGGAATTTGAATAATATATAAACAGCTATGATGGAATATGAGAAAGGCGAAGAGGATGCACGAGAAGCGATTTTTATTCTGGAGAAACAAGATAAAAAGTCATTTCAGTAACCGTAACTCGTAGGGATTCTTTCACAATGCACAGGGTCCAATTTTACTAATACAATTTCTTTCAAGTTGGCTAAATTAAAAATTAAACGTGTAATCGAAATATCCAAGATGGAAAGAGTTGTTAAAATAGTGGGGTTGTTTTTTATTTTTTAAATTCCTCTTTAGAGGAGGATGCAGTTTCCCTTGGGAATATAACCTTTATGGAAAAGACGGATTGGTTAAGTTGTGATTTCAAGCGGATGCAGCTGTTAAGTTCCAGGAATGGCTTCAAAATTAATTTAAAATTGAGCTTGTCAGTTAATTCTCTTGTTCCCTTTAAAAGCAGTTCCCGTGGTAATGCCGAGGTAAAGCATTCCCTTCGTAATCTCAGAAGATCACACCAAATGAACTGTTTTAGTGATGTCCGTTTTAGTGCTATTGACGTATGGTTCTTCCTCCAAAGACCCAAAATGTATCCTTTTTCAATAGGGTTTTACTACTTGGGAATAAAAATACGTCAGATGGAGCCAAATCAGAAGAAACCTCCTTCCTTGAACTTTTCAATCACCCCTACCCCGTAATTGTCGTCCATTAAAATTCCAAATTTTTCCGCGGCCTCCATAAATTCTTCAAACATTTTTATGAAAAAAATATTTTAATTTTTTTAATATTGTGAAACGGAATAAACTCCTGGCTGCTTACCACTCTTGTTAATGATAATTGAATAAACACAATACAATTTTATGGCTGGCAAACGACAACAGTATCTTGCCGTTTTTATTCCTCAAATTTTCTAGTCACACTTCGTAGTCATTCAAGTGGAGGTTTAAATAGCATGTTTGTCCTATGGAATGTTTATTTATTCTTCTAAATGCTTTTAACTTTTTATAAATTATAACGGTATTCAAAATCTAAAGAGCAACACCGAAATGTGAACCAAACAAAAACCTTGTATTATATTACGATAATTAACATAATTTTATAGAAAGTTTAATCTAATAGAAGAAATTTCTAGCTAACTGAAATTATAGAGTTGTTCAAATGAGTTTTTAAGAGGGTAAAATGCCGCATCAATACTCTATGGAATCATGCCCCTGGATAGTAAATACAGCAATGATTTCGTCTCCTCGTGCTATTCGGTAGAGATATGATAATCTCCCTCTGGAGATATTGGGTCACTGAGAGGGCTCTGTCAGCAATATGAAGTCCATTAAAAGAAAGTTTTGGCCAAGGAACCGCATGGAGATCAGTATGGCAATTGTTAATCCAATCCATACCATTAAACCACCGTAGACAACCGTGTCTCTCTCTCTCTCTCTCTCTCTCTCTCTCTCTCTCTCTACAATTTTAGTCAGGTGGAATCTAGTTTGGCGTTTTCCCTCCAACTTCCATAGGTAAACTTCCCAACAAAATCGTTGGTGAGAGCCACACTAACACGTCCCATCGGAACATATGATGTTGAACGATGCTTCCATTTTATTATAACGTTGCCGATATGGTCCATTCTAGATGGTGTTGGCTGTCAGCAATTGCAAGAATGGGCAAGCCAGAGGTGTGACAACCAACCGGAACACCTCTCTAGAGTCAGCTCGGCTGTACGTGCCATGACGAGAAGAATTAACTTTTGTGATTCATGCGCTTTTCTTATATATCTGTCTGAGTCACTTGTTTAACCGAGACTGTTCAGTGGACTATGAAAACAAGTGTGTCCTAATATTTTTTGCAGAGTAGTATATATCCCGTATTTGTTGTTAATATGGGGTTTTCTGGCGCAAGGGCTACTTAAGCCATGTTGCGGCATTTCCATATCAGGTCGTCAGATCCACTAACCCATCTGAGCAGTTTCCTTAATATCAAATCTTGGTTGTTATACCTTCATTAAATGATTAACAACTTATGTGGGATCCATTATGCCACACACTTTGCTCATTCTAAGCAAAAGCGATATTGTAACATTGGATAAACTCCTCACTGGACATAACTTCAACTGGCACATGGTAAAATAAAGATGCTTAGATCTTCAATTGGGTCCATAAGACGCAGCCTTCAGCTGCATAGCACGTTTCTTGTCAATACTCAGTTTCTTTGGCAGACGTAGAATTTAGCGAAATCCTTTGCACTGACAAAAACCTAAGGAAATATACCAACTTATCCAGTGTTGGCTTCTGGAACTCAGGAAAGGCATCAATATAACTGTTATCCAATTACACCTAACAAGAGATTTAAAAATTCAAAAAACAAATTTTTTGTTTATGCTCCGAGTTGGCCATATCAGGTCAAAGGAGTTCACACAATAGAGAATACACAAACATCACCTTATTTAGTACTCACGCTACGACCTAATCTAGGGTTGAGTATCCAGTACTTTATATTTGATCATTAATTGTACTTTATCTCTACTTGATAATTACTACGACTAACTTCGAGCGTGTACATTATTGTACAAAATAGAGTTTAATAATTAAAGAATATCATTAAACTACACAAAATGTACACGTACAACTAATTATGATGAAAACGAAGTGAGAAGAAAGCTACAGAATGACATGCAATTTCGCTAGAATTGTCGTAAGTTTAAGAAGGCGTCCCCTCTCCCCCCCCCTTCATCATAGATTGCGCGATGCTGTAACGTTCCCACTTAGTGTAAAAGAAACAGTTATCACAAAGAATCTTTGACATAAAATATGACGTAAACGGACAGGTATTAAATTCTGCAGACACCTGTCGGTACACATGAAATCCCATCTATCCAGGGTGGTGCCTAATTTAAGTTTACAGAACATTGACACTTCTAGAGGTATGGAAGGAGAAAGAGCCTCGTGTAGGCTTATAAAGTTGGAGGATGTATGCACGCTTTTTGACGTGATATTAAATGCGGGGAAAATGATTTTAGAGCAATGGAGAACTTCATATTCTATGTCAATAGCTTGAGATTTTCGCTGTATGGTGTTCGTCTCTTACTGTTTTCTGCTGTTCACGACTGACTCAGTCGTGAATTAAAAGTTAAATTGTCATTTTTAACAGCTGCCCAAAATAAAACTTTGCGTGATAAATTTAGAATTTATTTTATTAAAATCTAACATTATTTAGCATAGTTTCTAAATGCTTAATTTAAAACTAACGATTGATTTATCCTATTTTAGGTAACCTAACCTTAGCTCAGGTTATCCGAAATAGGATAATTAGTGGTTACTTTTTAATTAAGTATTTCGGAAATATAATGCTCTTAAATAACATTAAATTAACTAAGCGGAGTTTTAAAAATAACTTGGAAATTTGTCTCTTAAAATTCGATTTTCGGTGCCTGGCAGTAATTGACAGTTTGACAACGGCTGCTTGTCATAATCAATAGAAACCTGTAAGAGTCAAATATCATATAGCGATACTTTTTTTTGACGATATAGCTGAGTGATCGGGCTCGCGGGTGCAGCAGCACACGCATTTCACTGGACCATGGTTCAACTCACGTGACTGCTAAATATGGTTAACGATTGTATTCATTCTCGAAATGATTAATTGTAAATTCTTTCGACGTATTGGTCGTGTAGAAGTGTGTGTTAAGCGCCAATGCAACTAAGGGCATGAGGCGTTATTATATTTTTTTTGTTAACTGCATATATTCTTAGGTTGGCTTGCTGGATGAAAAATCGCCTGAGACAGACTAACTCAGCTATGTTCTAAAAAAATCCCATAATTTCTTCCTCGCGTCACTGACGGGATTCGAACCCAGTTAGCTCTTGCCAAATACAATTTACAATAACTGAGGCGCATGAGTTCCGGTGATAAGATTTTTGGAATCGTTATCTTAATTTAATCTTCACACATCGCAAGGCGAAAATGAAGAAATTCAGGTAAAAAGATTCACGTTTAAAGAAGCTAAGCATAGACACCTGAAAAGAAATATGGTTCTTTTTGCGATACAGTTCATTACAGCAGTGCTAAAAACATCAAGCAGTTATCGAATGAACTTGCTGCTGTTCACGAGGGTTGAGCGTGGCGAGCTTTGGATCCTCATTCATCTCGCTGTTTGGATGATTGTAAAAGTTTCGAAATGGGTCTTCTCGCAGCCGCCTTACAAGGCTAAGCAGAATTTTACAGATCCAATTCTTACAATTTATGCTGTTCTTGTACACTGGTGTGCAAAATTTAAGGACCAATCACCTGTAGCTGCTCATAGGAGTGGCCTGGATTCTATGTGTGAAACATCTTAAACGAATACGCCATTCCTTTCTAGGACAACCTGAAGACTTCAGTCGTGGAGTCTCCAGGTTCTTCGAGTATGTACTTTTTGTTGTGAGCTGTTTCAATTTTAGTTCTGCATTTCCTCTTCCTCCCTCAAGGCTGTCCTTGGTTGGTCTATCTCAGATACTCATTACATCAGCTCGGCATCGTGTGATTCCAGCCTCTTCACATAACTTCCCTTTATTTTACTACCCTTTGATGCCCACCTATCGATGGGTAGTTCATTTACCAATTTCACAATGGCCACAGTGAAACGCATTTTGGCCACATGATCGTCGTAGTTATTCATTTGTACAGTTTATGGCATGGTTGTGGTGCACCATAGCCGTCGCTTTTGCGCCAATAAAATCAAAATCCAAACCATTCATTGTAGCCTGCTTGATTTCCTCCCATGATGCCTCAGTGTTGTCTATGGACTTTTTAATATTGTGTTACCTCCGGAACGCCTAAACTGATGGCTGGTCCTTGTCTCTTTGGCGACAAGTTGTCGCATGGTCTGCTCGAGATGCAGTCTTAGAACAAAGAGGTCCTATTTTTGATGTGTAAACATCTTTGGTGGCACCTACTAAATTTCGGACAGTAGAAAAGCAATTTGTCACGATTTTGCGACACGGAAATGACGTCATTTCCGTTTCATAGCAAAGAAAAAGTCAGGAGTGGAGATCGGGCAAAGGATCATGGGAGGTGATCTTGCATGTGCTCAACCAGCTGGCATAAGCCAGCTGGTTGCGAAAAAATGTTTATGATTCGTGGCATACTACTTAGGTGGCTTTGGGCTAACCATTGCCATCCGTGGCAGAAACATTTTGGTAACCAGAGAAATAGATATCTCGAGAGCACTGATCTTGAATGTTCTCAAAGCTGGTTTATGCCAGCTCTGAGCACATCCGAGATCATTACATTATATGCGCTTCAGCCTTACCGGTTGAAGCGCGTGTAATTTAGGCGTTACAATAGCCGTCTGTATTACTGAAGCGGTTGTATATTTCCATCAAGGTGCGAATCATAAACGTTTTTCTGCAACCAGCTGGACCGGTCAAGATTACTTGAATCGGCTCGCGATTGGTAGATAACAGACTCCAAATTACATGCATGAGATTGATTACTGATTGATTTGGTAGTTGTTGGCGCATCGGCTTCTGTGGCCATATTGCACCTCCCAAGGTTTTTTTTCAGTACTTTGATCCAAGCCCGAGGCGAGAATCGAACCCGCGACCTTTGGGTTGCCGGGCAGGTACTTTACCCACTCGGCTAGCCCAGTCGGCACATGCATGAGTACAATCTTTTGCTTGTCATTGGCTATTCTCGTTAAGTTTCAGAAGTCCTCTGGGTCATCAGGTTTTCGCATTTCTTTACAATTGCACTGAGTGGGTTGAGCGTGGCGAGCTTTGGATCCTCATTCATCTGGCTGTTTGGATGATTGTAAAAGTTTCGAAATGGGTCTTCTCGCAGCCGCCTTACAAGGCTAAGCAGAATTTTACAGATCCAATTCTTACAATTTATGCTGTTCTTGTACACTGGTGTGCAAAATTTAAGGACCAATCACCTGTAGCTGCTCATAGGAGTGGCCTGGATATGGGAAAAGCATACCAAAGGAACCTCGTGAAGTACAGAAATGATGAAGGAAACAAAAACGGTACAGAGGGACTTTATTCAAAAATGGCAACATAGCACTGGCTGCCATGATACAGATGCATGAATGCCAAAGATGGAACAAAGGGAAGAGGTGGTCCTCAGTAGGAGATATGGCCACCCCTAATGTCGATGCAGGCTTTGCACCGCCTGTCCGTACTTAGAACAATGCTGTTGATAAGTTCTTGCGGTAGCATCGTCCGTTCCTCTGTCAGCGCCATCTTCAGCTAGTGATTTTCTGGTGGGTGTGGACGTGCCATTAGGCGTCTCCCCAGAGCGTCCCATATGTGTTCGATGGGATTTAGATCGCGAGAAACGGGAAGGCTAATCCATACGAACAATGTCCTCACTTTCCAAAAGAATATCAACAGCTGCAGTGCGATGGGATGTGGCATTATCATCCATAAACACGAACTCGTGGCCAATGGCACCTCGGAATAGACGCAACCGAGGGAAGGATTATCTCAGTACAGTAGCATGCACCGGTTACAGTACTGCCTTCCAGTATCTGGAGTTGTGTACGTCCATCCAAGATAACGCCTCTCCAGACGAGAACATCTCGACCCACATATCGATCCCTTTCAGTGATGTTTGCGGGGTGATACCGTGTGCCAACCTCTCTCCAGATTAGCTGACGCCCAGAATCGCTGCAGAGACTGAATCTACTCTCATCAGTAAAGAGTACCTTAAGTAAAGATTTTGTGGTGTGCACTTTAGAAATAGTGTTGGTCCTTAAGTTTTGCACACCAGTGTATGAGCTCTTCATTGTCGCCGTAGAACTTGACATATTTCATCTCTGACAGTATCTCTGTTTCCTCATTGCGAAATGGAATGTGCAGCGTTAGCATCTCGCGCTTGTACTCGTTGAGATCCTAAGCCAAGTCATAGTTTCGATAGCGTGGATACTGTCGTTTCTTGCAGATCTCGTTAGTGCTGCTTGTGTAATTTGCGACAATGCATGACAGAGTAACATGATCCAACATGATAGTAAAATGGTTGT